>NC_085016.1:25088554-25416054 GCF_963854185.1 Sardina pilchardus | reverse complement strand
CCAGAATCATTACCCAAAATGAGAAACATGCACGCCCGCACGCACGCACGCGCACACACACACACACACACACACAAACACACACACACACACAGACGCGGAGGGAGAAATAACAAGGGGAAACCATGCTTTCAGACAAAATATTAGCAAGTGTGCCCAATATGTGATGAGGACTTTAATTTATTTATTTTTCGATTCTCAAAGCTTACAAGTGGATAATTATAGCTGAATCTCTTCATCATCATCATTACTCCTGTGGAGGAAAAGCTGTGCTTTGTATAATGCAGCAGAGAGAACTACCCATGCCAGCCAGCAGAGATAGGGACTCAAGCCATCCAACACACACACACACACAGGAAAAGATGAAGCGAAAGTGCATTTCCGAATGTGTTTGGCTAATTGGTACTTTCTGAAGCAGAGGACTAAGACATCTAATGTAATGAGATGATAAATATATGGAAAGAAGGGGAATGCAAATGTTCTGATAATGCTCTGCCAGTGCAGATTGTCTGTCTCCATAGAGAGTCTGTGTGCACAATGCATATTAATGACAGAGTACACTCAATTTACATATACAGTTGAAATGCACTCTCAACACTTACATAAGACAGAACTTACATTATATATTGTAACACACACATAACTGATGGTACAGTCATGTAATTGGTGTATATTTTTTAAGTTGATGTATAGATAAGTATTTTTTTCCCTCAAGCAATGTTTCTGGACTGACCAAGGGTCCAGGTTGCCATGGTGACCTCTCGAGCCCAGGCTAATCAGGTCGGCTCAGTCGGACGGCGGGTGATGCCCGCTTTGAGGGGGCACCAGCGAGCGCAAGCCGACATGCTGCCAACCCCAACTGGCCTCATGGCTGCTGAGTCACCCCTCATGACCCTCCCACAACAGCGGCGCTAGCTCAGGGAGAGGGCAGTAGCAAGGGACCTCCAGTGACAATGGCACTGGCTAAAGAGCTGGTTTGCACATGCATACATACACACACAGACACACACACACACACAGACACACACACACACACACACACACACACACACACACACACACACACACACACACACACACACACACACACACACACACACACACACACACACACACACACACACACACACACAAACGAAAAACAGAAGCACACAAACAAACACACAACTTTTCTGCACTTTCCACATTTTCTCACACACTGGAGTGTGTGTCTTGCTTAATATTGGTATGTGTGTACATCATTGGCAGTGACTTCCTTCACAGGTCATTTTCAATGGCACTGCTCTAAAATAGTGCACAGCACATGTATCTGCATGTTTGCTCTATATTAAAGGCAACATCTCTAATTTGTTAAGTATTCATTACAGTTCTCATATCTCAGAACCAGGTGATGTCAAATATGAGGTCAAGGATGAGTTGGTTAAATGTGCTGAAAATTGGTTTCCAAAAAAACGCTTTAGAGATCATTTTCCACACTTAATTAAAATTCCTTTGCAAGCACCGGCCAAAGGGAGGTGAACTAACTCAAATTAAAGTCACTGTGCAAGAAAGTTCAGTGTCTGTTCTATTCACAATGGAGAAAATATTATTCCAATCACAAGGGAGAAAATATTATACAGTTTATGGATAATTGTTATGGTACTGACTGTTTATGTAATCATCGGCATACCAGGTGTGGCTATTAAGTGAGACTTTTATTAGAAGTATATTTGAGTTTAATAGTATAGAAAGATTTCGGTAACACTTTACTTGACGGGTTCATTCATAACACATTCATAACAGCTGTCATGAACTGCACATGAAGCATTCATGACTGTTTCATGAAACATGACTCAACATTCATACCAACCCTTTCATGAATGTGGAAGACAAAACTTTAAAAACTTGTCAAAATAAAAGTCCAACAATCGCGAAGCAGCATTGCTGTCTTTTTTGTTTTAGCCAACCTGCTCATGTCACATCTTAGTCAACGGGAAAGTCCAGTGTCCAGGAGAATTTTGTTTTTTGTTTGTCTGTTTGTGTATTTTATGATAGTTATGCATTCTTCAGAGGTTACTGTCTACACCAATGACTGTATATATAGATAAAACAGGAATGTCCAACTATTCAGAGGTCCAGAGATGGTCAGTAGTTCACTTCTCAGTATGATGAATACTTCACAACTAGTAAAGTGACATTTGAAGTAGACTTCATAAAATATGCATGAGATGTTTACAAACGCTGGAGAGGATTCATAATACCCTGTATATGGATTACTAGATTGTTGGACTTTTATTTTGACAAGTTTTCGTCGTTTTGTCTTCCACATTCATGAAAGTGTTGGTATGAATGTTGAGTCATGTTTCATGAAACAGTCATGAATGCTTCATGTGCAGTTCATGACAGCTGTTATGAATGTGTTATGAATGAACCCGTCAAGTAAAGTGTTACCAAGATTTCTTCATTACAAATGATTGCCAGAGCTCATTATTTAATAACCACACCTCACATGACATCTAGTATGATAAGCTTACGGCATGGTTATAACAGCCTTAAGAGGCAGGGTTGAAATAGGGTGTTCGTGTATTTGCTAGAACGGGTGTGTGAATACAAATAAAAACCGACCTTGTTGCCTTCAGAAAAGCATGAAGCGCAACCTGGGCCTTTGCTGATGTTTTTGTGCCATCTCAATCAGTGAAAGAGAGAGAGAGAGAGAGAGAGAGAGAAAGGGAGAAAAGGAGAAAGAGATAAAGGGAGAGGGAGAGAGAGAGAATCTAAAGCAAGACAAAACAAAAGAAAGCAACAGGGAACAAAACACCCTCTGAATTTCACTACGTGAACCATGTTCATCTGTGAAAAAGTATGTTTCTGTATGAGTTAGGGATGCAACGGTACAGTTTTGCCACGGTTCGGTTTGTATCACGGTTTTTGGGCCACGGTAACGGTTCGGTTTCAATATATCAATATTATCTTGGCTCTAGCATACAGGAGGCTATATTTGCCTTTTCTATTTCAAATCAACAATGTGCTTCTACTTACACTTGCAGAGAAAATATTAAATGCATAGCCTGACACAGATGAAGCAGAATCACAAAAATGTATTAAAAGAAAAGAACACCATCATTGCCTTCTGTCATAAACAGGCAATGTTATCCATAGTGCAGTGCAGCATAAAGTAATGTGTAGTTATTTATTTAATAAACTCACTGTTCTTCACACATTTAAAGAAAATACTTAACTGTTATACACCCTCAAAAAAGTAGTGAACAATTCTGAAAATCTTCTCAAAATAATTGGTGAGGTAGTATTATGTGTAGTTTCAAATGGATATTTGATTTGGGAGTGCCTGCCCTGTCCTCTTTTATGAACGTAAAAAATGTAAACATAGACAAAAGTGCAGTGCAGCATTACAAATATTAGAACAATGAAATGAACATTATTGCAACCTGTTGTCAGGGGGGGCAATATTCCGAGAAGAAAGTGGCAAATTTGCCACTTCACAAAGTGTCTGTTTCCCCTGTGTCTCCTGTCGTGTGTGTGTGCGTGTGTGTGCGAGAGAGTTGTGTGATTGACGAGTGGACGAGCGATTGACTGATTTAGCAGTGAGTTTATTGTTTTTCGAGTGGACACCTCCCGCTGCCCGTAGCCTAGCATGTACAACGTCAGGAAAATAAATGACCCGAGTTTGGAATGACATGTCAGCCTCCCCATCTCCTATAACCTCCCATCCCTACAATATTTTCCAGTAAACTATCAAAAAGAGAATACACTCAGCTGTGTCGGCGTCACGCTTTCTTAGGCTACTCTAGCGCGAGCAATCAACGCAGGGCAGAAACCACCGGTTACACTGTTACACACAGACTTTATAATGTGGCAAATTTTCGACCTTCTAAAGTGGCAAATTTGCGTCTTTACAAAGTATATAAACGTGGCCCTAATACGCCGTCGTATTCGTTGTGTCTTTGGGAATTATAGGAATATTGTTGTCGAAAGGCTGCAGCAATGGATGGTTGGGTTTTCGGTGGCAAACTAACTCTCCGTGCTGCTCCACTTAAGGTTACAGCCGGGTGATGAAGGCGCAAGTGGGCCGACATGTTGGATGTGTTATCTTTATTAGGTGATCGTTGTGAAGCAGTGCTTGCAATGCACACTGTGCTTTGTTTACTGACGGTCTTTTTGCCTTGTTCGTGGGCTACTTCAAATGTCGCCATGATCATGCAGCCGCCGGTAAAGTTTGTTCCTTCTCACATGACTCCTTCATTTGCATTTCAACGCGCTTATTGGCTCTTGGGAAATTCAGTAAAATTCGGATTGGTTGTTGCAAGGTTGACGAGAGGCAAGCTGAACAGTCAGAGAAAACGCATCCCCCGGGTCCTAAGCACTCCTCTCTATCGCTCCCAGGCTACGCGCGCGCAATAACCTTGTATTAAATAAAAAGTTTAATGTCGCGTATACCGAAATATTGCGGTTTAGGTGAGTCTATTGAACCGAACAGGCCAAACCGAACGGTTCAATAAATTATTGAAAACCGTTGCATCCCTAGTATGAGTGTATGTGTGCATATGTGTGTGTGTGTGTGTGTGTGTGTGTGTGTGTGTGTGTGTGTGTGTGTGTGTGTGTGTGTGTGCGTGTGTGTGCGTGTGCGTGTGTAATTAGCAGAACAAGCGTGAAGGCCCTGGGTAGTCATCCACACACACTTCTTTGTGTGTCCTGAGCTTTTAAGATAACAATGATCGCCTTTGATCATCCTTGTCTTTTAAACTTCCAAAGATGCTTTGAGCGCGAGCAATCGACTGAGCAGCCGAGGGATTGACTCCCAGCGAGGAGAAGGCTCCCCTCAGATAATCTGCAGCTGCCTTTAAATATTTCATCGTAATGCTGTCCAACATCCCTCTCTTTGTGCACTGCACAAAAAAGAAGAGAGAAGGCTGCTCGCTCCTCACAATGGCAAACACAAGTTTGAACGTGTCATCTTGCTATCACAAACAAAAGCGGATACAAATGCTAAAGATGAGCGAGAGGTTGTTTACTGATTACACAATGGAGTATCAAGTGCACAGATTTGTTGCTTCTTGTCACAGGAAGCATCAAATATTTTCAGTTTTGAAAAACAACAGTAAACATCACATGTTCCATTCAGACTGAGACAAGGAGGGATCTGAAGAGATAAGAGAGAGAGAGAGAGAGAGAGAGAGAGAGAGAGAGAGAGGTCCTTATAATTGCTTTGGAAGCTAAAACGGTGTTCCACAGGAGTGGTTACGAGGTTTGCTGGTAACGGAACCCAAGCACAATGGCTCAAAACAACTTGGCACAACGCTGCAAGCGCATTCAAAGCATGAATCACTGCCAGCATTGACTTTCTGACAGCTTGTGATGAAGCTCTCAGCAACCTGTCAGTTTAGAAGGGCTGAAGGATCTCCTCGACATCCCTAGAAAACGTACGAAAACAGACTCAGCCACAAATCTAACAGGACCACTCTGACAATCCTTCAGCGGGAGTATTGACAACAGCTCTAAAAATACACATAAAAGACCAACCAGTATACGGCCATTTAGCCATTGACTGGTTAGTCAGCCAGGAGTGTCCCGCAGACAGTAGTGCAATGCAATCAGGCAGCTTTCAGAGACTTGCAGTGGGTGTGCATGGGACTGCTACTGTTGATCAGGATTTGAATGTGAATCATCACACATGACTGAGAGAAGTAAACATTACGCAACGCAGGTGGGGAGTGCTGAGCTCACAGAACAAACAAGCATGCGAGTTTATAAGGGTTTTGTAAGGCTTCTCTCTCTCGCCCTCACACACACGGCTGATCCAGGAACAGGGACATCTCTCCGAGCCCTGTGCTGCATCTCTGGACTCAGAGGACAGTAAGTGTGTCAAAGACTGTAAAGGAAGATTTGTGAACATAACCCACTCAAGTCATCTTGTTACTTAGGCTGAGTGAAGATATGTGACCATTTACTTGACATTTACATATTGACATAACTTCACCCAGTTAAAGCTACAAGAAGACTGGACTAACAGGGTGATGGTGTAAGACTATCAACAGGAGCCTCTGTGCAGAGGCAGAGGCAGAGGTGGAGCAAGGTAGTGCGAATGGTAAGAACGGTAAACATGTGAGGGGACCGCTACGGAATGACGAGTGTGAGAACCAGTGGATTTGAGGTTGGTAGGTGTGTGTGGAGGTCCGCATCTGAACCAGAATCAGATATTGTCTCCATGCAGGGACCTCTCCATAGGAGAAGAGATGGAGATCAGAATGAGAGCATCATGGAATCAGAGAGGCTCAGTCCTGAACCAGGTCAAGTCAAGAGCGAGAAGACAAAGAGGAACAAGAGGGAGAGGAGGGAGAACAACAGCGACAGCTATGAAAATAAAACAACAACAAAAAAAACACATTAAAAATAACGACACAACAACACAGCATCATCATCTTTCCTGGCCATCAGAGGCAAGTCCAGTCAAGCCATGAGTCCCCTCAGGTCTGCCTGGTATTTCAGCTCTTAGAATAGCACTGACAAGTCACGGCTCGAGGATAGGAACAACACACACGCAAACACACACACACACACACACACACACACGCACAGGACAGGAACAACAAACACACACGTACACACGCACGGGAGTGTACAATTCCATTTCCATCTCCTGCCCACTCACTATATGAATATAGAATAAAATATACATGTTTACACACATCCGTGCTGTATATCACAAATCATCCTCAGACACAGAACAGCTCCAAAAGACACATAATAAATCCTAATGGGTGTAGGCACAAACAGCACCAAGCGTAATCCCTGTAGCTTAATAGAACTACAGTCTGGAGGGGATTCTCTTAACCCATTACAGAGGCAGTGGTGCCTGGAAGCAAAATCTGCATTTGTAGGCCTAGAGATACGGTCCAGCTCCTCACACTCTCCCCAACTGACCGATAGCTTTAAAAGTGTACAGTCAGCATGGACGTTTCCATTACTCATGAGTGTATGGCATACTGCATGACAAAATGAAATCTGTCATAGCTGTCACTGGATAAATGTATATCTCCTCAATGGATAATACACATTCATCATCAGTGATCGAACTGATTAAGCATTCAAGATGTTTTTGTCTCCCTAATGGCACGGTTCTAAACTGTGAAGTCCTATGAAAACAAGAGGCCTGCGGCATCCTCTCCTCCCCTCCCCTCTTCTCTCCTCCCCTCCTCTCCTCTCCTCTGCTCCCCTCCCCACTTCTCCTCTCCTCTCCTCTCCTCCCATCCCCTCCCCTCCTCTCCCCTCCCCACTTCTCCTCTCCTCTCCTCTCCTCCCATCCCCTCCCCTCCTCTCCCCGCTCCTCTCCTCTCCTCTGCTCTCCTCTCCTCTCCTCTCCTCTCCTCTCCTCTCCTCTCCTCTCCTCTCCTCTGCTCCCCTCCCCACTTCTCCTCTCCTCTCCTCTCCTCCCCTCCTCTCCTCTCTTCTCCCCTCCCCTCCTCTCCTCTCCTCTCCTCTCCCCTCCTCTCCCCTCCTCTCCTCTGCTCCCCTCCCCACTTCTCCTCTCCTCTCCTCCACACAGCTGAGCAGTGAGATGTGCGTTGGTGCGGTGCGGTGCGGGGCGGGGCCAGACACTGTGATGCTCTAAGTAGGTTACAGTAGCCCACAACGGCGCAGCTCACACTGCTGTAGCAGCAGCAGCAGCAGCACAGCAGAGGGTCCAGCACATCAATACACTGCACAGTGTGCGCTCACACACACACACACACACACACCGTACTGTAAGTTAAAATGTGCACAAACTGCATAAGGCATTATATGTCCAGCATATTGTACATAAAGAGCACATGTACAATGTACAACACACACACACACACACACACACACACACACACACACACACACACACACACACACGGTAAGTTACAATGTACACAAACTGCACAAGGCACAATATCCAGCATATTATACATAAAGAGCACACGTACAACACATGCACGCACGCGCACGCGCTCACAAGCACACAAGCACACACACACACACACACCACACAGAATTTAAGATTCAAGATAACTTTATTACATCTCATTATAGTTGTATAAGCGTAAAAAAGACAGAGGGAGAGAAAGAGTACCCACCCACTGTGCACCCAGCAGTGTACATCCCCAAGTCTCACACACACACACACACACACACACACACACACACACACACAGTCAGTGAGGGAAAAGAACAGTAAGAAAGAGACAGGAAGACGGAGAGCAAGAACAAGAACAAGACAAGGCTACAGAAGTAGAGAGAGAGAGAGCGCCTGCAGCACTACTTTAAGTATTAAAGTCTAATGTAATAGAGTGGACCGTGGCTTGCCATTCCCCTCAGCCTCCATGCGTCTGGCTCGTGGACAGTTTGGGGTCAGTCTCACTTAATTAGAAGTGGAGAGGGAAATGACCAGCGGTTTAGGAGGGTCACGACTTGGGATTTTGGAGCGCGAGAGCGAGATTAATTAGCATGCAGAGATCTAAGCTGATCTTTCCAGTTCATAAATGTGCCATAAAGACCTAGAGATCCATTTGGACTTGCAAATGTCAAAGTAGCATCTTCATCAAACCAGCCCATTCTGGATCTGCTAAAATAAGGAACCTACATTTGCAGCAGAAATACTCTGTGCTTGCAAGCATGTCTGCAGCTAAATGAATGCTGTTGGTCTACTGCTATTGTTGCCTGAAGGCAATAAGCCGTTGAACATCTGGCTCGTTATTAAATCACTCTCACATCATCTTCCTTCTATCTGCAGTCTGTTTGACTAAAGACGGATGCTAACACTGCCAGCTCCTATATAGAACAGGTAAACTACAACTCCCATCATACACCAGTTACCCAGTGCATCTGCTGGTATAGCACATGTCCAGTGTTGGGCCGCGGGTCATGCCAGGTGGAGTGAGTGGTACCCAGTCAGCAGAGTCAGAGGCACATCTGGCACCACTGCAGGTGGCACCAGGCTTGACTGGCGCACGCGCACACACACACACACACACACACACACACACACACACACACACGCTAATGGCACAACCCGCCAGGGCCACTGGTGTGGTGATGAAGAGTGTGTGTATTTGTGTGTGTGTGTGTGTGTGTGTGTGTGTGTGTGTGTGTGCGCGCTGTCCTCCATGTGACCCCTGTGCAGAGTGACCATCACGACACGACACGACACGACACGTCAGGTCACGCAACACAACGCACACTCAGCGCGTGACCTGGATGAGCTCTCGCCCCGTCCCCTCTCCTCCCGCCGCGCTCAACCGGCTCCGACTCGTCACCCCTCGAGAGAGCGCGCCGGGGCTCCAGTTTTAGCTCCCGCGCACGTGAAGCCACATCCTCACATCCTCACTGGCTCACTCACTCACTCACGCACACTGGAGGGACTGCTCTGTGCATGCGGGGAGGTGCAGACTGATAGAGATCTGAAGCAGAGCGGGGGAGCAGCGGTGGGTGGGGGTGGGGGGTGGGGGGGTATGCTGATCTCAACAGCGCGTGCACATAACAGAAGACTCAGCCTCAATTTGACCTGAAAGATTACCAGAGAAAAGAGCGCTCCGTAAAGAGCTTTATTTGTACATTCATGTGTGTGCTATGTGAGGACTGAATACGGAACAGCAATAGAGTCAAGAACATCTCCATATCCTTAGAACTCACTATTCATCCATCGTGGTGTGCACACATACTCAGCTGATTAAATGCTCACTTGCTGAAACCATGCTGCATTCTGGGAGGACATACAGAGTGATGGAGGGACTGCTCTGACCTCACCCTTAAGTTGAGTTGAATCACTGTTTTCTACACCAAGTGAGAGTGTCATGGAACTATTGGATCTTGAATGTTTTTACGTGACTGGAACGAGTCCGAGAACTTATTCTGTTCAAAAGACTACAAAGATGGCGTCTAGCGTTATTAATACAAACCTGTGATTTACCAGGATCTGCCACCTCTGCGTGTGAATGTGTGTGTGGGTGTGCGTGAACGAGATGAAAATGTTGACTTAAGGGTTCTGTTTGTCTATGAAATTAACACAGCATGATACACAAACACTGACTGAAACCAGAGAGAATAACAGCCCATTCTTTAAAGAGTATCACTATCTACAGTAATAGGCCTGTGACAGCCTTGACAAACCAGACCAAGACATGACAAACCAGGTCAGGCTGGAAGGAGAGCACTGCAAGGACGAACAGATGATATTTATCTTATTCTGTGACAAACATATCCTTCCGTTCCTTTATAAATATACCACACTTTTGTAGAGCACGGCAGCAGTGAAACGGAGAAGCACAAAAACTCAACAAGGACCGAGCAATTGACATGTCATGTCCGCGTCATGTAGTCTGCAGAGTCAATAACAAGCGTGGCCAACAAAACAAACTGTGTGTCACAGAAAGGCTATTTCCATGTAAGTCAACACACACATACTGTACAAAAAAATACGCAGGCGCCAATAAAGTGGGCCAAATCAATGTCTTTCTGACTGCACATCGATACATTACTCAAGCTCATTAACGCTGACTGAGAAGAGCTCAAGGATATGAAGGTCAAACCCGAAGTGGACTAAAATTACAGCCCAAATGAACAGCTTGCTTCTTTGAGCAAAACTGCTAATTCTACTGAAATCTCTACAGCGCTAAAACATTACCCAGCCTATTAATAAATGGTTAATAAAGAACTGCATGTTCATTTTACAATTATTTGACCAAAGAACTGGACTCTATGACAAGGTCACCAAAAAGACTTATCTCCATAATAAAAAGACATATGCAATTTCTCCCTATCTTTAAACACTGTGTGTGCTTGTCTGTGTGCGCGCGTGTGTGTGTGTATGTGTGTGTGTGTATGTGTGTGTGTGTGTGTGTGTGTGTGGACTATGAAAACATGATTCATAGCTCTTTCAAGATAAATAATATTCATGCAGAGGAAATTATGAACACAAAGGAAACGCCTGCGGGAAGCCCATTGCGCTCTTGGTTGGGAAGAACATGATAAAACGCTGTTTGGGTTTTCAGCGGCTCCATGGTTCAGTGAACACGGAGAATGCCCGTCTTTCACGACACAAATAGCATTTGGCCCTCTACAAAGAATATCTGTTATTCTCTCGGGGCAGCACTATGAATAATATTTGTCACC
The DNA here is from genome assembly GCF_963854185.1 of Sardina pilchardus. NCBI lineage: Eukaryota > Metazoa > Chordata > Actinopteri > Clupeiformes > Clupeidae > Sardina > Sardina pilchardus. The sequence continues at coordinate 25,404,924 of NC_085016.1, read as the reverse complement.
AATGCCAGCCTCTGTTCTTGCACGGCGATAAACCAACCTCTCTGACCGCGCACCGAAAATTTTGAACACACTTCGACTAAATCTTATCTTACTGTGTTAAAAAAAAACAATACGAGGACAAACACTTTGTTGATATTAGTGGACTTATTTTCGCAACACAGGAGATGGATCTGCGGAGTGAAGTTTGGTTATTTGCCCACCTCTGCTGGGTTGAGATGCTCTTCCTGTCAATAGGAACACAGGACCAGTCTCTCAGGTCAAAACATCCTGTTCTTAGCTGAACACTCTTTATCTGTAAACAAATGACAAAACGCCCAGCCAAAAGTTAAAAGGAATATATTCAAGCCTATAAACTATAATGATCCATGGCTGATGTGCAGCTAATATGACTGCCAACACTGTGTCTACCCATTGGAATCCACTTATAGACAAGCATAGTACAAAACTACATGCCATGAAAAACAGCACATCAAATCTATCATCGTTTACGGAAACAGACACAACCACATAGCCACGGAATACACAATTACTGTCTAGCAAAGCAAATCATTTCATGACTCATTTAATCTTTTCTGATTGTGAATTTGGCTTCAGCATGGATGTTCACTTTATTTTGCTCTGAGAAAAAAATAAATAAAGTAAAACATGAGGTAGCCAATCTAGAGGTTCGGATTCATCATATTAGCTGACCCGTCCACTGCGCTTGTGATCAATATCTAATTAAGAGCCATTAGGTCAGGCGGTGACAAATTGCCCCGGGGCCCTTCCATTTCCCAGCAATACGCTCGTTTTTATTTCCAACACTCTAAGTTCACTCAGCTGCTGGGTCACTCAAGGACAACGCTGAGAGCCATGCCCTTGTGTTCTGAGAAAGATAGTGGTGACTGTGCATTCAATAATAATTACGACATGATCCAATAGCACTGCACTTGTGTGTGAAATATTATATACACACACCAAAGTTAAAGTGCTGGATACATCCATGCTCACTGCAAACTAGGACCATGAAATCCCTTACCTCATGTACCCCCTGTATAGGCACAATTTCAAATCTCAAATATTACACATACCGGTACATGGATACATAATTATTGTGCTGGATGGACATGGATTTACAATACTGTATTGTGCTTCACGCCAAATTTACTTTCATTTATTTAACCAACCCATAATAAGGAAATGTATAATTTCTGTCTGTACAGTACAGTACATTGTCTTTCGATTCAATTTATTCTATTCTACTCTATTCTATTCTATTCTATTCTATTCTGTTCTATATTCCCTGGGCACCTATCCCTGTGTGAGTGTTTATTGTGAATGATAAGAGCTGGAGCACAGAGACTTAGAGGGCGGCCGTGCTACTCTGACCAAACGCTCCTCAACCGCTCCAACTCCCGCTACCACCACGCCCGCATGGCCATCCATAATTAAGACCCCCTGACCAAAAATCACAACACAATTACAATTACAAAAAAAATACACACACACACAAGAAAGTCTTATTCCCAAAACTACACACACGCACACATCATAACCTAGAGCGTCTTTTGTATCTTTTCTAACAAAGACACAGATGGGATGTAATCACCTGTTTTGACAACGCATTGCAGATCTTTGCTCCAAAATACAGACAGTGAAACATCTGCTGAAAATTACAACACTAAAAGGCCGTCCTCGAAAATGACTACATTACAGAGCACAGAAGCACAAATCACCCAATTACAAAACAAACAAGCTCATTTGGAAACAAAGCATGTCTGCCAACTGGCCTGAATTGAACTGAATCTACTGCTACTGCACTGAACTGAATTTCACTGAACTTAACTTGACACCAAACCGCACTGAAGCACAATTGACTAAACTGAATCAGTCTGAAGTGAACTGCAGGGCTTAAAGCGATACAAATGTTACATTTATATGCTGCTGTCTCATTGGCTATTTTCAAATCTTAATTAAACATCTAAACATCTAAACATCTGAACATCTGAATTCAGACACAGTGCCTGAACACTTTAAGCCCTGGAGCTGCCTCTAACTGCACTGAACTGAATTTTACTCAACTCATCCCGGCACATAACTAAATTGAACTGAATCACACTTCAATGAACTGACTCACTGGTCTGAACTGAACTGACTCTTACTAAAATTCTTTCCACAAACTCCTACAGTGTCCCACCAGCCCTGGCCTGGACACGAGGCTGACCAAGAGTAAATGCATGGCGGGAGTGTGAGCTTGTTATTATAATGTTTACAGTCCCTGGGATAGCAACACATTCTTCCAGAGCAGCATGTCCTACCTAATTCTCCTAAATCTCCTGTTTAATTTCTGCACCGAGAGGGAGAGCAATGCGAGAAGCAGGTGTTGAAACTGACGTAGTTTAGAGGCCCCCTGGGAGGCCAGCAGTTCATCACGGAGGTCCTGTTCTGTTTGTTAAAGCATCCCTCATCCCGAATGGAGGAGACACCAGGGCACCTCTAAAAGTGCTGCCCGAACACACACACACACACACACACACACACACACACACACACACACACACACACACACACACACACACACACACACACACACACACACACACACACACACACACACACACAGCAGCAGCAGGGGTAAAGCAATGTTAGAGACGGCTGAGTGCATTACACATACACAGATTTTGTTTACAAACCCTCATCTTCTCCACTTCACAAATTGCATCAGATACTCGTGTATCTGCTGTAAAAACACGACGCCGATCTGAGGCTCCATTAGGGTGTAATTAATGGGAGTGGCGTGATGCGTGAGCGTGTGCGTGTGCATGCGCATTAGTATGGCAGAGGACGGGGTCACGGCGGGCCCAGGAGCGCAGCAGAGCAGGCCACTGTACGGAGGAGCAATTACCTCCACAAGAGCCCGCTCCTCCTTGGCAGCGGCGGAGGCTTGCGTGACACAGCGAGACTGCAAAGGACCACGGGAAGGAGACTGTGTGTGTGTGTGTGTGTGACGTGCGTGTGTGTGTGTCAGTGAGTGGGGCTGATGCAACTTTCCTATGTTGGTGGGGGGTTGGTGTGTGTATATGTCTGTGTGTGTGTGTGTGTGTGTGTGTGTGTGTGTGTGTGTGAGTGTGTGTGTCTGTGTGTGTGTGTGTGTGTGTGTGTGTGTGTGTATGTGTGAGAGGAGAGAAAGTGCACCAGGCCACTTTGTCACGGCCCGTCTCCCCGAATCATTCCCTGGGTTCCTGCAGCGTCCCAGGCGCGGGCCGCGATGAGCACTATTGGGCCCCGGCAGGGTTCTGGCATCAGAACAAGTCAGCGGGTCGGTCCGGTTTTTAACAAACGCCAAAAAAAAGAGAGACAAAAAAAAAAAAACTCCCAGTAAGCCCTGAGTCACAGCATTTCTCCAGCCGCGGTGTGACAGCTTTTCAATTTTTCTCTCTCTACTCCAGCTGAGGCTGATCCGTCTCCGCCGACCTACTCCCTCGCCGGCCTCTCTAGCCAATGGGGAGAGAGAACACACGTGCCGCTTGCGCATCGCTTTGGCTCGGTGACGAATCGCTAATTTCTCGTGTAACATTTTCAGCCCCATGTCTGGGGCTCCCGAACGCATGTGCGCGCACGCCGTGGAGGGGCCCGCGGGGGCCTGGGCCCCGCGGAGAGAGCGGATGTAAAAGGTCCGTCTGCTGATGTAACCTCGCTAGCTGTCTGCACGGCTCTGGGGCTCTGGGGCTCTGCGGAGCGGAGGGGGAATGCCAAATGGCAGAGGTGCTCAGCGAGTCCCCTGGGCCACGGGACAACGCTGGAGAGAGCTGGCAGAGTAGCGACATGAGCACTCTAAACCATGACCTTCATCTCCTGCCTCCACACTAGCCTCACATATCTACCTGCACACGCACCAGGGAGATGGGGGGGAATAGTGAATTAGTTGAGATGAGAAAACACAAAGCACAAACATAGTGAGGACAAAAGGAAGAATGTTTTTGTGAGCTTCCGCACAGTTTTATGGTTTTCCCAGCCAGACACATAACAGAGTAATACTTCCCGCTCTGTTACAAGATGCAGGCATGAAACTGCTAACGGCAATAACTAAATCATTTGAGGATTAAATAACGCCATTGAATTAAGTTACTTAAACACAAATAAGCTAACCCAACCCAACTAAACCGACAAACCAGCCTCTGAGAGGTGAATAGCTTTGTTTGTATCGTTGAGTAGCTAGCCACCTGACACTCAGATGTGGTGCAGATCTTAAGATTAACTCCCCTTTGTCTCGCCACATCATGGAAAGGGACTCTTCCTGTCGAACACACAGACAGGCCCTGGGAAAGATCTGACAAAGGAACAATGTTCCTCGATGAAAGAACCCTTACCTCAAGAATTCCATATGGAATCTCGGAACTGTAGAAGGTATGAGTGTTTTTTTTATGGGTGGGTGCGCCGAGTGCTCCTATACAGCTGGCCTTGATGACAGAGGCGATAGCAATGCTCTGTGTAGCATACCACGGCCGCTAAAACATCACGTCGTCACCTGTTTGCCTTTAAACTACATCCTCCAGGGAGCCGTCAGGGTAAAATAAGGCTGTATGGGTGTACGTACGTGATGCAATTCTTTGAGCTCATGAACTACGGTGACTGAAAGTCTAAAAATAAACATGTCCATTGTTCCCCAACTCCATAAGTGAGCACAACGCTCCCTTGTTTTGCATTTTCAATTAAAACTAAAAATAACAGAGTGCCACACCGGCAACCCGCTAGACGCCCCTTCCACAGCCAGACACCCATGAAGCCCAGAGTCCCGCAAACAGGCATGTAGCACCAGGCTGGAGACTAGTGTTGTTTTTGGCGGCCTGTTTTGGTTTTAGTTTTAGTCTAGTCTTTGTGTCAAGCTGTCATTTTAGTTTTTATCAGTTTTAGTCACGTTCATACTCTTTTAGTCTAGTCAAGTTTTAGTCGACTAAAAGTATGAGCATTTTAGTCATATTTTCGTCTAGTTTTAGTTGACGAAAACTAATGACTTTTAGTCTTGTATTTTAGCATCTTTTTATTAATGCAATTCTATTTTAAGGGGTTGTTCCTCCATAGACTGGGTAAGACTGTTTTTAGTGGCAGGCACTATAGCACCAGCGAACTCTGAAACTATAGGACTGGATGAAATGTGCAGATAACGGTCTCCACTGATAAATATCACACTGGCTAACCTGGAAATGAGGTCTTATGTCCAAAATTCTGAACTACCCCTTTAATAGGAAATGATACATTTTGGTTAATTTTCATGGATTAAAAAATTACAAATATTACAGGTTACATAGGCACTGAACATTGACAGTGGAATCAGGTATGTTACACAGAGTTTGGTCTCCCCCTGTCACCATGAAAGGACTATTTGGAATATTCTGTAGACCTGCTGTTCCTTTTCTGAGAACAATTTAACTTAAGATCAAGTTGTCCTTAGGTTATTGAATGCTGTAAATGTGGATGCTATTTCACCATTAACTAGGTAGCCTAAGCGTGGTTACGCACAATTGTCATCTTAATGCAGTGTTTTGTAGCCTATAAAACGCATTTCACGTTCATCACTCAGTTTTGGTAGGCTACAGGCCTATGCCTTGAGTGGTCGCTGCCCCTTTAAATGCGTGGGACTTTAAATTACGTTTTAACTCCATGCTGATTTTGTTGATGAACAGCACCGTCTTTGATTCAGTTTTTCTACCGTTTAAATAAACGACACACGCGCACTTGTGTGGTTGGTAAGGAATTGTTTTCAATAGTTTTCTTGCAATTCCCACACAACATTAGATAGCCTACTAAGCCAAGGTTCCATTAAAAATGTGTCTATGATTAGAACTTTGTTGCTGATCGGTGGAATAATGTTATTATTGTAGGCTAGGCCTATATGACAGCGCCAGCATCAGCTGGACAGAAGCTTAGGCTACACACTAATCAAATCTGCAGTTGCCTGTTAACATTTTCATCTGAATTAGATCTACATGCGGAGGTGAGATAGTAGCCTAGTGCAAAGTTGAACTGAGAGAGTTGCCAATCTAACGGACTGAACGTAGCCTATATTTCTTAGCTTATATTAGCGATAACGATAGGCTATACATACCGCTCCTTTGCTACATGATCAAATATGATCAGATGAGTGACAGAAGCACCGGATATGACCAACAGGCCCACGCGAGAAACGCTGGTCCTCTGGTATGATAATCAGACCATGCAACCTGATGCGCCCCTACAGGCCTATGCCTTGAGTGGTCGCTGCCCCTTTAAATGCGTGGGACTTTAAATTACGTTTTAACTCCATGCTGATTTTGTTGATGAACAGCACCGTCTTTGATTCGGTTCCTCATCCCGGAGGAACTATGGTGCTTTCGGGGCTGCAGAGCTGGACTCAAAGTGAAGTCGAGGCGACGGGAGATACGGGAGAAGAAGTGGAGATTTAAGCCCGCAGTTCCGTCAATGGTGATGGGAAACGTGAACTCACTGGCCAACAAAACTGACGAACTGGCTTCCCTGGTAAGAAATCAGAAACTATACAGGGAATGTAGTTCAATATGTCTCACGGAGACGTGGTTGACTAGCTCCATCCCTACTGCTAACGTTGAGCTACCTGGCTTTAGCGTGGCCCGTTTGGACAGAGACAATAAACTTTCTGGCAAGAAGAAGGGCGGTGGACTGGTGATTTACAGTAACGACAGATGGTGCAACCCCGGTCATGTTACAGTTAAAGAAACTGCATGTTGTAAGGATGTGGAGTTAATAGCAGTGAGCCTTCGACCGTATTACTTGCCGAGGGAATTCACGCATGCCATTGTTGTCTGTGTTTACGTCCCACCACGAGCCCTACCGGACGTAGCGTGTGACATCATTCACTCTACAATCGCAAGACTCCAAACTCAGCACACAGATGCTTTCTTTGCGATCTCTGGAGACTTTAACCACATAACACTGGATTCTACCCTCACAAATTTCTACCAGTTTGTTGATTGCCCGACTAGGAAAAACAGGACAATAGACCTCATGTATGCAAACGTGAGGGATGCATACAGCGCCACCCCCCTTCCCCCCCTCGGAAAATCAGATCACAACCTTGTTCACCTGCAACCAATGTACATACCTAAAGTGCAGAGGCTACCATGTGACACACGCACTTTCAGGAAGTGGACCCCAGGAGCAGATGAGGCTTTGAGAGACTGTTTTGAGTCCACTGACTGGAATGTACTACAGAATGGTGATTTGGAGGAGGCCACACATTGCATGACTGACTACCTGAACTTCTGTATGGATGTTGTTGTTCCCACAAGAACTGTGCGCTGCTTTCCAAACAACAAGCCTTGGATAACCAGCAATGTCAAGGCCCTTCTAAATAGGAAAAAGATGGCGTTCAAAGAGGGGAACCAGGCAGAGCTGAGGCAAGTGCAGGGGGAGCTCAAAGTCAGGCTGAAAGAGGCCAAGGAGGATTACAGGAAGAAGGTAGAACAGAAGCTGCAGGAGAACAACATGAAGGAGGTCTGGGATGGAATGAAGACCATCACTGGACTTAGGAAAAGCAGCAGCTCTGTGGAGGGCGATCTGGACAGGGCAAACCAGCTAAACCAGTTCTACAATAGGTTTGATTGCCCTGCTTCAGTGGACAATGGTCGTCCATCATCACCATCACCAGCACCATCAACTGCTACAGTGGACAATGGTCGTCCACCATCACCATCACCATCACCATCACTAGCACCATCAACTACGGACACTGCTCTTGCTGGCTTAACTGCCCAACTCACACCTCCCCCCTCACCCCCAGTGCAGCACGTCCCCTCCTCCCCTACCCCCCAGAGTGACCAATGCCTTGGTAACTCCTCACCCCCTCCCCTCCCCTCCCCCCTCATCATAACGGCAGATCAAGTTAGAGGACAGCTGAAGAAACTCCATCCCAGGAAAGCAGCCGGACCTGACGGACTGTGTCCAAGACTGCTCAAGGCCTGTGCTGCTGAACTGGGAGAGCCACTGGAGCATATCTTCAACCAAAGTCTACGTCTCGGGAAAGTCCCAACACTGTGGAAGACATCATGTCTTATCCCCGTCCCCAAGAAACCACATCCACGTGAGCTGAATGACTTCAGGCCAGTTGCTCTCACATCACACCTGATGAAGACCCTGGAGAGACTGGTTCTGGGGATACTTAGGCCACAGGTGCGCCATGCACTAGATCCGTTACAGTTTGCATACCAGGAGAAAGTGGGCGTCGACGATGCAATCTCCTACCTCCTACACAGGACACACTCTCACCTGGACAAGGGGAAAAGTGCTGTGAGAATCATGTTCTTTGACTTCTCTAGTGCTTTTAACACCATCCAACCCCCCAGATTGAGTGACAAGCTCCTGCAGATGGGTGTGGATGCTCATCTAGTATCCTGGATTGCAGACTACCTGACAGAGCGGCCACAGTTTGTCAGACTGAAGGACTGCCTCTCCAACACTGTAATCAGCAGCACAGGTGCACCACAGGGAACGGTGCTCTATCCAGTCCTGTTCACCCTGTACACGTCCGACTTCTGCTACAACACGGAGTCATGTCACATGCAGAAGTTTTCAGACGATACTGCAATTGTGGGATGTATCAGGGATAGGGTTGCAAAATTCCGGGAATTTTCAAAGTTGGAAACTTTCCATGGGAATTAACGGGAATATACGGGAATATACGGGAATAAATGGGAATTAATGGGAATAAACTGGAAATTTTGTATTTGGCAAGTTAGTATGTAACAGAGACCTTAATGTAGTTGGAAAAAACCCCATCTTTCAGCATAATGTTAGTTAAAACACCCTGATTTCATGCAAATTCAGTTGAATTTCTACCCTGCATACACGTCAATTACATGCACACAACAATCAACATAGGCTACTAGACATATAAGAAACCTAATTTTCCCGGTGAAAACGTCATTCCAAACGTTATCTCATGTGGGAATAACTGGTGGGAAGCTGGGGGAAGTTTGCGAACAGAGTCGCCCAGTTCTTGGCGTGTCATCACTGTTGTCCTCATACAGTCATTGTTGATTGTTGATTGTTGATTTGCTTTTTAATCTTCCTGTTTACATTGTACTGTATGTTGTGTGTGGTGTCTTAAGCTGCTGGGACCTTGAATTTCCCCTTGGGGATCAATAAAGTATCTATCTATCTATCTATCTATCTATCTACTGGAGACTGAGACTAAGAGCTTGTGCACAACACAAAGGTGCCGACGCACGGCCAGATGTATGTATCTCACCAGAGAAATGAATCCAAGAAATGGGCATTTAACAGCAACACCACTGAAATCTTACAGGACACACAGACGACTGAAAATTAACACACATGGAAACTCATACTGTACACATCAAATTACACACAATATATACTGGTGATTCAGTGCATATTTATATAAATCAAATCACATTAACCTTGGTCATGAGTAGATCCATAACAAGGTACAGTACAGTATTGTGTTGTTGTGACTAGAGTCTTCATTTCGTGAGACATTATCAAAAAATCATCTTTGTTCAGAGCAAAGAAATGTGAATATTTGTGTAATGTAAATAACACACTTTAAATAACCCTCCATAAAAAGAAACAATAATCAAATTGACTGTGACCACAATACAGGTCTTTGTACTATTTGTAATAACATCTGGAATAATTGGTCACATTTATATCTGTAAACTAAAATACTAAACATTGCCTGGTGTTTTTACAATTAAACAACTGAGGCAGGAAAACCTGCCACCGCTGCTTTTATTCATTATAAATATTTATCTGGATCTAACTTTGGAGGAGTGTGCTTTAATTCCCTCCTTGAGCTACACCCTGTTCTCTTCTTTGGCCTCCACTCGACTTCTTGTTAGGTGCCGTACGCTTCAGTAACAGCAGTTCATGTTTTCATTCACTGCCTGCTCATTCTCACTCAGGCTGATGAGCTCTGTGAAACTGGCGGCTCAAAAGTCAACGTCCACGCAGTGATCAAATGGAAAATACGCAGACGATGATCATCGGTGAGTCGGTAATCAGAGTTTTGGGAAAAAAAAGAAAAGGGTGAAGACAGTTTGATATTTACCTCAGGGTATTACTGGATGACAAAGCCATGTGAAGAAAATAACCACAGTGAAATGACTGTGTGCACTGGGACCTAAACAAGCACATGAGTAATGATCAGACAGAGTGACGACAACACTGCGAGACCCCAAAGCAGGCAGCTGCTAAGTAAACAACGTGAGGGGTGTATCACACACACTCTCACACACACACACACACACACATAAGAGGTGTATGGTTTTAGCAGGCCACTCTGTAAGCCTGTGAGGAATGCTTTATTGCCGCAGTATCCTGTCTGTCTGCCTTGTGTATCCTGGACCGAGCAGTGGAGAACAAACACACCACAGAACAATTCCTGCTTAAGCCGCTGAACCACCTCAATTAGCTTTACACATCCATCCAAGTGTTTTAGCGTAATCATTTCACAGAATTACCATCACATTAGAGATGAACACAAACATTATCTCGGCTATCAGGGGAGACGATGGCTGTGAAAATGCCGTGCCAGTGGTGGGGCATATTTTGGGGGAACACGTATGGCTTCAAATTATGAATTGGTTACATAGATCAAGACAGAGTGGTTTGTCTAACCCTTGTCTGAACACACACATGTGCACTACCTCAATGCAGACTAGGGAAGACTAGGGAGTAGGGAAGGTTGTCCAACTCTGATGCTAAAATTGTAGCTGTCAATATTGTTATTGTTATTGCTTAGTGGTTTCACAACAGAGCTCAATTTTGAATCACCGGCTTCCATTGAGGAACGCTGCCAAAATGTGCCAAAACATTCTGTTTGTCAAAATAAACCAAATGTGTGGACTCTGCCAGTTAATTACATGTGAATGCACAAGGTTTACTCCAAGGATAAAACTAACAATTTCACACACAGGTGTATGCCAATGCACCTGTAGGCATCCTATGCTTTGTTTATGATTCATGAAAGTATTGAAAGCAGTTTGGGTATGACACACACACACACACACACACACACACACACACACACACACACACACACACACACACACACACACACACACAGCCATCACACTCACATAGACAGGAGTTGATGAGATTTTAACAAAGGGCTGTCAGACTGAAGTCACATCAATTATAAATCCATCAGTGGAGTCATCATCTGAGGACCTGTCTCCCCGCACCGACCCTCTGCTTCACAGCACTTTTCATGCATCATTCATTCGACAGAATTCTTAGCATATGTTTGCCCCCTCACACACACTATGTACGCGCGCGCGCACACACACACATAGACTCACACACACACACTATGCATCTACACACACACACACACACAGACTCACACACAGACACACACACACTATGCATCTTCACACACCCACCCACACCCACACCCACCCAGCCACCCACACACACACACACACACACACACACACACACACACACACACACACACACACACACACACACACACACACACACACACACACACACACACACACACACACACACACACACACACACACACACTCCGACATTAATAAGTGACAGTAGCTGGGTGAGGAGAGAAAGATGTTAAGAGCACTGGGCTCAGCAGCCTCATCATCTTTTTAACTTGAGTTCATGTCATGGACAGGTGACAGCAGACACACACACACACACACACACACACACATTCACACACACACACACACACACACACACACACACACACACACACACACACACACACACACACACACACACACACACACACACACACACACACACACAAGTGTGTTTTGTCAGTGTGTGTGTGTGTGTATTAGTGTGTGTGTGAGAAGGCAAACAGACATGAGAGGAAACCCTGTGTCACAGGGGGTTCTAAAACAGAAGATCTAATTAAAACGTTCTCTCTGAATGAGCACAGAGCAAACGTGCCCGGCGGAACCGGCTCTACCTGTCAGGGGCACCAGCCTCTACACACTGCCAAAATAAAGAAGGGGGGGGGGGGGTTAGCCCAAAAAGTGAGAGTGAAAGAGAGAGAGAGATCAAAAAGTGTGAGAGAAAGAGAGACAGAGAGATAGGCTATGAAAGATACTGAGAAAGTGAGAAAGAAAGTAAGGAAGAGACAAAGGGAAAGTGAAAGAGAAGAAGAAGAAAGAACAGGAAGAAGAAAGAGAGAAAGTTCATGATATAGAATAGAGAAGAAAAAAAGTAGAAAAGTAAAGCAGAGAAAAGAAACATGCCTAAAAGTCACAAAGTCAAACCTCCTTCAAAGTTTTTGAGCTTTCCACAATGCTTTCTGATCCGAGAGCCTCAGCACTGCCGGCAATGGCATAAGCCAGAGGGATCAGAGAGTAGTGGTCAGGGGAGGGAGGCTTGTGCTGACCCCTGCCCCCCCCCCCCCCGTCCGTGTGACAGACAGGACAAGGCTGGCAGCTGACTGAGAGCCCAGCCTTAGAGGAGAACTCAGCACTCTCAGCCATGACAGCTCATCCTTCATCACAGTCACCCAGGAGACACGCGCGAGTCATAGGCGCAACTCGAGTCGTACTGGACTGCCCTCAGTGCTGACCGCGGGCCCGGGGAGTCGGCCGTCTGGCCACAGGAGCTCAGCTGCGACCGCTGCCAGACGGACACAGCGCTGTGAGCCAGTCTCGTAGGTCGACAGTTTGGCTGGAAACTAGAAGGGCACGCAGAGAGCGCAGACCTACACCAAGGTTAAAGTAAAGTTCAATTAAGTTAAGTGAGTGGGAATTAGCAGCTGTATTTAAAATGACAGGGACTCCAAATGTCAGGTTCAGAGACCATGCCGGATATACAGTTTCAGCTGGTGTCACTATTATGGCCACATTATAAATTTTAACCTGTTGAGGAGTGAATTATTTTCCAAGTTCCTTCTAGAATTCAATGCAAACGATCTATAGTTTCAGTGTTCTGTATACAGTCTGTGGGGAAAATCTCGGAGGGTAATTGTCTCATCATAATGCGGAACTCTCAGTTCACCGAACATTCTAATCACATATTTGTGACCGTACCCCTCAACATGCCCTGTCTGCCGATATTCATGTCAGCGAAAGTTATTTTGTGGATATACTCTGTGATTCGGATCAACTCCAAAATCAAATGGATTGTTCCACGGCCATTGCAACACACTAACACCCAATCAGACCAAGTTTTGGGACAATCGGCCAAGTAGGTTTTGCACAATCCTGCTGGCGAACAGACAAACCGAAGTGAAAAACATAGCCGTCTTGGCAGAGGTTTAAAAAAGGCTTAAAGTAGTTACTATTAAGTCCCTTATCTCATTCCACTTCCCTAATGCCACTCTGACAACTGCATGATCCCTTGACCCTTTTTAAAATCCTGTTCCCACTGCTTGTGTGACTCTTGAGTATCAGTGGACATGCATTAGATGTCTAAGAGCCGTCTGAGAGAGCCGTCTCGCTTTAATGACGGCCAGCCAGCCGGCCGTCCGGCCGAAAGGCACAGGGGCCTGGAAGCGACGTCTTGCTGCTCGGGGGTCAGGCTTGGGAGACATTAGCCTGGGCTGTGATGGGATTGACAACGAGCTCGGCCAAATCCCTGCCCCGAGTTCAGACTTACCAATCCCCCTCCTTAATCCCCGCTCTGCTTCTGGGCCCGAGGCTGCCCGACTGACTTCACTCGTTGGCTCGCTCGCGCAACGCCACGGCACAGCGCGCCACACCGCAATGACTCTCTCGTTCGCAGGATCTGGGGCTCTTTCCAACAGCTCAGGCTTTAGCAAAGACACATTAGGCGGATGTCGGAGTCGATGGGAGACCAGGGAGCCCATCAGCTCAGCGAGGAAGACAGACATGTGGAAATGGACATGGAGGGGGAAACGGGGCTGCTGTGATCCGCACGTGCTAACACTAGTATGTTCTTTTCATTCTCGCCTCTGAAACTGTAGACCTACATGTCAGAGTGTGTGTGTGTGTGTGTGTGTGTGTGTGTGTGTGTGTGTGTGTGTGTGTGTGTGTGTGTGTGTACATTTGTGTGTAATTCTTATATTTGAGTGTGACTATGAGCTTTGGCATGTTGGCTTGTTTCATGTCTAGTTGGCTTGTTATGGCTTGCACATACAGTATGAGTGTGTGTCTGTCTGTCTGTCTGTTTGTCTGTCTGTGTCTCTGCGTGTGTGTGTGTGTGTGTGTATGTGTGTCCAGCACACTCAACATCAACATTATAACAACTGTAAAACACACACTATTTTCTCCTTGTCTTGTTCCAGTAGGCTGTGCAAAGAGCGAGCACACTAATGGAAGTGTACAACTGGCCTTCATTCATCCAGCCTCCCTCCCTCCCTCCCTCCCTCTCTCTGCCCCAGCCACGCCGGTCCTCCGGTGGTCTGGCTACGGTTCGCCCAGGTCCACACACCGCCTCCCCTGACACAGGAGCTGTCGCTTCGCATCCGTCACGGGCACTGCTAGAGAGTGCCCCCTTGCCATTTACTAAGCTGGCTGGCCAATCAGGCATCCTCCAGACAGACGGCCAGAGAGGCGGGCGGCCTGGCGAGCAAAGCGCGGTGCCCGTGGACCGCGTATGACTGGGGCACGCAGACGCCTGAGGGCAGTGGGCACCCACGGGAAATGATGATGATTACGATGATTTGGAGATGATTTTAGCTTCCCTCCCAAGTTTCTGTTAGATGCCTATACATTTCTATCTGATGTGATGCTGCTGATTCATAATGGCCTATACCTAATCCGAGATGAATGTGTGACTCTTCCGTGAGGCTCACTTGTTCATAAGGACACTCTAGGCTCATGGAGAAGTGACAAGTGGAGCTGCTCATCCACACCCTGCAAAGTGGACATGTGTCCTGCTCAAGATGCTGAGACAAGGAAGAGATTCACAGCACCTCACCTCTTCTTTATTAAGGACAAATATTAGGAGCATTTTGCTTACATCTAAAATGCACCACCTAAATACATAAACGTTAATTCTATCAGCAGCAATTAAAAGTAAAGACAATAAATACTACGCTATGGTTTATTATGCTCAGGAAACTCTAAAATAATATCAGAAACTTTTGTGTGATTTGTCAAGTCTCCGAAAGCACCATGTTTAAACAAACTGTGTGTGTGTGTGTGTGTGTGTGTGTGTGTGTGTGTGTGTTTATGAACTTAGACCAAGCTACTGACATAAATACTTTTAGCAAGGAGTATTTCAATGCCAGCCAAAAGTGCATCTCTCAAAGTCATTATTCAAAGACCACTGAGATAGACTCACTCCTGGGCGCAGTTTTGAACAACTGTTTCTCAGCATACCAGCAGTTAGCTATGGTCAGATGTATAACTAGTATAATACATTGTTATTACAATACACTAAAATAGTTGTTCCAAGGTAAGCAGTTCATAACTGAGGGAAATGATTCAAGACAATTATGATTTTGTCCACAGACTCAGACCAAATACGTTTTTCAGCACTGAAGAAGAAACGGCTGCAATGTTATGGCATGAAATAGTCTTCATAAAAATATGTTGAGAAAGTCTATGTCATTTGATGAATAAATACATCATAGCAGGTGTTTGGTTTAAGCGCACCGTGCATAAGGAAGCTTTTGGCCGATCTGCGTTAGGCTATAGCCTAGCCTACTTCCTGCACTATTCATTGTTTTGATACGTCGTTGTGTTGAAATTCATTATTGTAGCCTAAATTACAGAACGATTTCACTTTAGGCCTGTCATTATTTGACACATTGGGCGAGCAGCAAGTTTGCCGGCGGAACTGTCTTTTTGCAGCCTATGTGAACCAATGCAAATGAGTGGCGCTCACATGATTTTCTCGCTTGCAGTATAAACCGCGGTAGCCAAGACATCCTAAAAACCCTGCAGACGAGAAATTCTGGATAGCCTACAATATAACGTTATTGCCTAGTATTAGACTAACCAAAATGGTACAGAAGTCGCTATATTGCTATTTGACAGCTGTTGGCGGCACGGATACCCCCTGAACAATGGACCTGCTAAACTGTCACGACCCAACATGAAAGCAGTTTCTATTTGCCGCAAGAAAGTAACCCGAAAAGCTATTATGCTACGAAGCAGAAGCATTCCAGCACGCAGAATCACATGAACGCCTGCTTCATCAAAGACAACAAAATAGCCGTTCACTTACGATTTTGGGTACGTTGATGGAGGCAGCCTCCTTGCGCGAAGCTTGGGCACACGTCGTTGTTGCAACAATGTGTATGCTACATACACGCGCTTGCTTGTTGCCCGATTTTGTCTGTTACTGTTCGGCTGGCTGCAGGACCCAAGGATGAATGGCGCAGAAAACAATAAATCAGTTGTTCCAGTAACAGGGTTAGAATGCAGGCACTGTTATCCACGCTGTGCACGGAAACTATAAAATAAACCATTAATATGATTGGGTAAGAAAGAGTTATAGAGATTTTCCATAGGACGTTGAATGTGTACCGCGAAGTAGGCATGAGCAACTCACGTTCTATTCACCCGATTGGCCAATACTTTTGGGGCGGATACCAAGCTTTAAACACTGATTTGCTTAGAGAGCTTTGACAGGTGAATCGTACTGGTGTATTGGTTAAAATTAAGATCTTCACACATTTATTTCTAATGGCGGAATTTGGCGTGTAGTTATATTTGTGCCGCATGTTGGCATATTGAATTAAATTTAGAACCAGATAGCTGCGCCAGACCAGCTATTTTTTTAAAAAAAAAACTGGCAGTCAAGGCTACTCTTGCTATGCAGCCCTAACATGCATGTAAGGTGCAAATGTCTTCAACCGGATCATATAGGACCAAATATGTCTTCATTGCAATCATCTAATCAGCAATTGAATTGGAATAGGCCTACATTGCCGGGTCTGATCACAGGCTATGAAGCCCATGAGGTGTCATTGCCAGTATATCGAGAGAATGTGCACTCATTTCACTAAATTGTGGTCTCATTTGACTAGATTATGCGCACAATTTAGTAAATTATATTTTTTATGTTTTTGTAAAATGAGCACGAGAGCACAATTTAGGGGGTGAGATAAGGTAAATTGGGACACTTTTTGGTAGATCACAAATAAAACTATTTAAAATGCCAAACAGGGTGAAAGTGAAGACTTTTATCACTTCATATGAGTCTTAGCAACATTTCTGTGCAGAAAATATGCTTCCAAATATAATATTTTTTAAAGATATTAACCTTCAAAGACCACAAGACACCATACCTCAGACCAAGAAAGTGTTCAGGTAAAATGGGACACTCGGTCAGGTAAAATGGGACAGTCAGTTTAGAATTGAAAAATGTGCAACAAATTGTAGAATAATGACAATGTTTATTTGTATTTTTTAATCATTTAATGATAGTGTGTGTGTGTGTGGGTGCGTGTGTGCACAAGCACAAGCGTGCAAGTGTGTGTAAGTGTGTGTGAGTGTATGGGCCTACTTTGAGTGTGAAAAGGCTAATATGCGGCTAATATGCTAACACCTTAACGCTAATGGCAAATGTAATGTAAAAGTGTCCCATTTTAGCTGATTTTTTTGTCCCAATTTGCCTGATGCACACGAAAGTCACTAAAATTCATTTTCCTTAAAAAGTAAAGGACATAGCCCAAAAGTTTTGATATTAATTTAAACCTCTCATGAAATAGCATACATTTCATGAGAGTTTTGTATAATATTGTTTTTGTTTCAACTACAATATCCTTATGATCATTAAGACAGAATCGGCTTGCCATGGGGCTTTCCTTGCAATTATTGGGTCCACTGATGTTTTTAATCTTGGCACCTCCCATTTGTGATACTTTAGACCAATCAA
Source organism: Sardina pilchardus (assembly GCF_963854185.1). Taxonomy (NCBI): domain Eukaryota; kingdom Metazoa; phylum Chordata; class Actinopteri; order Clupeiformes; family Clupeidae; genus Sardina; species Sardina pilchardus. Next base: position 25,387,125 of record NC_085016.1, on the reverse strand, counting down.
AATGATTTTATTTGGTAAAGGACATAATAGTGACAATATAATGACATGTTTTCTGATTGGCAGCTAATATTTAAAGAGATAAAGGTCTAAAACCAACTTTGTCCCATTTTACCTGATGTCCCAATTTACCTTATCTCACCCCTAAAATGACTACGCTATTTATTAAAACGTGGGCACAATTTAGTAAGTTGTGAGCAACATTTAGTTAAATGTATGCACAATTTAGGAAAAAGTGTGCATGCATTGGTAAAATGAGAGCACATTTTCTATTATACAACAAAACAATATCTTGCAATGACCCCTCCAGGGTTCCGTACAGGACTGCAGGTTACTATATGAAATGTTCTGTTCAGTAGGCTACTGTCAGAAGTCCTGTCCTGTGTCCAGATGGCAGTGGACCCTGGAGAGAGGGTCCTAAGATGGCCCATATAGCTAGTCAGACACTTTTATTGTCTATATTGGCCCATTAACTTCTGCCACTTTCAGAATCAGTGATAGCCTACGCAGGGCTCTTCAATTAGCGGCCCGCGGGCCGGATCCGGCCCCCGAGATACTTTGTAGTGGCCCTTGAAGTGTTAGCTGATGTTATTATGAGCAAATCCTTATGATCGGTAGAGACGTAAATAGCTGGTGGAAAACACGATAATGGAGGTGCAGTGATAGGCTACACTGCGAGTAGCGCCTATAAATAATGTTCTGTGAGGTGCGTTGCCGTTGTAGGCTACTTTGTTACTGGATATTATACAAAGAGGTGCCTTGCTTCGTTTTTACGCAGCGTCACCAACATGTTGACGTGCGCCAAATCCAAGCTGTTTTCCTCAAAGCATGAAGCATTTTTTGGTGCATGAAATCTCACCGGTAGTGTGCCTCTCCAGTCCAAGCAGATCCTCGCGAAAACATTCGTCACTCGTAATGTAGCTATTGGAGCAAATAGGAGTCGGTTTAAAAGTTTAACTTTGGTGGCATCAGTTCTGTTGCATGCTCTCACTCGCTCTGAAGTCCTGCAGCCACTGCACCTCAGCCAATTGTACGTAACGTTTTGACCGAGTTGAACATAATATAAGTTCCATCTTAGCTTAGTTTCAACGTAAATTGCCACTACGTTGGAGTATTATAAGCTACTAACATTTTAACGGGTTGCAAATAGTTTCAGCGTGAAACTAATACACATCCATCGCCTTGATGTCAAGTCCACTGTAAGTAATTGATTTGTGAACACGTTCATCCAATTTAAATGGTGGGAACGTTAAATGTATGTTGAGAAGAGTTACATATGCGACCGATTACGCACATTTAATACATTTAAATACTGTTTGAAACCTGTTTGTGCCCATTGGAAATTGTATGGACCTAGCAGTTACTGCGCAAAGCTCAGATTCCATTGCTGTTAATGTTATCACAGATTTCATATTAGCCATAGCAATGCAGATCCAGTGTCACCTTCCCAATGCCTACCACTGTGGTAGTCTGGGCCTGTGGCAGAAATATTCCCAAAACACAAATACAACAAAATAACCACAAAATAATTATGCTTTTACAAAATGCAACATATTAGCAATATAGATTCAGTGTCACCTTCCCAATGTTGGCCTACCATTGTGGTAGTCTGGGCCTGTGGCAGAAATATTCCCAAAACACAAATAACCACCAAAAAATTATATTATCAGAGAATGTCTAGTAAGGGACGGGCTCTGATATTAAGCATTTACAAAATGCAACATTTGAACACCCATATTGGTGCTGTTTCTAGTTTATTGTATCTACATTTGTACGTAATTACTCATATTTCAAGCGGTATTTCTCCGGCCCCTCAGTTGTGATACTTTTCATGAACTGGCCCCTATTACAAACTAATTGAATAGCCCTGGCCTACAGTATATAGCCTTTAAACAAATTAAGACCCTGTCAGCCACTCTGTGTGCAAGATCAATTTATAATGCTACACAAACATTCCCACTGTTAACATGACTGTGGTCATTATCTTAATTACAGTTCACCAGGTATGGTGTTCCCTCTCCCCAGCAATCAGGAGAAAACCGAATGTTGCCATTAAACACAACGAGATCACAGCAGTCCTTTTCAAATAAAAAAATTGAAATAAACAACAGCCCAACTAGCCAATGCTATTACCAGTCAGCAAGTCTGACAATTAAAAAAATGTCTGAATATAATTTTGAGATTATTTAAAAAACAAAACATGTTATTTGGTTCGTGTGCTCAGAGCAAAAGATCGATCGAGAAAATAATATTCAAACTAGATCAATGATATGCCTCATATCGTTAATCAGGATGAGATTCTTCAAATAAATTACATTATTGACTTGAGTGTCTATTGATTGATGATTCATAACAGGGACTTGAGGATGCAAGTCCTGTTTGCTGAGTGGCCATGTTGTGCAGGCCTCTTTAAAAGCTCATTACCACCATATTTCCTCTCTGCCGTGTCGCTCCAGAAACTGAGAAAGACATGGTGCTGAGAGACAAAATGACCTGGTCTGCAAAAAAAGCCTGTCATCCATCAGAGAGTCCTGTGCAGTGAGACAGAAGGGTCCTTTCAAAACATTATCTTTTTTTAGTTAGTCATTCAGCTTCATTGGTTGCAAATATAAGTACATCAGACACAAAGACAAAACACCTTCAATGGTTTCATAAAAGAGAAAACACATACTGTACATACGAATACTCTTTCCATGGAGGAAGACAACACAAAAGCAAAACAAATAACTTGTTCCATAGTAATTCTCATTGGCAATAACAATTAAAAAACATGACTAAAATGTAAAATGAACGTTGACTGGTATTTATCAGATACGTTTATCCAAAGTGATACTGACTCGTAGAGGATTTGGAAATCAAGCTGTGTCGCTGACTGTCATGACAATGGTGACATTAGCACTGCTCCACCATGCTCACAGAGCCTTCATCCATCTGACACCACACTCACCTGTCATGTGGTTCAAACGTGGACATGGCATACTTCCATCTGTACACTTCTAGTGTGCACTGCACACTGAGGGCTTCTATCTGTCGTGTCCACATTTCGATGGTTAGTGTTGTCCCAATAGCTGAACTTAAACTGAGTATTTGAAGTAGGCAGGTACAGTAGGCGGTTTGAGACACAGTCACCGTGTTTATATTGAATTTCAATGGTTGGCAAAGTTGTACTTTTGTTTGAGTGACTTTGCACTTTGCCCTTCATTTAAATCAGGGCCCTCTCTATTTGGAGTGATGGTTCTTCTAACCTGAAATTGTCTACCTTACAGACACTATGACTCATGCCAACAGGGAGAAACCCTGAAGACCGAAATCTCCCAACCCGCCACTTATGATAGGACTCGCAAAATCCACATAAATATTTATACATTAAAGTAGTTCTGCTGAGCCACTACTGAGGCCTGCATGCGGGCTTGTGTGTGTGTGTGTGTGTGTGTGTGCTAAGATATAAGTGTGTATTTAGTGTGGGCCTACTGTACATGAGTTATTGTGCTCTATACTTATAAGTGAGTTGACTGTCTGTGTGTGTACGTAACTCACAATGTAGATGGCTTGCATTCTGACTCACACACATTACCACGTGTGCGCTGCTGTGCACGTGTGTGTGTTGCTGTGCACATGTGTGTGCATATCTATGTCTGTGTGGTGTGTGTGTGTGTGTGTAGTTTGGTGTGTACGTGTTTGGGGAGGGGAATTGCCCGGCGGTCACGTCTGTTCAGTCCTCTGCCTACCCAGGAGGAAGGAAATGCTGGAGAGCAAAGCCGTGCTCCGGGGAGGGACGGAGAGACGGAGAGTCAGCGCGGTGCGGCGAGCCCCTGGACATCCTGCCCGCGGAGTGGACGGAGCGCTCCTGTTAAGCGCTGGAGTAGAGGGCCGCCGAACAACTGGAGCCGCCGCCCGGGCCGAGCAAGCCAGCGCAAAGCAGGAAACGACATGACACAAGAGAGGGGACAAACAGGAAGGATGGAGAGAAGAGATGAGAGGAATAATGGCAAGGGTTCAACGGCAAGCAAGAGCCACGCACTGACAGGAGAGGAGGACACACTCACTGTGCAGCTCCTTTTTTAAGGCTACACTCTGGTACACGATGGCTGCAGTACAGACATTGGAATTATATGGGTGGTGATATTGACAAAACTAGAGTTAATGTTGTCACTAAATGCATTTGAGATGTTTCACACACATACAGTACATCATGTACAGAACTATAAAATATAATCTGGGCCTTTGTACAGAGGTTAATGAAGAGGTCAAGAGAGATTTATTTGCACATTTGGAAGTAATTACAGTATTTCTGGGGTTTTTTTCTCCGGCTAAAATATTGCCAATTTTTGAGTCCATCTGTTGACTACCACGCACTGTTTTTGGTCACACTCTCTCTCTCTCCATCACACACACACACACACACACATAAATCAAGTGATTAATGCATAAGCCATTTATAACTCTAATAGCAGCTCATATCTCCACGCCAGGCTCATGCTCCCAATAAGCTGCTTTAACACAATAAGGTCGTGCTCAGCGGCGGAGGTTGCCTTGCCCAACAGCTAATGGCCTCTCACACGCTACACTTCCCATGCATCCACACCAGCACACAACACCAACGCAATGTTTGGGGCGCTCTGCTGGATTAAAGGATCAGTCCATAATTCTGGTGAAAGGTTGGTGATATTATGAGCTCAGGAGCCAATCAACGTCCATGTTACTGAGGCGAGGTGTTGATTGGCTGGATCAGTGCATGGCTCTGGCTCTGAAGGACTTCCCAATCTACAGCGTCAGGACTTGTGTACATACAAGTTAAAAGCTAGAACAGTTAAATGAGCAATTTACTGAGTGTGATTTTTAAAAAAGGATATTGGAATAGAATCACAAACAGCACAATTAACATGTATCCAAGCTAGGAGTGTAAAGGTACACATTTTCATACCGAACTGTTAAAGTACAGGACGTTGAGTTCAATACAGATGCATACCGAATGTACCAAATGCAGTCTTTAACAGTAATCAATAGCAGTTTTTTTGCTTGCAGACAATGTTTCAAATTTGAGTACCCACACAAACATATTACGTTGTGGACCATATGTCAGCTTAGTCAATCAATGTCAAAAAACATGACACCTTTTCAAAATACTATTCCCATGGTGCATCAAAAAAATTGTCAGTGAATTTTAGGTATTTGGTTAGCGGTGCCAGCAGGCTTACTGTACTGAAAATTAACTGAACCGTGGCATTAGAGCCGACCTTAAAACCATTTTTGTGTACCATTACACCCCTAATCCAAGCAGGTCACTTGAATGATCCAACATTTTGACATTCTGATGGGTAAATTGGAGCTCTAGTGGGGTGAGGGTGGGAGTGTGTGAACGTGACACGGGTGTTTGTCGGAGGTCTGGAGGGCTCTGATTACGTGGCCGACACGTCCTTCGACCTGCTCTATGCATTATTAAACAGTGCTAATGGCACAGTCCCTGCGCTCAGACCCTTTGCATTGATTGGATTTTTCTTTTCTCAAATATGATCTGACTGGCGCCTCGATGAGACGAGGATCATTACTCTCATCAGCTTCCTCTGCTGCCTTTGCTCCACCCAATAGGAATCAAACGCGTGACCCACCCCCTTCACCCTACCCCAAAAGCCACCTTGCGTACGGTTGTTTGATTTACGGAAAATCTCCAGACACAAATAGTGATTGGAGCCAGCTGCTGTACATGTAGATGGTAAGCATGCCTAATGCTTACTCAAGCCCCCTGCACAATGACTTGTACCCCAAATCCAAACTTTGTCCATTCCACCACCGCCTCAGATTGGGATTACTGCTACATCGCCAACCCAGATCCAAACAACCCGTCATCTCTGTGACCATTGTTTCCTTCTATCTGTAAAGAAACAGCCTCCTAAGTACCTCTGATGGGGGGACAGTAGAAGGTAATGTTTTCATTCTTCTACATCCATAACTGGTCTGGGATTCGAACCATGCAGCAACCTCTTCACAAAGCCCCTCTGTTTAGCAGAAAACAAGTTCAACTCCACACATGCCTTCAGTGTCTGGCAGTTTGCTCTCTCTCTCTCTCTCTCTCTCTCTCGTACAACACACACACACACACACACACACACACACACACACACACACACACACACACACACACACACACACACACACACACACACACACACACACACACACACACACACACACACACACACACACACACACACACACACACACACACACACACACACACAAAATCTCTTAGCATCTGAATCATGTTGACTCCTTAGTGGCTAGAAGCTGTTTCACACCCACACGTGGGACCAGGCTACTGGGAATGTCGCCTAGACTACTTCTGTGACAAGGTGCTTGTTGTTATGTTATGCCATGTTGCCACGGATACATGAAATGTTGTGAGACGGAGGCCAATTTGGTCACAGGCCCAGCACTGCTACTGAGGGAAAGAGCTGCTCCTACCTCTGACTCCTCATGACAAGCCATCCAAAGATTACCGTGAGATCAGTACTGCAGGGCAGATTGTACAAACAACAAAAGCTAGTTTGGATGGCTTTTCAGTTCTGTTTTTAATATTCACAAATGAGTAATCAACTTGACTTTGATTAACAGAGGCAACTCCATGACAAGAGGGAATTCGAAACCACTCACATATATAGTGATTCACTTGATCTGTAAACCAAGGAGTGCACACCGAGCCTTTTCATTACCTTCCATGCAACCATATCAACTCCAAACAAGGCATCAATCAAAAGAACACACTGCCATCATACTCTAGAGGCAGGAATGACAAGAGTCCTGATGGGTGTCTCAGTGTCCAATAACACAAGACGATTGTGGAGGACTGGGTGGGGCGAACACAGTGTCCAATCAGAGGAGAGGATCCTGAAGAGGTGAATGTGGCCAACTCCACGTCCAACCAGACAACAGGATTGTGGTAGTGGGCGAGGCTAACTCTGCTCCTCTTCCTGTTTGAGGCGTTTCCTCAGGTGATCGGTGATGGCCGCCAAGGGGTTGGCTTTCAGGGTGGGGTTCTTCAGGGCCTGACTGAACCACGCCGTCTCAGTCTCCCTGCACACACACATGGAGGGCGACATTTGCACACACACATGGAGGGCGACATTTGCACACACAACCTGTTCAACACAAAACACTGACAACAAACTGATGATTACACTAACACAATATAACAATAACACTGACACCCAGCAAAGGATAAATGCCACTGAGGTGTCCCATTGTATGGATTTGATGGACAAGGCAGAGCCAAAGAGTTTCCTTCACCAACTGGAAATACTCTTTGAACACTAATTAAACTTTTATCACCAAATCTACTTTATTGGTGTCCTGTTGCACTCCATTAATAGCTACCTGCAAATAGCCCGTTAGAATTAATAGAATTTACAGCCAATTAGATGAGCGCATTTCTGGTCTCCGGGATGCACTTGATAGAACACTATAAAGTGCATGAGTGGACATCCCAAACACAGCCTAAGGCTGACAATGACAATCCTAGCTGGGTAATGTGTGTGTGTGTGTGTGTGTGTGTGTGTGTGTGATGAATGTAGTGGGGCTTACACTAGTTTCCTCTTCTGAGCTGGCTTCATCTTACTGAAGTTCACTGAGCTGGGTTTCTTCTTCTCTCCACTGGTGAAGGGGGAGAAATCAGCTACGTCAGTGCTAGTTAAAGTGTGATCATACTCAGAGTATAAACACAGAAAACATTTCTAAAAAGCAATACATACTTGAAAACTTTTGTGAGTTTTGAGACTTTGCCCTTTTAGTTATTTTGTCAAGAACATTTTTGTGAAATTGTTTATCAATTGATATCCAAAGCACATTTTCAAGAGGTGTTAAAAGACAGTCAGACTAGCACAATGGGCTCATTTAGCAAAATGTCAAAACAAAACTATCATTGGTTCAACATAAAAGACCCCTGTAGTGTTTAAGACATATGCAGCGTCTTCCCTGAAAAAGACACTGTCTGGATGGCAGCATACATTGCTCAAAACTTGCAAATATCATTCAGCATTCATCATGCTGTTCCAGATGTGCAATGCGGCCATGCAAGAGGCACTAATGTAAACCCATACCATCATAGATGCTTTTACCGGTGACTTTTGAACTGCGCACTAATAACAAGTAGGATGATCCCTCTCCTCTTTAGCGCAGAGGAGGATGATGATGTCCATGATTTAAAAAAATTACAGATTTCAGATTACAGCTGCATTAAACTGTGACAAAAGGTTATCGCAAGAGCCCATACAATGACTTTCTATGCAGAAATGTGTCTGATTGTAATGCAGTGCCATCAAAAAGAGTCCCTAAAAATCATTGCCATCTGATATTGTTTTTCAACACTGTCCCTTGTTGCAACGACTGTTTTGGATTCTCTGAATATTTGAATGACATTATGCACTACAGATGATGACATCCCCAAATTCTTCCCAAAGAGCATTTTCCTTACACTGTTGCATTATTTGCCCAGTTTTTCACAGAGTGATGAATACTTCTGCATCTTTAGAGACTGTGCCTCTCTGGGATGCTGTTTTCATACCCAATTATGGCTAGTGAACCTAATTAGAAGTGTTTTCTTTAGTATCTCACTCTTATTCCCCCGTCCCAACTATTTTGAGAAGTGTTGCTGGCATCAAATTCAAAAACAGTTTCAGCATTTGATTTGTTGTCCATGTCCTTTTTGCAACTAAATGTGGCTGTGTGAGATAATCACATTCTGAATCCCAATTTATATTTGGAAATGGGGTTGTACAAACTAACTGAAGATTACAGTTCCCAGCCAGAACCAAAAGGTAGTGGGGTGGGGAGAGTGTGTGTGCTTCTAAGAGTGTGGAGATGGGGTGGTGATTTGTGTGTGTGTCTGTGTGAGGTGGGGGGTGGTTGTAGAGAGCCATAAATCCATATGATGGGAATGCCCCCGTGGCCTAGTTCCTGCATATGTCAGCAACAGAACCATTACAGGCCATGAAAGTGCCTGTGTGTGTGTGTGTGTGAGGTCACTCGTATAACACGCATGGCATTTCAACACAATTTTACTGTGACAGAAAACAGATCAAATAACCCAGACTACTGTAGGGGAGTGGAGGGGTCACATTAGGGGGGGCGGGCGCATTAGAACTGTAGTCAGCAGACCCTAACACTGAAGGTCATAAACCTTCACTAGATGGCACGTCGCTGAACTCCGCCTGAAAGCCCTGTGCTCTCGTTATGCTGTGGTTGAGTCAGGCTTGATGGGAACAGGCTTGAGTTCAGTTCTGATGGGAACATCCTAAACGCCTCTCTCCTCCACAAGAAGGACCACTTTAACATTTATTTACCATTAGATTTGCTGTGTAACCCTAAACATTTTTTTGACAGGAGAAATTCCAGAACATATAGAAAATATACCGGATATATGCTTTTAGAAGCTACATAATTGCCTATACATTTAAACTGTAATAAAACAAACAGTTGTGGTCAGCACAAATTAACTCCGTAATTCGGCACAAACATTACAAACTGACATAGCCTATGATATAGCCTAAAACCATGGAATACAATGCTACATAAATGCAGTAGCAGAGAATCAGAAGAGTCAGGAGAATTCCTGGTGGGTCGTAACACTTTATGGCCAGGCTGACGTAAGCTTAGAAACAAACACAATACTGTTGTTTGTATAAGCTCCTTGCTGTGAGATCACAGCACCTCCCCACAGGCCTGGTAATAACCTAGTAACAGCTATGATTAACTCTTGTGCATGTTCATATGAGAGTGAGTACAGAGACCCTCACTGAAGATCCTAGATGGCTGCCCTGGCTTTCCCTCCTTAAAATAGGAATAGTCAACAGAAATAAATGATGCTGAATAAATTAGCATTGCTTCAACACAACTGCAACTCCATGAACTCCTGCTTACTTGTGGCGCAACTTCATGGACTGAAAGTTCTCTGTGGAACGCAAACCTTGCTGAGCAGTTATTGTACCTGTCCTACAGTTACTGCTGTAATGAAAACATGAAAATCCTATACTTCCTGTGCGTGATTCAACTTACAGGAGGATCCTTATGAATAGTTGCCATACGTGTGTAGCCATGCCAATTTTAATTTCACATAATATCCCTGAAATCAACCCAGATATAGAGCATTTGGAAGTGAATAATAACACACGTTCACATGATGTTAAATGATGCTATGATAAAGAATGGTGTCAATACTCACGCTTTGGCCTTTGAGCGGGTGGCTGTGGGTTTAGAGGTGGCGGTGAGCTGAGAGAGTTCGGGCAGCGCATCCACTAGCTGGCGCATGTCCCCCACCACAGGCGTGGCCTTCCTACGGGCCTGAGCCACCTGCTGCTCCTTCGCCAGCTTGATGGCACTTATCTCTGCCACACACACAGAGAGAGGGCACTCCTGATGAAACCATCGTTACTTAATATGTTTATTTTAACTAGACTGTATAATACTGTATTCAATATCTTGTTGTGCTTTCAACCTAAATAATTATTACAATTTACCTGCAACCCCCTTAAAAACATAGTGGGTATATAACGGGTGTGCATTATACGCTAGAACTAGATGTTACCCCTCTCTTTCTCTGCGAAGCACTGGCAGAGCCAACATCACTCTTTGTTATCTTTGGGGGATATCTGCGTCATGTACCATGAGCCAAGCTAACTTTCTGAGCTGGAAATGCGCAGCACGCTAATGACCATTTGATTCAGCGAGGACAATTTATTGGACACACAATCCAACTGTAATCACATACTTTTTTGATTTGCTGATTTTGAAGTGCTGATACAAATGAATTGCAATGTTACAGTGACAGCCCAATCAGACTGTTTGATTACAGATGTTTCTCTGAATAACTGTTTGACTGGTTCTTGGAAAATAAGAATACAGAATATATTGATCCTGATTTTCAAAATGTTGACTTTACCACAGGTGCATACTATCAACTTTTATTACGCTATGGAACCACCATATAACACTTTAGTAATCATATCTAAATGATCTATTTATACATTTTGCATTTTCATGCACTGGTAATTCCTTGGCTTCTTATTATTGTTTGATTGGCTACCAGAATCCTGCAATCTGATTGGCTGTTGGAATGCAGCAATCTGATTGGCTGTTGGAATCCTGCAATCTAATTGACTGTGAGAATCCTGCAATCTGATTGGTTCCCAGAATCCTGCAATCTGATTGGCTGTTGGACTCCTGCAATCTGATTAAGAATCCTGCAATCTGAATGGCTGTTGAATTCCTGCAATCTGATTGGCTCCCAGAATCTTGCAATCTGATTGGCTGTTGGAATCCAGCAATCTGATGGGCTGTTGGAATCCTGCTATTTGATTAGCTCCCATAATCCTGCAATCTGCTTGGCTGTTGGAATACTTCAATCTGATTGCAGGATTCCAATATGACAATCTTGGCAGTTTAAAGATGTTGAAGTTATCTGTTTTGGGCTGTTAAAAGTGGTAAAAAATGGTAAAAGTCTTAAACTACTACAACTACAATTATTTAACTGTTCAACCATCCCAACTGTCAGTTGTCATCAACTATGACTCCCGTCAACTGTTTCTAAATGAAGGTTGTTTTGCATTTTATGTTAATATATGATTTACATTTTCATGCACTGGTAATTTCCTTGAAATTACATTTTCTAGTTATACTTGAGATATTTTCTTTTGGCTTTCATTTGAGAGTGTGCACTATATTTGAATATACAACATTATTCAAGTAATATTGTAACTATCATTCATATAATACAATACGATATCATTTCAGTTAACTTGCTAAACGTTATGCTTAATACTTAGATAAAAAACAATATAAGCATAATAACTTTTAAGAGTAATAAACACTATTAATTATGTAATAAAATAAATATGCCATATGCCAACAGTGTTATCTAATGATTATATATTTCTGCCTGCTGCTCAAATTATATTGCACACAGAGAGAACGAATGTCAGTCTGTGCATACTGTAACCCTCATGAGAAACAGTTAGCAGATTGTGAGAGGTGAGCTTCTGAAAAAAAAACAGAAACTCTTCCCTTTGTTGCCATCCATGCTTTGACCATTTGAGCTTAATTGTACCGAAATGTAAGCGTTTGATTGTGGAGAGCGGCGGCCTGTGGACTCGGCCCTGCCTTTTGAAAACATGTCTGCCAGTCCGCGCTAATGAGGAGTCCGAAGAGAAGCAGGCAGCCGGCACAGGATGACAGAGCAACCTCTTAGCAGCGTACCCCTGGAGTCCCTTAGCTGGGGATGCACTGGGAGGAACCGTCTATAATTATCCTGCAGGACTTCAAATGGGCTTTTGGAAAGCAATAAACACAATTTGCACAATTTTCCATGTGTCCATTATTGCAGGCTCATTGTTGATACATAATGAACTAACTAGTTTCTGCTGCTGCCGTAGATGCTGTTGTTTTTTCCTGTTTTGAATCCAGTGATTTGAATGCAGTGATGGATTGGGGTTCTTAAGCCTCTCCATGTACAGCTCAGGGGCTGGAGGGCTGGAGTTTGAGTGTTGAACAAAAGGGGAGTAAGAGGCAGGGAAATTGTTTTACATTTGAACTGAACTTTATCCCAACCGAAATAGTGCTTACAACCCCCCCCCCCCCCCTTCCCTCTGGCCCCAACAAACAAAGACACCATTTAGAGAGTTTTAGCCTAAGATTGAGTTTAATTGCTGAGATTTTTTCCCCTCTGTCTGGTTGCCTTGAGTACCAAATATGACTATGAGAAACATTCTACTACTACCACAACACCCCCCCCCCCCCCCCTTCCCGAAACTGCGTCTCTGTTTTGAGAATGAACTCATTCCTGAGTAAAGGTGTCATGGAGGAATGCATTCACTGCAGCACAGGCATCCTGAAGAACATGCTGATGTCATGGGAGAAGCAGCATGACAGAAACCAGGGCGGTGGAGCGTACCATGTGAGCTTGAACACTCTGAACACTCCCATCCAAACACTGCTGTTGTGCTGGATGTCCAGCTAAGAGAGTAGAGCTGGTTGAGCCTTAATAACATGCACATTACATGTCTGAACTATACAAATTCAAAGAGAGCAACTCAGACAACACAATCTATAAATACCCACAATTGAAAGGGATGGTAAACTATGTCTATGAAACTCAAACTGATGGCAAACTGATGATGATTTGTCCATGTACTTTGGGCTGAATTATTAATAATCAAATATTAACACACTACATTGGCAGCTGTATCGTATGCAGTTTTTTCATGTTTCAAAGCACAAGCAGGCAAAAGGTTACTTTTCACCGAACACTGGAAACATCAAATCAATTCCAAATGTGTGCGCACACAGCGAGCACACCAAGCTATTTAAGCAGCAACAGTAGCAGAAACCAGTTAGTTCAGGAACTCATCCATCTACTACCAAAGAAGGTTACAGACAAAAACACCACAGCCCTCATGTCCCTGCTCAGCTCTTTCAGGGCTCGTTTTGTCTCCCATCCTCAAGCTTTTCTCCTTAGCTTCTCATGAGGTCATTCATAAGAGCTCATTCATTTTCCTCCCCATCATTTTTATATGTCTGTGCTACTGCTGGATCGAGACCTCGCAACAAAGGTCCTTGTCAAAGCTCGGGCTCCCTGGCCCGGCAGCCATTATTTCAGAAACCGCGAGCGGCCGCTTATGAGATCGTATGAAGGACACCACCGTCCAGTCGTGAGTGGAAATGGCTTGAGTGTGTTGTGTACAGTATGACGAAAACATGTGACTACTGTTAGTGGTAAGAAAAGATTTCTTCCAGTTGAGGAAATCATTGAAGGCATATAAGGTTTGGCAAGATGGATGTTTATTTTCTGTTCTATGGAAGAAAGGGAGAAATGAAAGCAGCGTATTATCTTTGTGTGTTCTGCATTCATAGCATGATCGTCTGCCAGAGTGAGCAAATGCTGAATAAAGAGGGCTGCTGGATCTTTTTCAAAAAGACTTCCGGACACAAAGCATGAACTGACTTGAATGTGAATCTGAAATTCTCTTTGCACATTCACAACGTCTACCACCTTTGTGTGAAGCCAGACTTTCAGGGCATCGTCACCTCAGGCTTAGAGCTTTAAACCCAAAACAACTCATGAATAAATAATAATACAAATAATAAGGGACATTATTTACCACATCTTCTGCACTAGGATTTGTGTGATAACATTCTCGATACACAAAGGCTTAAGAACCAAGACACATTTAGAGACCCTTCCCTAGTCAAAATGCCATTTGTGGCTGATAAGTCATCATAACATTTTGCAAACATATTAAGTTGCATATTTCAGGACATTTAAGACAGAAAAAAACATGGGTCTGTTGGTCTCTCTCTCTTCGAGAATAACAGGAAAGCAATACATGACTACCTCACCCCACCACCCGGCCCTCCCCTCCTTATTTAATTTCCGAGAGATGGACACGTCCCCTGTCGTTCTTGAGTTACTGCAGGAGTCAGGAAAACCATTACTGCCTAATTATAATCACACTGGCCAAGGCTCGGGTTGCACACAGATTGATCCTACCAACAGATTCAATTTCCAATGAGGACAATTAGATGAGATTGAGATGGGACTGAAGTGTGTGTGTGTGTGTGTGTGTGTTCTGTGTATATGATGTGCTGGACATCGCATCTTTGCACTTCTGAGTGTGTCTGTGTGTGTCTGATGCAGACTCCATTTAAGACACAAGCTCATGAGTGTATCAAAGGGTCATTCAACACATACAACGTTATCCTCGTCTGCCATCATGGTCAGGAAGCTCTGAGCCGCAGTTATCAAGAGAACAGGGGGGGAATATGCAATTCTGAAGTGTATGAGTGCAGTGAATTTGTCAGTGAAAGTTTGAGTGTGTTTGTGTGTATGGTGCTTTTATTTACGCGAATGTGTGCATGTGTGCTTATATTTGTGATGCATCTCTATGACTGTACATCATGCATTTGTTACTGTTTGGTATGTGTGTGTGTGTGTGTGTGTGTGTGTGTGTGTGTGTGTGTGTGTGTGTAGCTTTGTGTCAGTATGGAAGGGTTCATCCATTTGTGTAGACATGTTTGATGTATCTTCATATTTGTTTGTGGAGCATTTGTGAATCATGTGTGTGTGTGCGTGTGTGCGCATGTGTGTGCAGGAGTGTGATGCAACTCTAAGGATGGGTCACCTACTGTTAAGCCATCGTTCTCTTCTCTCCTTCATCTTCTCTTTCTTTGACTGCTGTTTCTTTTCACCACCACCTGAAAAACAAGAAACACACACACACACACACACACAGTTACTCCACATGGACATCTAGGCAAATGGACAGTGCCTTGGCATCAAGCTAGTCCCACATATGCCTGAGGCAACGCAGTCTCGATCATAGAGAATGTTCTTTCGGGAAGAGAAATGTGCCTGAAGATACAATCAGCCTTTTGTATGATGTTTTATGGAGCCTACAAAAACTTTAAGAGGCATTGGCTTAGCCTCTCCTAATAAATCAGCTTTATAGTTCAACACCATTACTTTGATAGGAATTCAGAGATGTGAATAACAACAGCTATAACATTCTCATCAGGAGATGGGCCGGTGCACTTAAAAAACAAACCTTTCCGACACGGCACCACAACAAAATAAACACACAGAAAACAGCAAAGACTGAAACGGAAATGGTCAGGGTAGGGTATAAGAGAAAATATTTTCTTTTATTCTGGAAAATTCTATACCGAACCCTTGTGTGTGTATATGTGTGTGTGTGTGTGTGTGTGTGCCTGTGCGATGCCAGCAAGGTGTGTGTGTGTGTGTGTGTGTGTGTGTACCTGTACGTGTAAGAGTGTGAGTGTGAGTGTGTACGTGAGCATGTGCGATGCCAACAGGAGGTGTGTGTGTGTGTGTGTGTGTGTGTGTGTGTGTTGCCAGCAGGAGGTGTGTGTGTGTGTGTGTGTGTGTGTGTGTGTGTGTGTGTGTGTGTGTGTGTGATGCCAGCAGGAGGTATGGGTGTGGGTGTGTGGGTTGGGTCAGACTATATGTCTGCTCTCCTCCCTGTCAACATCCTGTGTGAGGATGGAAAGTCCTCTATCAGCATCAGCACCTGGGGGCCCCCTGCAACCATGCACTCCCAGCAGGGCACGAGGACCAGAGGCCAACGCAGACGGGACACAATTCATTCATTCTCTCTCTCTCTCTCTCTCTCTCTCTCTCTGTGAATGTGTGTGTGTGTGTGTGTGTGTGTGTGTGTGTGTTCCTCCTCACTACTTCTTCTGATCGTTATGCTTTACTCTACCATATTGTACTGTATGCTTATAACTGCATGTTTAGTTGTGTGTGTGTGTGTGTGTGTGTGTGTGTGTGTTTGTGCGTGTTTGTGTGTGTGTGTGTGTGTGTGTGTGTATGTATGCATAATTCTGTGTCTCTCTGTGTGTGTGTGTGTGTGTGCGTGTGTGTTTCCTCCTCACCATTTCTTCTGATCATTATGCTTTACTCTACCTTTTTGTACTGTATGCCATGTTTAGTTGTGTGTGTGTATGTGTGTGTGTGTGTGTGTGTGTGTGTGTGTGTGTGTATGTATGCATAATTCTGAGTGTGTGTGTGTGTGTGCCTCCACAGACGTGAGGACCTTACAGCAGTACAGTTCCCATCCCTTCCCCTTTCCTGGAGGATTTATCTGCACTGATACTAGGTCTGGGTCCACAAATAACGCAGTCACCAAGCTTCCTGTTGCAGATAAAAAAGCACCAGCGAATAACAGTGACACACTCCAGACATATGTGCACAGTATGGGTCTGCTCATACAAGGCCACAGAGCATATTAGGTGTACTGGGGTATAGTGGCAGTGGTACTATCCTCACAGTTCAGGTTAAATTGATGGCTATTCAGTAAAATGTAATTGCTAACCTTACTTAAAATAATTAATGATCTTGTGATGATCTAATGATCTGACTTCTTCATATTTGCTGACTCTCTTAGGTTACACTTAGTTAAGAACTTTCTGGAGAGGAAAGTAATTCAACTCATTAGTCTTCATTAACCTTTACTTAAAGAGTATGAGAATAACTTGTTTTAATGAGTGCTGCTTACTGGACATAACTCAGATATTGAAGCTGTCTGAACTGACATTTTATAATCAAATTAAGGAATGAGTTTGAGTTAACTGCCAATGAGTTGTTGAAACACAGTTAACTTCATCTTAAACAAATTAAAATAATGATCTACTTTATTTATTTTTCAGTGTATGCTTAAAGTTTGAAAAGTTGTTTATGCTCATGAGGGCCCTTAATCATTATTTTCCTATTGATAAAAAAAATGTGAATTGAACAGGGTAATGTTTTCTCCATTTTAGATCTTATGTGAATACACTTAATTTAACTGTTGAAAAACACTAGAGTAAAAGAAAACTTGATTACTGTGAATAAAATAAAAATATTTTAAGTCAACCATTTAAACAATAGAATACAACTATAGAACACTGGGAAGTATATGACAAAATATTTCTGTTTTCAAAATATAATAATAATAATGACAATGATAATGATGATGTTATAATATGGTGTTTAACAACAATATTAACAACAACAAACAAATGTACAATTCATAAAAGAGGAATAAGACCCTGTGAGAAGACTGCCTGTACAGTACATTTTTTGCTGAAATGCAGAGGGCAGACATAACTCTGTCTAAAGTAGGGTTCAGAACAAAGATTCCCAACGAGACGAAACGAGACAAGTCGCGATGTACTAAAACCTTGCAGCTGCGACTAAACATATTGAATGCTCGGCGACAGCTTGCAACTACGTGCAACATATAATTCACACCACTGTAACTCGGTCTCGTTGCGTTGGGAATCTTTGGTGTGAATTGGGCTTTAACAATCCTAGGTATCAATTACGCTATAAGTTCCATTTTATAAGCTACCTTGTGCTTCTTTGATTTTGAAGTCGTTATTTGAGGAATATTTTATTTGTTTTAAGTGTTAAAACAAATAAATGAATCAAATCACAGACCATCGATGGCAACAAATTAGAGAAAAACAAATTGCATTACAAATCTACATGAACAGCAGGCGCACTACAGATGACAGATGTGTTCAAAGTCTGTGTGTATGTGTGCGTATGCACAACTGCGTGCATGAATCTGTGTCGGTGTATGTGTGGATTGCGTAAGTGTGTGTGTGTGTGTGTGTGTTCACTCAGCAGTAATCAGCGGGCCACACACTTAAGAATAAAGAGCAGCCCGTGGTGGCTGCAGATGGCCGTACTGTGGAGGATCGATGGGCTTCGCAGATTAAACTGTGCTGCACAGGCAGCAGAAAAAAAACACTTAGCTGGTGGGGGTGTGGGGTTCTTCAAACAGTCAACACAGACTATGTCTGACTTTATCCATGTTCTTTTGAACTGATTTAGTTATCTTTATTCTTAATATCTTTTATTTATTTCATCAGATTCATTTATTGTTCTTTCCATTTTTAATGCACTTAACCTTTCTTTAACTTTAATTCTTTTATCTCCTCTCTAAATTTCCCTAGCACAAGAAACGGGTTGGATGAGCATGGCGGTGCAGGGATGTGGCAGTCCAAGGAGAGAGTGAACGAAGAAAGCGCCACAAAGTGAGAATGGTGAAGGTGTGAAAACAGCGATATGGCAGGTGGTCTTGGAGGTAGCAAGCTCACTGTCGCTGTCAGACCTCCCAGGCAGTCTTGTTGTCCAGAGAGACAGGTGTGAGTATGTGTGTGTGTGTGTGTGTGCGTGTGTTTGCAAAAGACAGTGTTCGTCTGTGTGTGTGTGTGTGAGAAAGTGAAAGAGAGAGAGAGAGAGAGAGAGAGAGAGAGAGAGAGAGAGAGAGAGAGAGAGAGAGAGAGAGAGAGAGAGAGAGAGAGGTGATGATGCCTCCACTGGGTACGGATGAGTCAGGGCCAGGCGTTCAGACACTTGGATGGATCTCATCCACACCTTTAGGAATCCCAATGAGACCTAAAACACAGTGGAGATGTCAGTGCTGACTTCCTGGGCCCTGTGTCCTCGGGTAACACCGCAGCACCAGGAGATGGCACCACGATGTCTCCTCACAGGAGATGGACTCCTACTCCTTCAGTTGCTATTATTCAATGCAACTTAGCTGACTGAACTACCAACACAAAGGAAACCTAGGCCAACCTGGAGTGAGTCTCACACATTAAACTGTAAATATACTTACACACAAGCTCGAAATCTATCTGATTATTTGGAGATGTGCTTAAGGGCTTCATTAACCTTTCATCATACATTCATAATACTAAAATGTCTTTTTAATGACACTGAATACCCTATTGATCACTCTCAGCTTTGTAGAGTATCAGTGGGTACTGCGATGTCATCGATAACTATTTAATAGTGACATTTATCTCTATTACATCATACTAATGACAAGACCATAATATGCCTGTTGTTTATCGTCTACTTTAACAATGATCACCAATTAAACAATAAGAGTATGCTGTAATTCAACAGCAAAAGACACCCTCATTGCTTAAACAATGCTAGGAAAAAGCTTTAAAAAATCAAATCAGTTGATGCATTATATGCATTATATAGCATAACTACTATATATACATATATATATATATATATATATATATATATATATATATATATATATAAATATTTATTCCATTACAATCATGATACCCCCTTCACTTCACCTCCGTTTCCTCAACTCTTCCGCTCCACTTCCCTGGCCCTTCCTGTCGAGCCTCAGTTCTCACCCACCTTCATTCTCTTTAACTGACCATCTCTCTGGGCTGAATAGAAATGCCCTTGAGAAAACAATCACAGCTAAACTTCCCTGGGTACGGACGCAATCAGAACAAAAGGAGAGATTAAAAGCAAAACCAAACGATTCTTCAGCACAAACTCTGCGCTGGTTCATTACAGCTCCTCCGTGGCCTTTTCCAGCATCCGGTGCTCATTTCACTCTCCAGCGCCCCGTCTAAATGTTAGTCTCCATCCAGAGCCCTTCCACCACACCTTGGAGATGCGGTAATTGCTGCTGTGGCGATGTGATTCATACAGCAGGGCCGGCTGATTTACTGCCTCTGTTACCGCGCCGCCCGCAGTTGCCGTGGCTCGTTCACGTGGCAACTGGAGCTGAGGGGAATAGAAGGGGTTGCTATGAAACAAGCGCGCCGCAGTAAAAAGTTACCGGAGGGCCACCGCTTCCTGACGCAGGAAATCAAATCTAGCATGATAGCATCTTAATATAAGACTGGGAGTGGGTTTGCAGGGCTGACTCCCCGAACCATCCCCTAAATGCAAGCAAACGCAGCGCTCTTCAGATAAGAGATAAGAGAAACCGATTTGAGCAACTTCTACCGCTCACAAGAGCTTTTAAACTCGCTTTTAAACACGATAGGGCCATGAAATCGAAAACAATCAGGACAAAAGGTCAAAAGGCTTTTCCCCTACATTATTAAATGTTTAGGGATTACTTCAACTTCAAGAAATTCAACATGGAAGAGACATCATCACCAAATCGAAAAAAGTATCAGAAACTTTCACAAATTTCACACAAACCGGAGCAAAACAAACAAACAAAAAAAACTGAGGGCCATAGAAAAAAGTCATAGAATCAGTGTCAATTTACAAAAACAACACAAAAGCATTTACAAAAACACAAACTCACACTCCTATGCATTCCTAATCATGTACCCGTATGATCAGCGCATGTATGTAAGGATTGGTGGAAAGTTGCCTGGTGCAGTCAGCCCCTGAGGAAGGATGACCAGACTACAACCAAAATAGAGCAAAAACAAAAGTGTGTGGAAGAGATAGTTTTCGGCGCTGCACAAGGAAAAGCGAGAGGGTGACAACGGGATGTGTGTTTATCTCGGGATGGTTTGACATTGAAGATAACAAACAAACACACACACACACACACACATACACACACACACAGAGAGGGGGGATAAACACTGGGTAGACTAGCTACACACTGTTGATTACACTGTTCGTTCAGACTGGAAGAAAAAACCTGATAAGTACCGGCACACAGGAATAAACAGCAATGATAAAAAAGGAGCAAATAAAAGAGTGATTTATTGAGCTCAAGAAATGGATGCTAGTGTGGGAGAACCACAAAAGAGAGAAAACAAAATTAACTATGGTGCTTAACAAGCATCTTTCTCTCTCTCTCTCTCTCTCTCTCTCTCTCTCTCTCTCTTTCTCTCTGTCTCTTGATGCATCAGGAAATCCAATCTCCATGTGTTTAAGGATGCAGCAATGCAAAGCTCTGGATAGTTGCTCTATAGATGAGTGTTAAACTTCTTTCTCTCTTTCTTTCTATCTAAGGCGGACAGCCCCTCTCTCTGTTGTGTGTTTCAATGTATGAGCCAGACACACTCATTCTCATTCCGTCGTTATGGCTCAATCTCGACCAATCCCTGGTGACTGGGCTCTCTCTCTCGCTCTCTCCCACTCTCCCTGGCCATCTGCTGCGAGAGCATCCTGGACAGACTGGCCTGTGTCCCTCTCCACCGGCCCCTCCGCACTTGCCCTCCCAAACCCAACGGCCCTTTAACTCATGTCAGACTAACATCAACACCAATACACAACACACACACACACACAGTAAAACGTTCCTCTTAAATGCAGATACACACACACGCTTCAGTGAAGGGCCCTCTGTTTAGACAGATTCCTTCAATATAACCTCATTGCAATTATTTATCCAGCTTCATGTTTCAAAGGGGGCTGAGGAGATGGCACATCCAAAGCTAGAGAGTATCTTTTGATTCAGGGGTGGAATGGTTGGGGGTGGGGATTGGGGTGAGGGTTTAGAAAACCATTAGCAGAGCAAGTCTCCAGTCCACATAAAAACAAACAGTGCGTTAAGTCAAAACCAACAGGGCAGTTATTTTTAAAAGCCTTGTTTTCTTTCTTTTCCCCCCGCAGGAATGTTAAATGCTTCTTCTTGTGTTTCGGTCTCTCTTTTTTTTTTGCTACGGAGGGGAAGAGTGTCTGCTTCCTTAAGTCTCGGGAGAGCTGATCGTGGGGAAAGGGGATCGGATTCAGGATTCTCCCGTGCTTTTGGTGCTCCAGAGAGGGAGACAGACGAAGAGAGAGAGAGAGAGAGAGAGAGAGAGAGAGAGAGAGAGAGAGAGAGAGAGAGAGAGCAAAGGAAAGAAAGACAAAGACAAATAGAGAGAGGGGTAACAACGAGAACGGGACTGACTCAATAGCGTGTCACAGAAGATTCCTTCCTATGGGCCGCGTATTAAAGAAACGTCATGTCGACATGGAGCGCAATCGCTCACGCGGCCCGACGCGAGGCGTGCTCTCCCCCATCTGGGCCGAGCCTGAATAAATCTGAATAAATATGCATAGATGAGGTCTTGAGGAGCGCCGGAGCTGTGACTGATGGCTCTAATAATGTGATTTAAGGGTGCCGACGCTGCCTACTCTGTCACCATCAAATCCGGTTAGCGTCTCTGTTCTCCCAGGATTGCGCTCACGCTCCGCACTGCACATAACACGCTCAGCGGCACTCGCACACTGTGGAACATGGTCTGTGTTCATCACCAGATTTACAGTTGACAAATTACAGTAGGTTAATGGATTAAAAAAAAGGAGACACAGTAAGAATACACAAAAATCTGACTGGATTACTGCGCAAAACATTATGTTTGGACCCAGACTGGAACCAGCCTCCAGACAGTCCTAGGACTCTGGACACCAGATACACAAGAGTAGCCAATAACGTGCCTTCTATCTGGAATACTCCCAGAAACTAATGAAATGAGGATGCATTTACTGATAATGTGTGATTTCACCCGCTTCCCCCTGCAATAAAGATCTCTCTCTCTCTATCTCTCATCTTCACTGGAAAAAAAAATTGTGGATCATGAAAGGACAATCGGGCTAGCACGTGAGGTGGCATGAAATAAGCTCAGATCACTGTTCACAGCATGCCTGTTCCAGCCCACCCCCCCCCCACATACACGCTCCACGGGCTAAAAATAGGCCACGCTGCATCTCCCTGCTCTCTCCCTCTTCACTCCCACTGGAGACCAGCCCATCTGCGCTGCTCGGGCCTCCCCGAAAAGATGAAGAATAAAAAATAAAATAAATAAAAAAACAGATCTCTGAAGCTTGGGCGTGGACTGATGGTCAGGTCTGGAGTATACGCCTGTGCTCCTTGCCTCCTAATCTCACAAGGTCGCCAGAGGTGAACGTGCTCAGCTGCGGGCCTTTGATAAATGGCAGTGTGGAGATGGGCTTGTTAATATTCAGCAGCAGAATTAGGCAGAGGACGAGAGTGCCAGGCAGAGGGGGTTGCCCAGCGGAGCAGACAAATCACCCTCACGGCACTTATGACTGGGACACTTACACACATGACTCATGCTAGGAGACGGAACTCCCCTTATTATTCAGCCAAACCCTCCATTACATTAAGATGCCCTGACCTTTAAATGACAGTTAACGCTATTTGTGACATGGTAGTATTATTTTTGTTATCAACCACTTCATTTTCTGTAAGGACTATACAGTACATGATGTTTTGCAGTGAGGACAGATACAGTACACTTTCTGTGCCGCACAGAATATCTGAGTGTAAAATCCTTCACATACACACACAGCATGTGCGGTAGATAGATAGACAATGTGCCTGGTTGGATGTCCACTGTTTTGAGCCCTTAAATCCTGTTCCTTGAAAACGCAGAGCTCTGCACTGGCTGTCTGTCCATCCCATCATCAGCCCAATCACGGGCCTTGTCCAGTGGAGCAGCTTTGGGAAAGGAGGGACGTTCAGCGCTAACAAACAGGTCATCCACAGCCCGCAAATGGGCAGCCATTTACTTCAATGAGAGCGGTGGGGTTGACGCACTGGGGCTCGGAGCCTGTGGCCAGGACCGCTGTTGAGCGTGGCTGTGGCTCAATAGCACATCGATGAGCCCCCAGGGTCAGCGTAAAAACTGTTCCCTTTGCCCTGACCCCGTCCGCATTGCGCTCGATCTGAGCTGATACGATACAGTAGAACACGATACGGTCATATTAACACACAAAACAAAGCCCCGCCATAACCAAACCACACTCTTTCCACTGGTGCTTCTGACGGTAGAACATGGAAGCTCAATATCATTCAAGTGCCGGATATGTAAAACGATGAATGCTCGTATTTAGAAGAAGAGTGTTCTCATTTAAAGGTCCCATTACACACCCTTTTTTCCACAAGTTTTGAAATAGCTTTTTTATTGAGGTCTTCATAAAACATCTGTGTCATACTTTGGTCAAAACGCCAAAAGGAGGAAGCACTACAACACGATTTTCAACCGTGCCTGAAGAGCCCTGTTCAGAGGACCCCGCCGTGAGCCTGTTCCTTAACAAGCACAGCATGTTGGACAATACTTTTGCATCGACATTTTGAACTGGTCCCGGACTTGTGGGATAAAAGCAAACTGAAAAAGCTATATTTTTAGTTATGAGACCTTTAAGCTGTTATCCCCAAAGTAAGCCAAAATTACACCCAGAGAGCACATACCTCCACCAAGGTTAAATATGTCCTAGCACTGTCAATAAAAATGAAAACAATGTATGGAGAAAGAAGAAATTAAGCATTAACTGTCATACTTAAGGGGAAAATGGAAAACTAAAGTGTTGAACGGAGCAGAATAGTCTAGAGCTAGCTGAACAATAAGAAGCTAAAAGCCAAGTGAGAAGCCTGCTTTCTCGTTAGAACTCACTGGAGGAGAACAGCTCATCTCAGCGAGGAGGAGAGGTTTGAGAGACCTGACGTTGCCGTCCTTAATTAAGACACATAGCCCTCGGCTGCTCCGTCTCCAGGATTAAACATGCGAAACACAAAGGCTTCATTCTGATTACAGCTCCCTACTTCATGTGGCCTTAACGCTTGCTACCACTGCTACCAATTCAACTAGTTATACCACATAGCGGTACATAATAACGGCGCTACCTGGTGTTGCCATATACTTTACAATGAAAATTATACACCATACCTCACCTCCTCTCCATCTAATCCCCTCCGCCTGCAACGTCTTATAAACCCCAAGTCTTTCTTACATGCTATTCCCTTGGTTATTCAATACTTGTTGAAACTCAAATTTAATGGCAGTGTTAAGCCACACACTGACGCTGAAAAAAGGGACACATAACATGACATAATGTAGGCATGCTTCTCATTTCTGACTTTTTGTGCCATATACAATGAGACCACTGCGAATGTCCTTACCTCAGTGTTATCGTATGTTGGTCAATATTATTGATATCGGGCATTATTTGAAAGCATAACATGGCCATTGTGTGGTCTCTCATAAAAACACAATAACTTCATTTTGAAAAATTGACCCTCGCCACTGGTTTTGACATAGATCTCTCTCTCTCTCTCGCCCTCTTGCTCTCTCTTTCTCTCAAAAAAAGTATGATGATGCATTTAACTATATTACTGTGCGTCTGAGTTCCTCAGACACAGTGTATGCTCACAGATGCCACCTCTTTATAACCACTCACTAGTGGCTTCATCAGAAACCATTCAGCCCAGTAACACGGCACCCATCGACTGCTTACTTAATTGGCCCAGACAGAAACCGAGTTCCCAGACCGATCCATAGTCCACTCCCCCACGTCCTCCCCCCACAACCAAGAGCCAAGCTGGACACCATGGGTCAGGAGTCTCTCTGGAGCTCTTTGGCCAGGCTGTTACACACCTCAACCCGCCCACCCCCAAGCCTTTTCCAATCAAACTCATTCGCCGCGACAGTGCAAGTCCCGTCTATTTAATTAGGTCCAGCCAGATGCACTGGTCCAGGCTTATTAATAGCTTCATTTTAATTAGCCCTCTCCAACACACTGCCCACTGGCCCTGTTTCCAGCTTTAAATGGACAACATCCTCTTTTTTATTGCATGTCATACTTTATGCCACTCATTGCGACGTTTAATTAAAGACGAATTAATCTGAATTAGACTGTCAAACGAGTGCCACCACTGGACAGACAAATGTATTGGCAGAGCCTTGATGCAGCTTGAGGGACTAATCAAGCATTTAATAGCTGACGCCTCACTTCTAGTATTGCAAATTAAATTATGTCCATTCACCTGATGGTGCAAATGTCTGGAGTAAGTCTAGAAGCAGATTGTAGTGCAACAAGGAGATGAAATTGTCAGTAAATTTGAGTGTGTATGTGTTTACTCATCAATCTATCCCATTCCGTTTCAATCAATGCAACTCTACCCAATTCTATTTTAGGCAAGAGTGCTCTATTCTAATTACACTATTTAAATAATGCTGCGGATGGCAGAAAATCTCCCAAATGCACTGATGGTGGAGACTGAGAGCACCAGGGGGTTGAGGAGTGGAGCTGCACAGCCACCTGAATAATGAGAGAAAAGCCTGCCAGCAGAGGTCATCTGAGTGACCTCTCCAACCCCCCACCACACACACACACACACACACACACACACACACACACACACACACACACACACACACACACACACACACACACACACACACACACACACACACACACACACACACACACACACACACACACACACACACACACACACACACACACACACACACACACACACACTTGTGTGGAGGTCAGCCCTCCCCCTTTGGTTAGGCAACAGTGCTGACCTCAGCACTGACCTGATTATAAAACCAATCAAAACAGAAGCAGCATTTACATGGCACCGCAAGTAGCAGCCACTAAAGCAACACTATGCCGGTCTTTTCATTTCAAATATTGCACTTTTCAAGCAATAAGAAAAGTGTTTCACAGAGAAAAAAAATGTATGATGATACACTGACTAATAACACTGGAACAGTTGGAATGCCTGGTATTCCACTATGTCACATTGCTTAAATGGGCAAATGGATAGCCAGCAACAGTCCACTGAACATTGACTGCTACCTAAGACAAATCCAGGTACTGGAGATAGATGACAACGAGGAAGCCTATGACTAAACCATTAAAAAGCTAACAAAAAGACCACTTATTTTCTTCATCAGGGCATTTAAAAAAAAAAAAAGCAGAAGACTGATTGGTGGTCTTTGCTCGGGAAATCTCCGGTGAGCCACCCTCAGAGCACACATCTGATGTGCCCCTGCACTGTAGCTGATGGACACAGCTGATGGACACAGGCTGATAAAAATCTCCACCTCAGCCGCCATCATTGTCTATTCCTCATGCTGACACAGAAACACTAACCTCCCTTGCAACTCGGCCCTTTTGGTTTGTGGTGAGCAAGGAGGAGAGAGGGGGAAATAGAGAAGAATGAAAGAGAAAGTGGGGAAAAGCCTCTAACCACACGAGTCCCTGAACGAGCATCGGGTTCTCAGCACAGGGGAAACCAATAGCGTCAATTACCAGACGCCTGAGAATTCCATCTCCTTTGCCCTCCTCCTTTTTGTTTCATCCTGTCTCACCCAACCCACTCCTGAAACAATCATCCATCCATCCCCAAGCCCTTCCCACATCCACCTTCCTTTTTCAACCACCCGAGCAGGCCTCTCCGTCCGACCGTCACACTCGATACGCGAAGTGGCAGGATGGGTGTCTTGGGAGCTGACTGACTGGAAGGTTAAGCAGGAGGTTTTTCCAGGGTCACTCCATGACAAAGATACCTCTAATTAAAGACCGGAGAGGTCCAGACGTCAATGCAGATGCCAGAGGCTCAGATCGACCTGCCCTGTTATCACCTCAGAGGAAAACAGTAATGCTGCAGTAGTTGCTGATGTCTACAGATCAACAACATGCCAGTCTCACATTCGGGCGTACGTTAACTACTCAAAACATTCACAATGTTAACATTAACACAAACACAGTTCACCACATAAAGCACAGACCAACCATGGTGCTGAATAAAACATATATGCTTTGGACCATGAGTGGATTGGATGGTGGATCAGTTCAACATCAAGCTGAAGAAAATGAGTATGCCTATAGATAAATGATGAGGTATCAATGCGTACTCATTCCTCCTGCATACATGACATTCTTCTACTACACTGGCCTGGGTGATGCAAGTAGACCAGGGTGCTGTCATAAGTGGGACAAACATTAGCCACGTTTACATGGACAGTTTTCTTTTGTCATTCCGATTCAACTATTCCGATTGAAAGTTTTGCCGTCTGTTTACATGGGATACGTTCTATTCCGATCAGGTGCTTCAAAGCGCTTTAAAATCTTTGATCGGAATAGCCGTTGTTGCCTACTTTTCATTGGGAAGATACAGCAGTCAATCCAAAAGACCGTAAACATGGGTGTTCATATAGGAACGGACTACACTACCTCTTCCATTCTGATTAAAATTCTGATCGGATCAGGAATTTTCATTCTGATTGAGGACTTTACATGACAATTTATATTCCGATTGAGCTGTTGTTCCGTTTCTAATAGGAGTAGAAGTGTCCATGTAAATAACGTGGTTATTGACCAGGTAATTCATTTGCAATGATTTTCCTCCATGATTTTGGAGTTAAGAGTGAGTTAGCTGATATGAGCCAACTATCATAAGCTCCAGTCCAAACCTAAGAACTACGCCCTTGTTAATCTTCAGAAGAAAAGGAAAAAATTGAACAAGAGAAGAAAAACAATGGCAAAACCCTTCTAGTCTGAAGGAGAAAACATGATGACATGAGCAGGTTCAGAGGACAGCTGGGATCAGCACAGTGGCCTTGTGTTCTCTCAGGCTCCCACTGACTCACTTATCAGCCAAGAGCGGTCCGGACACTGCGGCCCCTTGTCCCCATCTCACAATGTCAAAAATGATGATCATGAAGGAGGACAGAGATCCAGTATGGTGCCCCTACCTTGGATGAAAATTACAAGTCATTAGGAGAGCAGCCGTTTTCATGCTATGTGAATGGACACACAGAACAAGACAGACAGGGTAAATAGAGTTCCTGAGCTAGGATCTGAGGTCGGGGCCACAAAACTGCCAGATATAAGCCTAATGGTGGGTCAAATCCACCACAGAAATGGATTCAACTACAGTCTGAAATGCCTGCTCAAACTAGCTGAATTTGTAGAGAGCAAAAAAGGATCTTACTTGGAACATCTGACATGTCCAAGCTCATTTGCTGCATCTTAACTGCTGAAACATTTACAACCATCTTTTATCTTGCAGCTCTGCAGGACATTGAAAAATAAAATTAAATAGAAAAAATAAACATTAAAAAATTAAAATACATGGACTCGTGGAAACACAAGGGCAAAAGAATGGTGTGTTGCCGGGGGTAGAAAGGGCATGATCTTCAGTTGGGGGAACGAAAGAAAGAAAAGACCGGAGAGGAAAGCAGTACGATCCCTACAACAAGGTAGAAATTATTCTCAAAGACAAGTTCACTTCAATTTCACCCAAACTAATGAACAGCCCAGTTACTCTTTCATTATTTATACTGCTTTCATTATTTTCACTCCATTTTGTGTTGGAAGATGCCAGCAGTGTCAGTTCATCAAAGTTAGGAAAGCAGAGGGAGAAAGACACAAACATCTCAGAGGGAAAATCACAGACAGAGAGCATGTACACTCACTACACATTCACTTACTCTCCTCAGTAACCTGTAGCATCTTCACTAACACACAATCAGTCTGTGTGTGTGTGTGTGTGTGTGTGTGTGTATGCTGAGGGGCATCAATGAGGATGCACACATGAATGTGTGTCTACTCATACTCAAGTCAGAGAGTAAAAAAAAGCATGCAGGTGTGCTAGTGAGAGCAAAAGAGGAAGAGAGAGAGAGAGAGAGAGAGAGAGAGAGAGAAAGGGAGGGGCAATACAATGAAAGAAAGACATTTACATGAAGTAATTTAGCTGACACTTTTATCCAAAGCCACTTTCAAAAAAAAAGGAAAACAATCAAGGTACAGTGGGACAAGGGCATGTTAGTGCAGCAGTAAGTACTACTCGCATAAAAGTAGTGCAGCAATGAGTACTACTCGCAGAGAATGGCACAGAAAGAGACAGAGATGGGCTGCAGCAGCAGCAGCAGCAGCAGCAGACGAGTGCTATTTTAGTCCGACTGCAGCCGCGGGAGAGAGCAAGTCAGAAGCATTAAGCAACTCAAGAGAGCCAGCCAGCGAGTCAGAGTGGGCGAGAGCGCTAGGGTGGTCCTCCCACACGTCTATGACGAGCTCTCGCGCTCTTTTACACGGGAACGGTCCCCTCCGAGCATGAGAAGAACACACACAGTACAAGCACTAAAAGGCAGCATGGAAAATCACTGCAGCACCTTGGGAAGAAAGGGTGAGTGTGTGCACCACGATGATGCACCTGATAGATGTAAAGGAGGGAGGGGAAGGGAGTGTCTACTGACAAGGCAAAATCAGTACTGCGCACAAACACACACACACACACACACACACGGATGCAACAGTGCAACAAGTGAGGCTGTGAATGCTAATGATGTTGGATCCTGATTTTCACACTGAAGCTATTTATAATGCTGTGGCTAAAAATAGCTCAGGCCTTTAACACTCAAGTGTAGTTGGTGGCTCCTATGCAAGAAGAAGATACAATGTAGGCCACTTTATGCAACAGAATATGCTGAATACACAGATTCTGCAAGGACTGTAGAGTTGGTGGTAATACTCAAGAGAATGTTTTAAGGTCTGGCACTGAATGGATTCCCAATGCCAATATTCAGCTCTTTAACCAAACACAGGGTAAACATTGTGGTAAGCACTGACATCTAGTGGAGAACAAATTTTACCACATCAGAGCAGGTAGTCCAGCTATGAAAATGGAATCTCTCCAATGAAATTTAGAGAGATACAAGGTAGCTTGTAATCATTCATCGAAGTGTTGATGGAGTTGAGGACGCCTAAGAACAAATCAACCATCACCTTGAGTCTATCAATAAAACGTTTAATGGAGACAAGGTCCCAAAATTAGGCTTAGACACTGCTACTCTGGCAGAAAGGGGGAAAAAGCTTCAGAAACTGAGCTCCAGGCTTCCAATGTGTGTGTGTGTGTGTGTGTGTGATCACAGAGGATGTAGTACCAGATACGCACCTGTCTGATTAGAAGATGCTGTGGACTTAGAGGGCTCATCATACTTCAAAGTCTGCACGAGAGCCTCAG
The DNA here is from genome assembly GCF_963854185.1 of Sardina pilchardus. Taxonomy (NCBI): domain Eukaryota; kingdom Metazoa; phylum Chordata; class Actinopteri; order Clupeiformes; family Clupeidae; genus Sardina; species Sardina pilchardus. The sequence goes on along the minus strand of NC_085016.1, from coordinate 25,356,073 downwards.
GTGTGATTTTTGTTCCAGCAAATATGCCAGCTGGAAATGAACTCTGCAAGAAATGAGAAATGAGATGACCTGTCATCATCAGTGTGGTCATGTAGGCGATGGTTGCAACTAACTAGGTTATCGTTAGTGTGTTAATTATTTTCACAACTAGTGAATCGACTAGGACTACAACCCCTGGCAAAAAATATGGAATCACCAGTCTTGGAGGATGTTAATCCAGTTGTTTAATTTTTTAGAAAAAAGCCAGATCACAGACATGACACAAAACTAAGTTAATTTGAAATGGCAACTTTCTGGCTTTAGGAAACATTAAAGGAAATCAAGAAAAAAATGAGTTAATCAGTAACAGTTGCTTGTTTTAGACCAGCCAGAGGGGAAAAAAATATGGAATCACTCAATTCCAAGGAAAAAAATATGGAATCATGAAAAACAAATTGACAAAAGAACACTTCAACGCACCACTAGTACTTTGTTGCCCCACCTCTGGCTTTTATAACAGCTTACAGTCTCTGAGGCATGGACTTAATGAGTGACAATCAGTACTCTTCATCAATCTGGCTCCAACTTTCTCTGATTCCAGTTGCCAGATCAGTTTTGCAGGTTGAAGCCTTGGGATGCACCATTTTCTTTAATTCTACTACAGATTTTCAATTGGATTGAGATCCAGACTATTTGCAGGCCATGACTTTGACCTTATGTGTCTTTCTTCAAGGAATTCAACAGTTTTTGCTCTATGACAAGATGCATTATCATCTTGAAAAATGATGTAATCATCCCCAAACATCCTTTCAATTGATTGGATAAGAAAAGTGTCCAAAATGTCAATATAAACTTAATATAATAAATAATAATATAAGCATTATTGAAGATGTAACAATCACCATCTCCCCAATGCCTTTACCTGACATGCAGCCCCATATCATCAATGACCTTGTTTTTTCCAGGCAGTTGTCTTCATTAATCTCAATGAAATGGCACCAAACAAAAGTTCCAGCATCATCACCTTGCCCATTGCAGAAACGCGATTCATCACTGAATATGACTTCCATCTAGTTATATCCACATTCCAATGAGATTTATGAAGACAACTGCCTGAAGAAAACATGCACATTTCCTCAGTCGTTGATGATATGGGGCTGCATGTCAGGTAAAGGCATTGGGGAGACGGCGATCGTTACATCTTCGATAATGCTCAATCCAATTGAAAATCTGTAGTAGAATTTGAAGAAAATGGTGCATCCCAAGGCTCAAACCTGCAAAACTGATCTGGCAACTGGAATCAGAGAAAGTTGGAGCCAGATTGATGAAGAGTACTGATTGTCACTCATTAAGTCCATGCCTCAGAGACTGTAAGCTGTTATAAAAGCCAGAGGTGGTGCAACAAAGTACTAGTGGTGCGTTGAAGTGTTCTTTTGTCAATTTGTTTTTCATGATTCCATATTTTTTTCCTTGGAATTGAGTGATTCCATATTTTTTTCCCCTCTGGCTGGTCTAAAACAAGCAACTGTTACTGATTAATTAATTTTTTTCTTGATTTCCTTTAATGTTTCCTAAAGCCAGAAAGTTGCCATTTCAAATGAACTTAGTTTTGTGTCATGTCTGTGATCTGGCTTTTTTCTAAAAAATTAAACAACTGGATTAACATCCTCCAAGACTGGTGATTCCATATTTTTTGCCAGGGGTTGTAGTCTTAAAACGACAAAAGGAGATGAATGTCGATAGGGGTTTCCCAAACCAAGGATATGTTCTCACGTGCCTTTTAAACATTTAAATACAGTCAGTAAAGCATAAAATATGACAGGTTAAGAAGCTGCAATCGGAATGATTAATAGTTACAACTGTTGCAGTCCTACGATCACGGTACCCAACATGTGATTCGACTTCGCTGAGAAAAGCAGCAAAATTAGGCTACTTCGATGCATCAATGATTGAGCTCTGTAAAAATGCATTTCATCAGAAGGTGAGCATTCTCGGATATCCCAACGCAACCTACCTTTAAAGATATCCCTTTAATATTGTCGCTCTTGTTTGTTCTCTGGTTAAAGTCAAAATCCTTGCTTATTCCAGGCAACACAAGTCCCTTTACTTCAGCTGGTAAAGGAGGTTTCTCGAGATCACTTTGAGAGTGGTCAACCTTGACAGCATCCTGATGTAGTTTCTGTCGGGTTCGCTTTATTTTCCCAACCATTTTGTTTCAGCAGGTATTTAAGGGAGACAACAATAAAGTACTTTATACAAATGTAAAACGTTAGAGTCAGTAGTGTCTAATCCAGCATGTCTCCAGCGTGGTCGTGGTTTGTTGTCACACAGGGGTGTTGTTACTTCATTTGTTGCACGGCTGAAATCGGGAAAATGAGTCAGTTCAGTTCCGTTCCGTTTCGACCCAATTAACGGCACCGTTATTGTTTAATAAACCGACATGCACAATTTTATTGTATCGAAAGAATCTACGAGAAAATCAAATTGGTCTACTTCGTATTGTTTCCTCAAGCAGAAATATTTTAGCCTACGTCTAGATTTGTAGGCTAGAAAGATTTAGCAATCCAGCACCAAAATAATCAACTGAGTCTGCTGCCACCTGCTGACAAGACACTGAGTGGCTTAACCCTTTTCATATTAGCCCTTTTCACGGTGATGTCAGACGAAGCGTTGCTGGGTATCCTCCGGCATGTCCAGCCTCCAAATACTACAGAAGAAGAAGAGGAAGTATTCATGGGTTTCATCAGGTCCCTTTCCACAGGTGTATACAATCAAGCACCATGCAGTCTGCATTGATAATCAAGGTGCTTGATTGTATACACCTGTGGAAAGGGACCTGATGAAACCCATGAATACTTCTTCTTCTTCTTCTGTAGTATTTGGCGGCTGGACATGCCGGAGGATACCCAGCAGCAACGCTTCGAAAGGGCTAATTGGGAGGGAAAGTAATCTCATCGCCATCTAGTGGTTGCGTTCCTAGAGGCTAGCGGGAGTGGATGGGATTTTCTTTTAGAAAAAATATATCTCGGCCCACAATGGGAACTTAGTTAAATGCCTTCAATATGCTATGCATTTAGGTGAGCTCTATTGCTTCTAGTGGTCATACTTTATTTTTTAGGATCAGTTTAATTCACCTTTGGCTAAGCCCCGCCCCCCTTAGTTATTGTTGCGAAGTCCGACAGTCTACCCGGAGCTCAGACCGGAGTTCGATGGAGGCCGCATGCCCGTCTGTGAAAGTTACAATCCATGAGGCTTTTTTACAGAGCCACGGAACTGTATTTCATTTATAATCTGTTGAACAACACCAGTACGCCATGGAGACACATGAATACAAATTAATATCTAGGTTTGTTGCGTGACAAACTTAAGACAGGGGGCGAATGGGACTCACTGATTTTAATACAGCTGTGCTAGATAGACTTGCCTGCATATTACAAGGACACCGGGTTATGTCATGTAAGGAACTGGTGCTGCAAATAAACGGAAACATAGTCTACATTGCAAAATGACTTCAACTTTATTCATGTATGGTGAATAAATGTTACACTACTGTGCAGTGTGCACAGACCCAAGGTTTTGAGGTGAGGATGTTAGCAGCGGTTAGCTAACTATGCTAACGTTAGTTATCTACGAGTCTCCTCTAAATGACAATCATATTATAAACGATGCTGACAGTGCTGAGAACATCCTTGTTTATCTTACTTATATCCTTGTTTATCTTACTTACATTAAAGGGATATTCCGCCATTTTTGGAAATAAGCTCATTTCCCATCTCCCCTCGAGCAAAACAATCGGTACCTTGTTCCCGTTCATCCAGCCATTCTGTGAGTCTGGCGATACAACTTTTAGCTTCAGCCTAGCATAGATCGTTGAATCGGATTAGACCATTATCTTATCGCCTGCTAGCTTCATGTTTAAAAGTGACTAAGATTTCTGGTAATTTTCCCATTTAAAACGTGTCTCCTCTCAAGTTAGAAAGTGCAATAAGACCATCTGAAAATGAAACCTGGCGTTTTTCTAGGCTGATTTGACATGGAACTACACTCTCATCTGGCGTAATAATCAAGGCAACTTGCAAACGTACCATAGGCGCAGTGATATCGTACGCAGCATCTGAAAATAGTCCCCATAGACAACAAGAAGTAGTAGTGCCAGTAGTTTGCAAGGTGCATGCAATCATGAAGCGGGGGCAGACGTGACACTACTGTGTTGGGAGATGGAGGGACAGACCTTGCGGCAGCTCTGTCATGTCTTGCACCAACATTTATGAGTTCCTGTGCAAGTTCTAAGAAGCTGTCTCCATGAACAAAATAAAATGGCAGTAGCCTATTGTTGCTGGGCTATAGGCCTACGTCTTCGTGAATAGCTAACAACTCATCATGAAGCGTGTATGAAGCGGTTATTGAAATATCATACTCAGATGATTCTGCCTTTTTTATAGCAAGAACAGTATGTTTTCCCATTTATGACATGTTTCTATTTGGGAAAATATCGTTTCACTAGGTTTTACGTGGGTTAGGTAGGCCACTGCACATCATTGTGCCCTTAACGTCCGTCCGTCTCCATAGATAACATAGGAAAACGCGACCGCCGACGTCGGGCCGCGGGCCGGGTTCGGGTAGATAATTCAAATTTATGTGTCGGGTTACATCGGGCTCGGGCTTTGAAAGCCACGGGTCGGGTCGGGATGTAATTTTCAGGCTCGTTGAGAACTCTAGTTCAGGCGTTTACATCACTGCCCCCTGGTGAGCAAGCCCACTCTTGCAGCTCCTCCACGGAGATGCACATTTCTAGTTTTATTTGACATGGGAGGAGTAACTACGTTTACGTTCTGCCGTCACATCTTCGTCGCCGTGCACTTGATACTTTGCGTCAGTTGCGTGCGGCATTTTCAGATTTCAAAGACTACACAAGTTGGTTAAACTAACGAACGTTAGCTTTATGTTATGCCATAAGTAGTTTGAAATTGCTAACAACATCAAGCCATTAGGCAACTAGCTAATGTCCTATTAGAGGCTGCATTTTTATCATGTCCAGCGTTGAATTCCATCTGGTTGGGACGTCTTGCATTAGCGACTCCTTCTTCTGTCCATGTTCAACTTGTTGTTTCTCCAGGTTAGCAGCACTTGCTGGACTGTGTTTGAAGTGGCCTAACTTTTCTGCACCTAGCCAGAACATTGTCAAACGCACTGTTATGCAGAGATACTGTAAAAGAACGCTGGAGACTGTGCGCAAAGCAGAGAACAATCAAAAGGTAGATGTCTCGCAGCAGCTATCATATTTCGTGCACTATCTGTGCTAAGTGTGGTAACTTTATTTGACACATTCCACTGCTGTGCAACTTCAGTAAAGTGTCCCGCACACGTTTCAGCGTAATGTCTCTCCTCTGTTTTCATTACCATTAGAGCATGTGAGTGCAGCGCCCACTGTTCATTAATATGAATCAGTTATCACTGTAACTCCGAGGTAATTATTAAGTGATGTCCAGTAGTCCCCAGTGAGAGCAGCAGCGGGTGCACGTTGTAGAGTTGTCTCTTTTGCACTCTTTTGGTGATGGTGTGTCTTGAGGGAATCTCGTAACTGCCGTCATTTGTTGCGGTTCTCAGAATGTTTTGAAGACTGACGTCCTCCACAACACTAACCGGCCTGCAGTCTGTAGCTATCCACCTCGCTATGGCATTTGTAAGCTTCTCTTGCCTGTTTATCTATACTTCTCCCACATGCTGCATCTAACGTAGTCTGTTGAAGCCTCGCGCCGTCTGTTTCGTTGAATGGTTTGCTGCTATCAACTGTGTGTTTAGCATTTAGGTGATATTCTCAGACTCTAAGTACTCCGGTGATAAGACAACTTAAGTTTGCAGTGATTACAAATAACTTTGTTTCCATCTATTGCGCTGTCTGAAAGAACTTTAAAATTAAAATGGCCATGTAATATTTCCGTGGGTCTACCCTGATCCATGTTTGTTTATCAGCCAAATGTGCCAATTTGTTTACCTTTTCCGGTTCCTGTAAGCGCGACAGCAGTCGGCAACATACTTTTACAAAATAAAAGCCTGTGAGAAACAGACTTTTACAGTGTAAAATAAATAATAAAAACTGTGTTAATGCGCAATAAAATAATTGTCGGCATCAATTGATTGATGAGTTAACGTGATATTAACGCCCAGCCCTAATAATTATATATAATAATAAATTCACTCCTCTCCCCACTCACAGCAACCTCCCAGCCCCATAAAGTACTGCCAGATGAATGCTACAGTGCCTGTACTGGCACTATACTTTGATGGTCACAGTGATATGCGCGCAGACTACCGCCTTTCAAGGGTGTCCTTCAATGCGCTCATGGAGGTGTTGGGGAGGGAATGCGACCATGGCTGGGGCCCAGAAATCGACACCCTGATTTTTCTCTTCTGGCTTGCTACTCCCTCCTCCTACCGTGTGGTTGCCAGGGCCTTTGGCATGCCCCGGGCAACTATTCACTGGGTAGTTCACAGGGCGAGTGGGAAGATCGCTGCTCTACTGTACCGGGTGGTCCGACATCCCACCGCGGAAGAGCTCCCTCGGCTCGGGGGTCGCTTTGCCCGTCTGGCCAGATCTGCAGCCTTCAACCGTGTGGTTGGTGCCATCGATGGTTGCCACGTCCGGGTGAAGCCTCCTGCCCAAGATGCTGCCTGTTATTTCAACAGGAAGCTCTTCCATTCTATCCAGCTGCAGGCAATCTGTGATGATGTGGGGAAGTTCCTGGATGTCTTTGTGGCGTACTGTGGGTCAGTTCACAACGCCAGAGTGCTGAGGAACAGCCCCATCTACTACCAGCAATCCTACCCTCCACCGGGATACAGCATACTCGGAGATGGGGGCTACCCCTGTCTTTCGCAGCCCACCAGCCTCATCACACCATTCAGACAGCCTGTTCGCAACCACCTCCAGGCCCGCGTCAACAACAGGCTGTCAAGGGCCAGGTGTGTTGTTGAGCGGTCCTTTGGGATGCTGAAGACTAGGTGGAGGTAGATCTTCTTTAAGACTCTGGAGGTGGATGTGACCTACATGCCAGAGGTCATCATCTGCTGCACTGTGCTGCATAACATCTGCATGACCAACGGGGACCTGATTGAGCCAGATGCTGATGTCAGGGTGGCACGACGACCAGCACCAGCACCTCCGGGAGCCGTCTCTGGTGCAGATGAGAGACAGAGGATAGCGATGGCCTGTTTCATCCCCAACCATGACTACATTTAAAACATATTGATAAAATGATCAATTATCAATAAATTATATAACCCTTCTGCCAAATCTAATGTGTTAATTTGTATTCAATTCATCATACAGTAGTATTTGTATGTTTCAATTCATACACCAGAGGTAAATACATTGTCTACTTGTCCCCTGTGACATTTCTAATCAGTTTGACAAAGTCGGTAGGTAGCAGAGATGGGAGACACGAGTCTAGTGACTTGACTTGAGTCAAGCCGCATTCACATATGTCGCTACTAGCCATTCAGTGACTGGCCAGTCATCCAGCAGCACAGAAGGAAAACCTGGCCTAGCCAAACAGGACCTTTTTGATGCTGCAAAGTTGAAGTTCACTCACATTACTGATACCAACATAAAAGCATACATACGACAAAAGCTGAACAATGCTGCCAAATTTCAGAAACAACTAGAAAACGTAATTTCGAGGAAATTACCAGTGCATGCAAAAGCAAGACATAAGATGAAATGTAAATGTTTGTAATTTACAAACAGTTGTGGACAGATTAAGGTGAGCAGTGTGTTGTATGTATGTGGCTTGAGTGTGTGCAGAGGTGGAAAAGTCCAACCAACCAGCTGATTCTAATTAGTACAACTCTTCAGCCAGGCAGAGCAGCTAATTGGTGAGATCACCTGTGTTTTGCACAGATAGAACCAATACGTTAGCCTGGCAAGCCAAACTACACAGAAATGTATAGTCTGGGGTCGGACCATTCACAGAGTTGAAGCCTGTGGGTGGGATGAACAGTTGTCTTTCAAACTGCCTCTGAGATGCGTTCGTCGAACATTTTTTTGACTGTCACACTCAAAGCGTGACACTTGGCAGCTCCGATTAGAGTCGCTTTTTCAAGTGTGAACTTACCAAGACAGAGGCAAATAGATGGTACACAGCTCTGCAACAAGCATAGGACAATGATAGACGTAGCAGCCTTAACGTTAACTTAGAAACTCAAGGAGAAACAGCGAATCAACAGTGAACAAAATCTAGCAAGCAGGAGAACGTTTTAAATCTAATTATCGGAGTCGGCGCTGTTGTGTGTGAAAGATAAGTTAGATGCCAAGACCCGCCTTTCGTTGCATCTGATTTGTTTATTGCGTGATGCCTTCCGTGGTTGGTTAGATTTAGGCACAAAGGACTGATGGATTGGTTATTGCGGTCAGTCAATCAGAGTTGGCAAGGCAAGGACCAACGTTTATTATCATGAAAACAAAAAATATATAGCGCACTGAATGGGGAAATATTTTGCGTGAGAAATGTCAAGTAGCCTATGGCGTGTGGTGTGAGAGTACCAAAGTCTCAAAGCGTGAGACTTGGCAGCCCTGCGGCAAATACATCCTTCTTTAAAACGAATGACTTGAGTGCTTCTTTCTGCTCAAACTTCAAAGAAAAGCCCAAGTCTAACTCTTCCAAAGCCGATTCAAACGAGCGCGCTTCGTTACTCTCATCCATCTTTTGATTTTCTCTGGTTGCGCGATATGGTCTCAAACCCAACTCGTCGAACGAGGACGCATTGTCCAGCCCCCTGGCGTCTTATCGAAAGCCGAAGGTGAGCTAAGGCGGGCTCAAGGACTCCGTACAGATAGAGCGTTCTGATTGGCTCGGCTGAACTCGACCCTGGCGCAGGCTTGTCCTCAACGGTGCGACCCTAGACCATCCCGCTAGGCAAAAATATTTTTGGCCGCTAGGGTGCGTCTAGATTTCTAGGCTACCAATACGTGTTTGGACTTTTACTCTCTGAAGCTTGACTTTTCCACCTCTGAGTGTGAGTGCGTGTGTGTGCGTGCGTGCGTGTGGATGAAAGGAGTGTGGCTTTCTATGATGCAGTGAAATGGGGGAGTTAGGTTAAGGTGAGAATGTTGTGGAGTGCATGGAGAAGCGTGGTACAGTATATATGAAGTGCTGCAGTCAGGTGTGTGTGTGTGAGAGAGCTGAGCAGAGAGCAGTATTGCAGTTTCAATCTAACTGGCTGTCAATTAGACTTGATAGGGCCTTGAGCAGCTGGCTCTTGACACAGGTGCAAATCAGCTTAATCAGCATCCTCTGTGATATCACAGCAGTGCAGTGCGATAGACCTCTGAAGTTCGCCTACAAAAAAGCTTGCCATAGTGGTTTAAAAATGCGATTTTGAAAGCGCATGGCTGAAAGCCCCGTGCTAACCCACTGTTTGCGATTTTGGGCTGTAGGTCTTGCCAGTGCTAGCTCTGTACTGCGTGATGAGCGAAAATTACTTCCTCCACGGCTTAAGGCTGGCTTACATTGCACGATTTTGACCTGTTTTAACAGTCGGCGACTACATTTCCAAAATCGGGCGGCAATCTTGGGAGTTGTACTAGAATCGCAGCGCGCTCCCGTCATCTAAATCGTTTAGTGTAAGGTGCCAATCTTAGCGGTTTTAAGTCCGTCGGAGGCAGTCTTTTTCTAGTTTTGCCGTTACGACAATATCAAACATGTTTGATATTATCGGAAGTCTTTTCAGTCGTGGCTCATGCAAATAGTGACGTGAACATTAAAAACCAATAGTAACCACGGTCGAACATGAAACAGGAAGGGGCAAAATAGGCGACAGCTGTAGCCTATATGATTATTTGTTATTTCATTTCTTATAATTTATTAGACGGCTGTTCTACGTGACAGAACAACTCTATATCTGTTAGTGATGTCACACATCAAACAATGCTGCAGAAACGCGAAAAAACTACTTTGATATGAGTAGGCTATCATGTGAGTTCCTGTTAATGATGACGTGTAGCCTATTGCACGATGGAAATAATTTGAAGGAATCTAGCAGCAGTCTTGTAAATAGTGACCCACAGTCTTTGCAAAATCCTAATCTGAGACTGGCCTGTGACTAGACTGTGACTAGAAACTCAATGAATTGTCTTTAGATGTGAGAGGGTCTGAGACAGTAGTCTTTCAAAAATCTTTTCCAAATCTTTGCAAAGTCTGTCAATGTAAGGTAGGCTTTAGTTGATGTATTTTCATTCAGAAAATAGCTTTATTTTCATTTTCCGCCAAACTTACGCTTTAAGCCTACCTTACATTGCCAGACTTTGCAAAGATTTTGAAAAGATTTTTGAAAGACTCTGTCTCAGACCCTGTCACATTTTAAGACAATTCATTGAGTTTTTAGTCACAGGCCAGTCTCAGATTAGGATTTTGCAAAGACTGTGGGTCACTATTTACAAAACTGCTGCTAGATTCCTTCAAATTATTTCCATCGTGCACTAGGCTACACGTCATCATCAACAGGAACTCGATAGCCTACTCATATCAAAGTCATTTTTTCGCATTTCTGCAGCATTGTTTGATGTGTGACATCACTAACAGATATAGAGTTGTTCTGTCACATAGAATATACGACTAATAAATTATAAGAAATTAAATAACAAATAATCATATAGGCTAAAGTTGTAGCCTATTTTGCCCCTTCCTGTTTCGTGTTCGACCTAGGTCACTATTGGTTTTTAATGTTCACGTCACTATTTGCATGAGCCACGACTGAAAGACTTCCGATAATATCAAACATGTTTGATATTGTCGTAACGGCAAAATTAGAAAAAGACTGATTCCGACAGACTTAAAACCGCTAAGATTGGCACCTTACACTAAACGATTTTGGAAATTTAGTCGCCGACTGTTAAAACAGACCAAAATCGTGCAATGTAAGCCAGCCTTTAGTCGTAGCGTCATTGAGCTACGCAAAACTGGTATCTCATATGCATGTAAAACAATATAGGCCTAATTATATATAGCCTAGTGATTGCTCAGAATTTGGGAAACATGCATTTAGTCTACCTTTTTGTGTTCCGTGTCAGCATTCATCCAAAAATTAGGCTATTTGACTCAACATTGAACATAATTAGCCTAAGGATTTTCCTATACAAATTCTGTTTCAGCCGTTCCTCACATGAATGCCTTGTAGGTCTCCCAAGCATGAAATGCAGGCATAGAATATTATTAAGAAACTCTTTATTAACGTCTTCATCAATGGACCAAAACAAAAACCAAAACCCATAGAGCCCGATTGAGTGCGTCATTGCTCCGCGATTATAAATTGCAGCGAGATGAAACCTTTTTTGCACGAAAGACCAGACGTGGGGCTTTCCACGAGCCACTTTATAAGTTGCGCAAGGACGCACATTGCATGCTCGTGCCAATTGTAGGCTATATGCCTTGATGACATTAAATTAATAAGTATTTCCTGATTTGGGAAACTTTTAGTTTATGTTTCTTTCCATAATACCATTCGATCTTGCTGCAAATTATCAGACTTGAGAAGCACGCATCGCATCGCCAACTTCGCTACTCAGTAGCCGAATTTTCTGTCAAGGAGGCCAGCAGTTTGAGAAAAAAGCTGCAGATCATAGACAGAGAAAGCATATGCTCTGAGAACAGATCACAACTGCATGTCAAGTGTAGCCGAGGGTCTGTCTATGCAGAAACAACAGGTGCATTTCTACATGTTCGTGACAAAATGTGGGGGATAGAATTGCGTTTCAGTGGGAATGCTGCAAATGATGTCTTTCTCTTCTAAAGACAATTATGTACGATGTAAATGACAAAAAAATAACGGCATTTTTTTTCCCTTTTCGACCCGACCAAACATGACCCGAATATCATTACAAATATTTTTTCTTGACCCATGACCACGGGTGAACGTGGTAGCCCACTCGATATGGATCAGCCCGCGCATCACTGATTTCTATGACTTGACTTGTGACTTGCTTGACCTAAGCTATGACTTGACTTGACTTGACTCGACTCTCACAAAAATGACTTGGGACTTGCTTGAGACTTGAAGGTTAAAGAGGAACAATGCAGGATTGGCGATTTCATCTACGGTTACGCTTTTCGTTTTCGCTCGTTTTATGCTTGCATATTCTCTGCAGAGCTTCCCCTACAGCTTTAGCATTATAAATATATAGGCTATATATATATATATATAAATAAGTTGCAAGGGTGGTTCTTTTTGTTCCTTACACGTTTCAGACTTCCAGATGTAAACAAGGAACGATCGTCTCCTGCACAAACTGCAAGGTTGCAATAGCGGATAGGGACACTGGGGGCGGGAGGAAATATTACTGTTTTCGACCAAACTGGTCAGTCAAGCAAAACAACGATTTCTAAGCGATTTTATGACTATGAAGAAGTTGCATAGGGTCTCTCTAAGACTTGAGACGTGCATATGTGTGACTTACTCCCATCTCTGGTAGGTAGTACTTTTAGAAATCGTAGATCAATACTTAATTTGACCTTAACAATTAGTTCAAAAGGTAAGTACACAGGCCCCAGCTATGGCGCGACTGGCTGGGGCACCTACTCCACACGCCGGCGACCCGAGTTCGATTCCCGCCCCCATGGTCCTTTCCGGATCCCACCCTGACCCTGACCCTGACCCACTCGCTTCCTGTCTCCCTCTACTGTCCTGTTGAATTAAAGGCATAAAAGGCCAAAAAAATATACTTTAAAAAAAAAAGGTAACCACACAAACACACAAGTGTCATTTTTCAAATCTGGAGAAACCTAATCAGACTCACCCGAAAAAAGATGTGAAGATGTGACATAATGAGTGAAAGAGTTTAAGTAATTAGTTGAATATTTATTTATTTATTTACGTTTTGCTAGTAAATTTATCCAAAATTGCCAGTAGGCACTCCTCCCTGGCAGCCGCCTCTCTCTCCCTGGCAGCCTTCTCCCTCTCCCTCATCACCCTAAAGAGCCTTTCTTCCCTCTCCACTGCCTCACGGTGCCGCCTCTCCTCCCTCTCCACAGCCTCTTTATGCCTCCTCTCCTCACACTCTGCAGCCTCTCTTGCCTCTCTCTCTCTTCTTCTGCTCTCTTTCCATATCCTGCAGGACCTCGTCACACTGCCACTCATTCTCCTTTAAGGCGTTCAAAATCTCGGCCGTGTCTACCCGGCGCCTCTTTGGGGTAGACACAGCAGAAGAAGCACCCCTGTCCTCGCCACTTCCGGGTTGGATGATGCAAAGAGAACAGGCGGCTCCACAGACGGCCTGCTCCCTATTGCTTCATCCATAAGGGAATACCACTTCCAGGAAGCGGCGGTGGCCTCACCCCCCTCTGTGCTAACACCAGTACGAGGGTGGTTAAGTGCCTGTGGATGAAACAACAACAAAAAAGCTGCACTATTTCACTTTAACACTAACAATACATATCTTACTTACTCGAACCCTGTAAGGGTCGCATTCCGCCTGCCTGTAAACAAATCTGCGTGGGCAGCACGCCACGGGATAAGCTCCCTTGTATCTTCGTCCGTCCCTGAAATAAATCGAAATTGAGTAAACAAAAGGAACTCACCTTGCCTGTCAATCAGGGCTGTACACTGCGAGCAGGTCGTCGCAAATGTGAGTAAATATACAATTGAAAAAAATAAATTGTCGCACACGTGCGAATACTGATTTCAACCCTTTCATTCGCATTTTGCTCCTAAAATGAATCAACACCAAGTGGATCAAAGTAAAGTACAATTTTCGCGCATCTGTATACACATTTCAGAGTTGACAGCTCTGGAGTTGACAACTCTTGCACCTGGCTGGACACTCACGCTTTCAGCATCAACCTCGCGCTCTCACACACACGCAAGAAATGTCACTCCAAATCCATTCTTCTTTTTCTTAAATCTGTTCGTTATCAGTTGATGACTATATGTAGCGATTACCGGTGAAACGGTGAACTATGATACAAATGTTGACTTTATTACCGTGTTCATTTAAAATATTATTATTATCACGGTTGATAAACACGGTGTGGAAACCGTAGGCTATGTTAAATCCCTCCCAGCTTCACCTGAGCCTGCATTTGACATAGACCTGGTAGACTTGAAACAAAATGGTATCCTACTGATTCTGTCGTCTAAATTATGGATTTAACCACGATTCGGTGCTACACCTGCTTCAAAAAGGCGGAACATTTTCATCACAAATGTGCGCTGTATCATAGCCACTCTGCGTCTTTGTAGGCTACGTTCACATTAAATCCATTCCACTAACGTTATCAGGGGAATACCGTAACGTTTTTTTTAGCACTGGTTGTCATTGGATATAACAGATGGCCTATACCAAACTCCAAGACAAGTCATGGTAAGTTAAGTGAGAGTAGGTTAAGCACCCAGCCAACATGACCAAGGAAAAAGTAAACGGGACAACTCACAATGCCATGCCACGGTAGGCTAAATCATAGAAGTTAACATTGCTGGACACTCATCTTCTCTATTACACCAGAAATATTTGTCTTTACCTTTATTATTTTTTTTAACATTCATGTTATTTAATGAAAACATGTATCCTTGAACTATGCGTGACCAGTATTTTCCTAAAACCGAATGAAACCTAATTAAGGTCCTAATTAATATCAATAAAGACAAGTGTAATCAATATGAAGTATTCAAGATATTAACAAAATGTATACAAATTCTGAATTCAAAATATGAAATAGAAACAAGACAAGCCATTTTCTGTGTGTGTGGAGGGTTTGAGCAGAGACTAGAGGTGCGTTCAAGTTCACCGAACCAAATCATTCAAATTTAACTGTTCAAAGAAAACATGTTCACCTTGACCGTTCGCCTATGTTTGCGAATTTGAACGCACCTCTGGATTGCCACTGCTGTGCATGATCTGTATCCTGCTTAAGGCATGAGGTTTTCAATGAAATTTCTTAGTGCTCCTAAATTTTTCTCTGTGCTCCTAAATTTTTTCATTTAGGAGCACCTGTGCTCCTAATGAAAAAGCTAATCGTAAAGCCCTGCTGTCAATAGTATACAGTAAACATTACAACGGGACAACACTGTCAGGGCTCCAGACTAACTTTTTGTGTTGGTTGTACCAGTGCGCCTAGCTTATTTTTTTAGGCGCACCAGCACAAAATTTAGGTGCACCCACATTTTTCATGGCATCGCCTTTAACGGCAAAATGACACCTTTTATCGCACTCCTTTCATATAATGTGAATTATTTTTTAACCATTAGGCGTAGAAAAGGCTTGTCTTTATTTGAAACACAATAAATAAGGAATATGCATATTCTTTATAAAGAATGATATATATATATATATGTATATATACACAAATACAATGCTTTCTATATAGACCTACTGAAATTTCGGATATTCATGACATTCATGACTATTCATATTACAACTCCGCCTCTTTAATTCAGCTGTCGGCTTGAAGCCTCAAAATATTGTAAACAAAGTAGCATAGCATTAGTTGGCTAGCTTATAATAGTCTACTGGTTGGACTGTTCAGTTTCCCCACGTGTGTTTAAGTTTCAAGGTAGGCCAATACTTTTTCTCCTTGGGACAGGCCCTTTTGAGTCTTGGAGTTGGAAAACATTGAGATGATCAGTCAACTTGAATGCAAGAGTTTTAATAAAATTAGTTCAGTATGCTATGATGTTAACCGGATTTTAATTATAATTTCGCTAGTCGTCTTCTACGTCATTGATTTCACGATTGTGAATGTACATGTTGAGGGGCGGGTGTTCATTAAGCGCACACGAGAGAGAGAGGGATAGGGAGAGAAAGCGGTCCTAGGAGTGAGGGTTTACTTCTATACAGTTTGGTAAAGTTGCACGCATAGTCTAGCCATGTTTACATGTCAACTTGTGAAAGAAATATATGCTTTCACCCGAGCCGCGTCAGGCGCACCAGTGCAACCTAGAATTTTTTTCAGGCGCACTCTTGAAAATTTTGGGCGCACTCTGGAGCCCTGACTGTATTTGCCAGCATTTCATCAAAAATCATCACAAAGCCATCATTTAACATTGGCGTGTTTAATAACTTACTAGCGTTCACATTTAGTGTGCTCGGCCCAGTGGCTAGCTTGACGTGCTAGGTACCATTAACATGTAAGGTGTAAGGTTACGTTTCATTACCTCGCCAAAATATTGTCGGCTTTAGTCAGTGCGGACATGTAAGTAATGCATTAGAGTAGTCCATTCAGTGCGAGTAGAGTCTATCGTTCCACACTGAACTTTTTGACCGTTTTTAGGGGGTCATCCGGGTACAGTGCACTGACTTTTTGTGTTATCTACACTATACACTTACAACGAAGTGTTGGAGGGGTAGAAGTAGGCGGAATGAGACACAACCTAAGTGACCACAAATTGACAATCCAAAAAGGAAGACATAAAAAATCATGGCAACCAAAAGAAGAGAGAATATGTGGTCACTGTTCGACAGGTGAGGTAGAGACAGAGTTGCACTTCCTCCTAGAGTGTACATCCTCTCAAATCAGACATTTTCTTTGATCAATTGAATTTAGAAATTCCTTTTAATGAGCTAAATTATATCAAAATTAAAAATACTATTGGGCGAAGGAGACCAGGCAAACCTTGCAGCCCAATATCTTTCAACATGCCACAACCTGAGGGACAGTGAGTGACTTTATCAAGACTCACATGTGCATGGACACAGACACACAGAAACCCATATGCGCGCACCCCCCCCCCCCACACACACACACACACATGTATTTTATTTATTTTATGAATTGTACCATGTTATTGTATTACTTTCTGTTCTGTCTGCCTGCTTTGGCAATGGCCGCATTTCCCAAACACGTTAAGAAGCTCTTAACGCAAAGATCTTTGGAGCGCTCTTAAGAACGCTGTGAAAGAAAAACGTGTTTCCCAAAGTCGCTCTTAGCTTAAGAAGATCTTTCACTAAGAAGGAAACGTACGATCGAGCTGATCCACTCTTAACAGCCTTCTTAGCGATCAAATGCTCAGTGATCATAGCCTGCCGCAAGGGGCACCTAGATTTCTAGGCTTTAGTGATCAAGCTGCGTCAGGGAAATGTATCCTCCACTTTTTTAAACAATAAAACAATTTTCAATGTTGCAATGCACTCGTGGCTATGGACCACTGGCGCAAGAAACAGACTTAAAAAAATGATATTGAATTACACGTTTAAGTTTTCAACACATCTGCATATGAGTTTATAATAGCCTACTTCACATACAAAAAACATCAACAACCCTGTGGCATTCCACGGATATCAAGGAAACAGATGTAATTGAAAGGAAACAGATGTAATTGAACTAAGAACCTAATCCAATGAGGCTTCACCTGCTACAGTACTCTAGGCGTTGCCAAAGTCCGCGATGTAAAAGTCCGGTTTACATTATTGCATATGTGCACCCCACTCGCAGGCCACATGGGCTGGAGGGTTACATCTTCTCGGATATTAATAAAGTAGACTAGCCTACATCACATGCCTACTACCACACTATCTATAAGAGAGATGGGATGCTTCTTGCATGAGTTAATATAGGATTGGCCTGAGCTAATAAAAAATAGACCTAGGCTACATTGATAATCACCCTGTTTTATCAGTTAGTTTGAGTTTTTTGGCAGACGTAAGGAGCCGCGACCGCATAGCCCAGGCTGCAGAAGTGCCGCAAGGGCGCAGCAAATTATCTTCAGAAACAATATATTTAAGCTCACGATATTCACACCGGCCCAAACGTTAACGGCCCACCGGTAATCCTCCTGAATCTCCCGATTAGCCACCCGGGCCTGCACACACACACACACACACACACACAAACACGCACGCACGCACACACAATACATGCGTAGCCTAATTGCACCTGTAGGGGGAACACGGGGCGCTGTGTGTGACTTGTGCGTAGTGTTGCTTTCGTCATCGAAAATTATGACTAAATATCGTCGTCAACGAACTTTTTTCACGTGACGATAACGAGACGAGACGCAACGTAAATGCTGGCCATGTGACGATGACTATAATTAAATGTATGAGGCAATATCGTTGACGAATAAAAACGAGACTAAATGTGGTTTACAAAATAAAAAAAACATGCTAACATCTCTCTTCATTTTCGAAGACCAGAAGGACAGGAATGTTATAACATTATTTTGTGTCGTTTAGTCATGTTAATATTTTGCAGTAGGATTTCTGTTTCCTGCGTCTCACTTCAGGGGCGCATCAGGTTGCATGGTCTGATTATCATACCAGAGGACCAGCGTTTTTCGTGGGCCTGTTGGTCATATCCGGTGCTTCTGTCACTCATCTGATAATATTTGATCATGTAGCAAAGGAGCGGTAGATGTAGCCTATCGCTATCGCTAATAGAAGCTAATATAGGCTACGTTTGTTAGATTGGCAACTCTCTCAGTTCAACTTTGCACTAGGCTACTTATCTCACCCAAGGGGGCAGCGAACGTTCTGAGAGTGTAGACAGTATGGCGGCCGCCATGCTAACGAGAAGACCGTGGCTAGCTGGCCATTCCATTGAATCCTATGGGGCGTAAGCGCCACTTTGACATCAAATTACGTTAGAGCTGAAGCGTTTTAAGCCTTTATATGAACATTTTCTATTGTCGGGGTACATACTACATTGTGAAATTGACATAATAATCTCGTAACTGTCTTATCGGCTGAGTAATTAACGTTTTTCCGAAGTCAATGCTAAAGTGTTAAAGGCGCATGCGTCCAGCGAGAGTAAAGCGTCGCCATAGGTCAGACTCGGTCAGACTACGTGCCTACGTCACATGTACGACAACTGAGCCTGCGCAGGAGACCTATGACGGAATAAGAAGACCTAAAAAAACCGTTGAAATTTGCTTCCTCGGTCTCTGCTGCCGTCTACGTGATAGCTCTGTCCATATCTTTTACTGTCTATGATCTCACCTCCTCAAGTAGATCTAATTCAGATGAAAATGTTAACAGGCAACTGCAGATTTTATTAAGTTTAGCTTCTGTCCAGCTCATGCTGGCGCTGTCATATAGCCCACAATAATAACATTATTCCACCGATCAGCAACGAAGTTCTAATCAGCACATTTTTAATGGAACCTTGGCTTAGTAGGCTATGTTGTGTGGGAATTGCAAGAAAACTATTGAAAACAATTCCTTACCAACCACAGAAGTGCGCGTGTGTCGTTTATTTAAACGGTAGAAAGACTGAATCAAAGATGGTGCTGTTCGTCAACAAAGCAGCATGGAGTTAAAACGTAATTTAAAGTCCCACGCATTTAAAGGGGCAGCGATCACTTGAGGCATAGGCCTGTAGCCTACCAAAACTGTGATGAACGTGAAATGCGTTTTATAGGCTACAAAACACTGCATTAAGATGACAACTGTGTGTAACCACGCGTATAGCCTACCTAGTTAATGGTGAAATAGCATCCACATTTACAGCATTCAATAGCCTAAGGACAACTTGATCTTAAGTTAAATTGTTCTCAGAAAAGGAACAGCAGGTCTACAGAATATTCCAAATAGTCCTTTCATGGTGACAGGGGGAGACCAAACTCTGTGTAACATACCTGATTCCACTGTCAATGTTCAGTGCCTATGTAACCTGTAATATTTGTAATTTTTTAATCCATGAAAATTAACCAAAATGTATCATTTCCTATTAAAGGGGTAGTTCAGAATTTTGGACATAGGACCTCATTTCCAGGTTAGCCAGTGTGATATTTATCAGTGGAGACCGTTATCTGCACATTTCATCCAGTCCTAGTTTCAGAGTTCGCTGGTGCTATAGTGCCTGCCACTAAAAACAGTCTTACCCAGTATATGGAGGCACAACCCCTTTTAAATAGAATTGCATTAATAAAAAGATGCTAAAATCCAATTTTCATTGACTAAAACAAGACTAAAAGTCATTAGTTTTCGTCAACTAAAACTAGACGAAAATAAGACTAAAATGCTCATACTTTTAGTCGACTAAAACTTGACTAGACTAAAAGAGTATGAACGTGACTAAAACTGATAAAAACTAAAATGACAGCTTGACACAAAGACTAGACTAAAACTAAAACCAAAACAGGCCGCCAAAAACAACACTACTTGTGCGTTTATAAAGGGGTGGGTGATCGATTTGCCTGGCATTGATTGATTCCGTTTCAGCACCACCGTGGTGAACAGCTCTCGTTAAGAGCTTCTTCAGAAGCTTCTTTGTATTTGTAACGGTGCGGTAGCCCGTTACCAGTTTTACACCACATTATTGTTACGAACAAACACACAGACACCGAATTTCTCACACAGGTCATTTATTACAGTGCATGCAAATGCACTGTTCTGTTCTTCCTAGGCATCTTCTTCTTATTATTATAGTGCATGAAAATGCACTATACTGTTCTTCCAAAATCTTCTTATTACAGTGCATGAAAATGCACTGTACTGTTCTTCCTAGGCTTCTTATTATTCCACTACTTCTTCTAACGCTCGCAATTCATCTTGAACCGTTTAACGTAGAAACTTGATTCAAACTTTGCTACGTAGGTCTTACTAAGGAGACCTGTGCAATGTATTTTTCAACTTTGTAACTTTTATACTTTTTAAACTATAAATTAAAAACTATTAAACATTTCCCCATAGACTTAACATGGCTCATTATGACATCACGGCAGCAATTAGAATGTTACCCCAGCTGGTCAGCCACCTGGGCACCAACTGTCAGTTTCTCTCAGGCTTTAAGCAGACAATCTCTCTGAAGACTACATATGTGACCCTGTAAAGCGGAACCAGTCGTTTCGGTAAAATTAATTAAATTAAGTTATTGTGCTCACGTGAACGGCCATAAACTAAGCTTTCCAACGATATGTATATCGAGGGTATTACACAAATTATCGCTAAGATAACAGCATCCAAAGTTGACATGGTTCTCCTGTCACGATATGCCAGAAGAGGAGAAATCACCTTTTTAAGCGGCGCGTGCACAACGGGAATGACAGCAAATGTGTTGAATCTTCGCCGGGTTTAACAGTCAAAACGTATGTTTTTCCGTGAAATGCGTTCACGATATGAAACTGTAGACTGTATACAATCGAATTAGGCGAAAACGTGAAATTCAACATTTTAACCCGGAAGTTTGTTATTGTTGATTTTCTCAAAATAACGTTGTGCGCAAAACGACTGATTTCGCTATGAATGGTCACATATTATGTTCCACTGTATCCTCTGCGCACAACAGTATCAAAATAAGTCCTCCTAATTCCATCCAACTTTATATCCATTCATCTTCTTCAAACCATTCACTCATCCACCCATTCTAAACAGTCTGCCTATCAACATCAATTAGACGCTCTACATTCAACTTTTAAACAATCTACTCTGTCTCAGGCTGGCTCTCTAGCCAGTTAAATTGATTACACCTGTATCTGTATCCACTACTCTCAGTAGAGAGCTGTGTCTCTCCATTCTACAAGAATATAAGGCACATTCCATCCAACATTCTATCCATTCATCTTCTTCAGACCATTCACTCATCCACCCATTAAACTGTCTATCAACATCTATTAAACAATCTGTCTATCAACATCCATTAAACTCTCTGTCTATCAACATTAATTAGACTATCATTCAACTTTTAAATTATTTACTCTGTCTCAGGCTTTAAGAGTACACTCTGGCTCTCTTAAGACTAGCCAGTTAAATTGATTACACCTGTGTCAACTACTCTCAGAGAGCTGTATCAGTGTCTCTCTTAACAAGAATATAAGGCACATTCCATCCAACCTTCTATCCATTCATCTTCTTCAGACCATTCTCTCATCCACCCATTAAACTGTCAATCAATATCTATTAAACAATCTGCCTATCAACATCCATTAAACATTCTGTCTATCAACATTAATTAGACTATCTACATACAACTTTTAAAGTATTTACTGTGGGTCCCTCTCAAGCAGCGTTTATATGTCCTCCCTCGCTCCTTGATCCTCAATGATCTACATAAAGAAAGATAGAAGAGGGGCTAGACTATCCCATTGTTGCCGCTCCATCATTCTTTATGTAGATCAGTGAGGAGCGAGAGAGGATCGCGTAAACGCTATATGAGAGGCACCTTCTGTCTCAGGCTTTAAGCATACAATCTCATTAAGACTACAGATCCTGTTTCACTACTTCCTCTGTCCACAACTGTTTCAAAATAAAGGTCCTCACTGCAATAATACACTATTAAATCATTTAACCATTGAAACTACTCAACTATTGAACTGTTCAACCATTCCAACTGTCAGTTATCATCCACTATGCCTCCAGTCAACTACATGAAACCTCCATGTACCTAGCAACCAACATAGCAACCATTAAAATTAAGTGTTTATGATCGCTTCCATAGCAACCAACATGATTATACTGCAGTAACTTCTTGTTTCCTGATAGTGGCCACCATGGATACCCTAGCAGCAAATGTTTCAAAATAAAAGTCCTCACTAGCAAATTAGCTAGTTAGCATGGTTAGCATAGTTAACATTGTTAGCATAGTTAGCATTTTTAGCATAACTGCAAAAAATTATCAACTAAGTTAGCTAATCAACCTGGTTAGCATTGTTAGCAAATTTAGCATTGTTAGCATAGTTAGCATTTTTAGCATTACTGCTAGAAATCATCGGTTAAGTTAGCTAATCAACCTGGTTAGCATTGTAAGTAAAGTTAGCATTGCTAGCATAATTAGCATTTTTAACGTAACTGCTAGAAATCATGAGCTAAGTTAGCTAATCAACATTTTAACATTAATAGAAATCATTAGTTAAGTTAGAACTGGAATGTTTCATCTTTAAACAGTCTATCTTCACACTATCAACTCTCTGTAAACTATGCAACCACCATGTTTACCCTAGCTACACCTTAGTAACCATATCTACATTATCTATCTATATCTGCATTTTCATGCACTGGTAATTCCTTGGAATTGCATTTCTAGTTATTCTACTTCTTCTAACGCACGCAAATCAGCTAGAACCGTTTAACATAGAAACTTCATTCAAACTGCGTTACGTAGGTCTTACTTAGGACATGTGTGCTATGACTTTTCAACTTTGTAACTTTTATACTTTTTAAACTATTAGTTAAAAACTATTACAATTTCCCCCATAGACTTAACATTGCTCATTATGACATCACGGCAGCAATTAGAATCTTACGCCAGGTGGCCGGCCACCTGGGCACCAACAGCCTTTATGACACGACCTACGCTCTAAATATTAGCCAGCCACTGTACTTCCGGTGCGTTAGCGTTCGCTGGTTAAGTGATGCCGTGAGTGAAGTGTTTTTTATCCTGTCGCTCTATAGTCTATACTGTCTATGTATTTACCCCGCATAAACTTAAACGACACGAGTCACATCATTGCTCAAAACTCATCAACATCAGTGGCGATGAAGAACGAAGGATTTTAAAATGTAGGTGACCAGCTACAGACACAACTACGAAGGTAAGTTTACGACGTTGTTATTAGCCTAGCGTGTCTGTTTTCCTACATTAACTTAGTAAAATAGCGATAGGCTAATCGTAACAGCAGTGCTTGTATATAATAATATATTTTGTGTGTTATTTGTGTACAATATAATATATTAAGCCCGGTGTTAATCCCAGTTTCAAACAAGAGTCCGGCAGGAAAGGTTACTAAATCTGAGTGCTTCAGGATTATGGAGAAAAGAAAACGTCTGACAGTCCAAGGGATCACGCAGGTCCATGATAACTTAGCTGCTACTCAAATCAAGTTTCTGTGAGGCATGGCATAATTAAATGATAACGAAAACAATACTCAACTAGGCTACCTAACAACTGCTATATTTTTCTCAATGTGTATGGTCACGTTTGTTCCAAGTAGCCTACATCTCACAGAAACTAGATTTTGTTTAGAGTTCAGCTTCTTTACTTTTATTTCTTTGCTACTACTTCACTACATGAGTGAGCGTAATCATACAATTGTACACTTTGCATTATGCATAATAAAGTAGGCTATAGACTAGGCCTGCTACACATAAATTGCACTTCTATAGTGTCTCACTTTTCTCATTTCTTCTTATAAGTTCCCAGCCTAGGCTAATTACAGTTCATTAGTTCTCAAACTGTGTTCAAGACTTGTTAGTGACTGGATGAAATTGTGGATGTTTAAGTATATGTTCACATTAGTTTACAAAAGCTGTTGTCTGACACCTTTCTGTGGGGTAGGCCTACTCAAGAGAATATACAGTAGGGGAAGTCAATCACGGGGATATGGAGTTAGTTGGATTAATTGAAGTTTCTCTCACTGCACCTGTAACGTTGAATTGCTCTTGCAACTGACAATTGTTCTATCTCTAACACATGTATTTTGTAACAGATTGTTCAGAGGGATTCAAAGCCTGTGACACTCGAAAGCTGTTCATGTACATGTGTGGCTGGCACTGGCCTGTGCAACCACGTGGCAGCTCTTCTGTATCAAACAGCACACTATTCGAAGCTGGAGTTCAAGGCTGTTCAGCGCAGAGGTTGCACAAACCAAGAACCATGGGAACTTACCTTTTAAACTTACGCTAACAATTAGGTTTACTTTTACTTTTAACATGTTTGATGTTATTGGTATTAAACCTGTTCTGGTGAATAAGATGGTGGTCCTCGAAGCCCGACCAAAAGAAGGCTGGTAGAAGGAATCATGTTTGTATTGTTACTGCATTGTCGTATTGCTATTGCATTACTAAAATGCTTATAAAATTAAATTTCATTGTACCTGTGACCTGTAATCTAGTCTATCCTATATTCTATTTTTGCCTTTTGTTCTGTCATTTTCACAAAGCAACCTGTAGAGGGGACCCCACCATCAGTATGGTTCTCTTTCAAGCATTCGTTCGGTATCTCACTATGGGACACGCCCTCTCGCGAGTTCCCCAGAAGCCAAATATCATTACGCCAGCCACTATTGGCTGGACGACTGACGTATGCGACGTGGAGGAGGTACGCCCACCTCCCTTATAATCCACGGCGCAGCGTCATTGCCTCAGTCTAAAACCTCTTCTCGCCCCCAGAGGCTTGCTCTCTCGTGTACAGGTGTCGTGGCTTGGAGGCTTAACTGTTCATTGAGCGAGGTAACGACTCGGTCCCCGAACGCTTCCTTAACGCTACTTCATCTTCGAAGAGCATTGGTTTGGACTTGGCTAGTCTGTCTCCAAACAGTAGCCTCTCTGCTAGTCTGTCGCCAAACAGTAGCACGCTAGCCTGTCTCCAAACAGTAGCCCCCAAACTCTAACGCTAGTCTGTCTCCAAACAGTAGCCCACTGCTAGCCTGTCACCAAACAGTAGCCCCGCTAGCCTGTTACCAAACAGTAGTACCCCAAGCTAGTCTGTCACCTAACAGTAGCGACCGCTAGCCTGTCACCAAACAGTAGCGAAGGAGCATGTCTACGCAAGTACCCCCCCTCCTCGCGAGGAAGTGCGATGACCTTGCTAGACTGTGCTTGTGTGGGAGCAAGATTGCGGCTGCTGACACCCACCAGGTGTGTGCCGCGTGTCTGGGGCTGCAACACGCCCGGACCGCGATAACAGCCCCGGGAGTGTGCGAACACTGCGCCCGTCTCTCCCACCGGTCTCGCCAACGCAGGCTAACACGCCTAGCTAACTTCACCGGCGACGACCCCATGCTCGGAGCGGATGACCTCCCTCCCCTTGAGTCAGCAACCCTCACCCAGGAGCCGGCCGGCACTGGAGGAGTGGACGCCAGCTGGGGTGACCAGCTCGACGCCCTATCGCCTATGTCCGACGCTGAAGACAGCCCAATGGGTATGCTAAGCGCGACTGGTGAAGCTGAACTCTCCTCGGAGGATGGCTCCGTCGACCTACTATCCCTCGGGGATGAGGATGGCGACGACCTATTCCCTCCAGCTACTCAGACTACTCGCCCGGGCGGCACGAAAAGTGAAAGCACCACCGAGGCTGACGAAGCCGCGAGCGTGGGCCTTCACGACGTCTGCAAAAGAGCAGCTGCAAAGCTCGGCCTTGCTTGGCCGGAGGCCCAGAAGGAAACCGTTTCCTCTCGCTACGAGGGAAAGAGGCTCCCGAAGGCTAAAAGCTCCACCAGACAACTGCTGCCCGTTTTCCCCGAGTGCCTTGAGGAAGCGACACGGTCATGGTGCAGCCCATTCTCAGCGAAAAACCCGGCTCAAGGAGTCGCGGCGCTGGAATGGCTCGACATGGAAAGCGGTGGATTCGCCCACCTGCCCCCTGTTGAACCGCTCCTGGCCTCCCACCTCCATCCCGCCCAGAAGTCTGCGATGACCCCCTCGGGACCCGCATTCCCCTCCAAAGCCGACAACTTCCAGTCCGCCATGACTGAGAAAAGCTACAAAGCTGTGGCGTCGGCGGTGAGAGCTCTCAACGCCTCATCTATGCTCATGGCCTACCAGGCCGAGCTGGAGGAAGACTTCACATCCTCTCCCAACCAGCCAGCTGTCTGGGACGAAGTTTGTGTGGTCACGGACCTAAGCCTACGGCTACACAGGTGTGCGGTGCAAACTGCGGGGCGGGCTATGGCCCTTATGGTCTCTCAGGAGAGAGCTCGCTGGCTAAACCTCTCCAGCCTCTCCCACAAAGAGAAGACTCAGCTGCTAGACGTGCCCGTGGACCCCAAAGGCCTCTTTGGACCAGCCGTGGCCACTATGCAGAAGCGGTGCGAGGAAAAGAAGCGAGACGGCGAAGCGCTGCAGCTGTGCCTCCCCAGAAAGGCACAAGCCCCCGCTCCCAAAGCACCCAGGCAGGCGTTCTCCGATGCAGCGACGCGCGCGCCGCACTACCGCATTCCGAGACGTCAGCCCCCAGCCCAAACCGCCACTCAGAGCCTCGGTAAGAACCCCGAGCTCAAAGGTGCCTGGGCTAAAAAGCCCTTCACCCCCAACGCGACGCAGGGAGGTCAGCACAACCCCCCGTCCGCGCAGGGAGCGAGGAAGAAGAAGCGTGCCTAGCACGCTCCTTGCTGGCGAGAGGGGACGAGTTCAGCCAGGCACTCTCCCCTCCCCGAGCCACACCGGCCCCGTTCCTGGGCCTGTTCAAAGGGGCACGTTCCCCGCCCTCCAAGAGGCGTGCAGAGGCCACAGCGGCGCTCGCAGTTCACAGCCCACCGAAGCGGAGAAGAGACATGGAGTGCCAGTTCGAGCCCCAAAAGTGTCTCACAAGCACACACCAGTGCCCCCCTTCACAAATAAATGTTTCGGTGCGCAGCCAGGCCGTGGGCCAAGGGCGTATCCGACAAAAGAATGTCAAAAAATGTCATATGAACAAAAAAGCTCTCACAAAAAAGTACGAGCAGTGTTCAGTGACGAGGGTGTGCAGTCACTCCCTAATAACGCCACAAGGTGGAGCCAGAGCTCCACCGGTGACGCTGGGCACAATAAGCACGCTGGTCGTGCAGCCCACGCCAGCTCGGCCACTAGATGGCGTAATTTCGCCTCTAACCGAGCGCATTCAGTACTGGCGCATGCATGTGCAGTCAGACTGGATAATAAAGATTATAGCGAAGGGCTATCGTCTACAGTTCGCTACCCCCCCGCCCCCATTCAACGGGATAGTACAATCCCATGCCACAGGGGACTCCGCTCGTGTTTTACAGGAGGAAATAACCTCCCTGTTAAACAAACAAGCGATCAGAGTAGTTCCTTTCGAGCAGAGCCATCACGGCTTCTACTCAAGGTATTTTCTGGTTCCAAAGAAAGGAGGGGGGCTGCGCCCAATATTAGACCTACGCGCTCTGAACAAATACTTAAGAAAGTACAGCTTCAGAATGCTAACCAACGACGCACTGATGCGCTTCGTGCGCCCAGGCGATTGGTTCACCTCGGTAGATTTAAAGGACGCGTTCCTACATGTCCCAATCTATCCCCCCCACAGAAAGTTTCTCAGGTTTGCCTTTCGAGGCGTGACCTACGAGTGGCTTGCCCTCCCATTTGGCCTTGCGCTCAGCCCCCGTGTCTTCGTAAAAGTCACCGAAGCGGCTATTGCACCGCTCCGGGAACAGGGCATTCGCCTGGCTACATTTATCGACGACTGGCTGGTGGCCGCGCGGTCGTGCCAGGAAGCGCAGCAACATACGGCTCTCCTAACAGAGCACCTGATGTTACTGGGTTTCAGAATAAATTGGGAGAAAAGCGTTCTGCGCCCATGTCAGATTACCACCTTTATAGGGCTGTCCCTAAACTCCGTCTCATTCAGAGCGTGCCTGTCAGAGGAGCGGGTCAAAGCGTTCCGCGCGTGTCTCGCGCTGTTCCGCAGGGGAGCCACTGTGAAATTCAGGGTCTGCCTCAGACTCCTGGGTCTCATGGCGTCAGCCTTGGTAGTCATACCACTCGGCCGCCTGTACATGAGGGCTATTCAGCGGTGGGTGGCATCGCTGAAATTGAATCCCTCGCGTCACGGTCACCGCCGTGTCGCAATCTCAGCAGCCTGTTGCGCTGCGCTGCGGCCCTGGAAACGCCCACTCTTCCTCACGGAGGGTACACTGATGGGCGCTGTCCTACACAGGAAAGTGGTGACGACGGACGCCTCGTTGACCGGCTGGGGAGCCACTCACGAGGGCAGGTCGATAAATGGGCTATGGGACGTACACATGCGAACCCTGCATATAAACCGTCTAGAATTAATGGCGGTCTGGCTCGCACTCAGACACTTTTTGCCCGTCCTGAGGGGCCATCATGTCTTGGTCAGGACAGACAACACCACGGTGGTGGCTTATGTCAACAAGCAGGGGGGACTGAGGTCTCTTCATATGCACACGTTGGCACACAGACTGATTTTATGGAGCAGCACACGGCTCCTGTCGCTGAAAGCCACACACGTCCCCGGTGTATTGAATTTGGGTGCAGATTTATTATCCAGGGGCAACCCCCGCTACGGAGACTGGACTCTCCACAGCGATGTGATGGCTCAGATTTGGTTGCGGAACGGTCAAGCGAAAGTGGACCTATTCGCGTCCGGGGAGAATGCACAATGTTCAATGTTTTTCTCCCTGCGCGATCGCAACGCTCCATTAGGGATAGATGCGTTGGCACACCAGTGGCCACACGTCCTACCCTATGCCTTCCCCCCGTTGGAACTAATCACTCCAACACTAGCCAGGGTGCGGGAACGGGGCCTCTCACTTATCCTCATAGCCCCGCGCTGGCCAGGGAAACCCTGGCTGGCGGAGATCATCCCGTTACTCCACTCCCCGCCGTGGCCACTGCCACTTCGCAGGGACCTGCTGTCCCAAGCGAACGGGGAAATATTTCACCCTCACCCAGAACGCCTGGCTCTCTGGGTTTGGCCCGTGAAAGGCTAAATCTGACAGCTGCGGGCTTGCCCTGCAATGTCATAGCGACCATTCAGAGCGCTAGGGCTTCATCAACCAGAACGTTGTATGATAGCAAATGGCGTGTATTTAATGATTGGTGCATTAAAACAGGGACAATAGCCTTCCAGTGCTCGGTGGACGTTATCCTTACGTTTCTACAAGATTTACTGGATAGGAACAAGTCCTTCTCCACTGTTAAAGTTTACCTGGCTGCCGTTTCGGCTTGCCATGTAGGCTTTGGGGACAAAACAGCGGGCCAGCACCCTCTCATACGTCAGTTTATGAAAGGAGCGCGTCGTCTCCGCCCGGTCTCTAAACCACTGGCCCCTTCATGGGATCTACCTATGGTTTTGGATGTCCTGTCTCAACCCCCCTTTGAGCCATTACAGCAGTTGGATCTTAAAGTGCTCTCACTTAAGACGGCATTGTTGGTGGCCTTATCTACGGCTAAACGCGTAAGCGATATTCACGCCTTGTCCGTGAATCCTGCCTGTATGCAATTTTTCCCGGGTGATACGAGGGTTGTACTAAAACCCAACCCTGCGTTCATTCCGAAGGTTTTCAATCCGTCACTGTCGTGCCGTCCGATTGAGCTATTTGCTTTCAATCCGCCACCGTTCACCTCACTGGAGCAGGAGCGGCTGAATGCGCTCTGCCCAGTCAGAGCGTTGCGCGCATATGTGGACAAAACAGCAGAGTTGAGAAAAACTGACCAGCTGTTTGTGTCTTGTGCGAAGTCTCGCCTGGGTAGACCGCTCACTAAACAGCGGCTATCACAATGGATTGTGGCGGCCATTGCCCTGGCCTATACCACCAAGGGGCAACAACCCCCGGCTGGTTTACGAGCTCATTCCACTCGTGGAATGTCGACCTCGTGGGCTTTATTTCAGGGTTTCCCCATAGAGGATGTGTGCTTGGCAGCGTGTTGGGCAAACCCGACGACGTTTGTCAGGTTTTACAGACTTGATGTCACCGCCCCGACCTTAGCGCATACAGTACTAAGCACTGAGACGCCTGGTTGTGGGACGCGCTGATTAACTGATGGGGATCGCAAGCCTGTCTGGCAATCCGGGAGTCACTATATCCCATAGTGAGATACCGAACGAATGCTTGAAAGAGAACTAAAGGTTACGACCGTAACCCAGGTTCTCTGATAGCATGAGTGAGGTATCTCACCAGACCACCCTCCTTGCCGGTGGCGAGAAGAGGTTGGTTAGCTAGACTGAGGCAATGACGCTGCGCCGTGGATTATAAGGGAGGTGGGCGTACCTCCTCCACGTCGCATACGTCAGTCGTCCAGCCAATAGTGGCTGGCGTAATGATATTTGGCTTCTGGGGAACTCGCGAGAGGGCGTGTCCCATAGTGAGATACCTCACTCATGCTATCAGAGAACCTGGGTTACGGTCGTAACCTTTAGGTTCCTTATCCATCCTGATGCCCCATGGATGGGCTCCCCTAAAAGAGCCCAGCAGATCTATTTTCGCTGTTTAGTGCCAGAACCTTTGGCTCCAATCAGAAACGGCCATACTCTTGTCCTGGCACACTATTCGCCGGTGACGCGACGATAACGAAACTTAAGTGACGCGAAGTGCAGTAGAAACGAAGCACAGCCTCGCCAGACTAAATGTTCAATCCTAAAAGATTGAGTTTAGTATGTTGAAAACCAGACTAGGCAGATACAGGGCCAGATGCTGATTTCTGGATGTGATTTTGTTGTTTAGATTCAGGACATCAGGAGGACATGTTAGTAGAAAGTATTAATTCCCTGTGACAATGAAATCACTGACATCATCAAAGAGATAACTTTTCTATGTTTACCTCAGCACTTTCTTGTGTAGCAAAGTGAGTGAGATGCACTGTTGCACTATTTTGCATGTTATGCATTTTTAAAAATGTAATGGTCATACTTAAAGAACACATGAACATAAGGTTAATAACAAATGACTGATTAATAAAAAGATGACTAGAATTTAAACAATTTGGTGTGATGTTATTTTTGCTACTGTTGCAGAAGGTCACAAATACATAACTGTAAGACATGAAATTGGTGCATTAAAGTGACGAAGAAGCCCTCAAATTAAGTTGACCATTTTCAAATATTTTTTTTGTAATGACCTGCCTTATAATATGACAAAAAACAAAGGTACACAGTTTTAGACAGTAATAATAATAATTTGTTTGTTGAACAACTAACATGTTTCTTCTCTCTGGTAAAATAAAGGATAAATAGCTCCAGCTTTAGTTGTTTTTGCAAATAATTCCTACTCATGGCTCAGGCACCCTAACACGTGCTATGGCCTGCCTAACTTCAGTAGCAGATATTTGAGACCGCCCAGCAAGGAATGCTAGCCTGTAAACCTTGCATGGTACAATGTCTTCAATCAGAAAACCATGATCTACCATCACAGCCATGTCAGGTTTTAAGAGGTTGATGATACCCGATTTCTTTGTGATCTGCTTATCACATACAATATGATATGAAGCCACCTTTTCACTGAGTGTGTTTGGGGAAGTATGCCTTGTAATGTCTGGTCTCCACTGATGTGGTGGGGCCAGTGGAGACCAGACATTACACACCACACCAGTGGAGACCAGACATTACAAGGCATACTGTACTTCCCCAAACACACTCAGTGAAAAGGTGGCTTCGCTTCATATCATATGTTTGTATTTCAAACATTTTGATGCTAAAATTAAGTTTACATTAGGCCTATTTATGATATGCATAATTAGCTAAAATACATAGTAAGTTGACTATTTCATATTGATTTTTATTTTGACTCACATTTTACACGATTGTCATATTGACTTACATTTATCTTAACTGTCTAATTGAGTGCCTGTCACTTTAAAATAACGTGAGAGTAATTAGGCCTGGTTATTCGGCTAGTGTAAAATAATGCAATATGAGGAAACAAAGCCCATGTTTTCTATGTAATGTATGTAGTTTAAATAAATGTTCTAAAACCAAACAAGTGGAAGAACACAGTCTTCATTAGTAGCCTAGTTATTGGATGCTACACAAACTGAAGTCGGAGACCAAGACGAAATGTTTTGCAATTTAAAAACGGGGTTACTCGGGAATGGCTTCTTGTAGGCTACAAATGAATGCTTCTCATGTAGCCTAAATTCACGTTGATTTTCTCGCGAACCCTTGATTACAATACCGTCGGAAAGCTAAGACGTGCTGTCTGCAAGTGACACGCATCAGTGACTCGTAGGCGATAGGCCTACCAGAGACAACATACTGTACTTCGTGAGCAATCCGACAGAGATGAATGAGTGTGCATTTAGCAATTTTTGCCCATCGCATATAATTTCTCTGAGGGACAGGGGTTATCTCTGGGGAGTGGAAAGGGGAATCAGTTTGTTCTTTAATGGTTAGACTAGGCCTACATCAGCACCAAGTTTGACAGCGAGAGTAGCGTTCCGGAAGGAGCAACGGTGGTTTACTTAGAATTCGGGAGTACGTCACACTAGCGGTGGCATAAAGGCTACTGTCAGTTTCTCTGGCTTTAAGCATACAGTCTCTCAGAAGACTACATATCCTGTTCACTGTTTCCTCTGTCCACAACCGTTTCAAAATAAAAGTCCTCAGTGCAATAATACACCATTAAATCATTTAACCATTGAAACTACTCAACTATTGAACTGTTCAACCATTCCAACTGTCAGTTATCATCCACTATGCCTCCAGTCAACTACATCAAACCTCCATGTACCTAGCAACCAACATAGCAACCATTAAAATTAAGTGTTTATGACCGTTTCCATAGCAACCGACATGATTATACTGCAGTAACTTCCTGTTTCCTGATAGTGGCCACCATGGATACCATAGCAACAAATGTTTCAAAATAAAAGTCCTCACTAGCAAGTTAGCATGGTTAGCGTAAGCTAGTTAGCATGGTTTGCATAGTTAGCATTGTTAGCATAGTTAGCATTTTTAGCATAACTGCAAAAAATCATCAACTAAGTTAGCTAATCAACCTGGTTAGCATTGTTAGCAAATTTAGCATTGTTAGCATTTCTAGCATTACTGCTAGAAATCATCGGTTAAGTTAGCTAATCAACCTGGTTAGCATTGTTAGTAAAGTAGCATTGCTAGCATAATTAGCATTTTAGCGTAACTGCTAGCTAAGTTAGCTAATCAACATTTTAACATGAATAGAAATCATTAGCTAAGTTAGAACTGGAATGTTTCATCTTTAAACTGTCTACCTTCACACTATCAACTCTCTGTAAACTATGCAACCACCATGTTTACGCTAGCTACACCTTAGTAACCATATCTACATTATCTATCTATTTTTGCATTTTCATGCACTGGTAATTCCTTGGAATTGCATTTCTAGTTACAGTGCATGAAAATGCACTGTACTGTTCTTCCTAGACTTCTTATTACAGTGCATGAAAATGCACTGTACTGTTCTTCCTAGTCTTCTTATTATTATAGTGCATGAAAATGCACTATACTGTTCTTCCAAGTCTTCTTCCGCAACTTCTTATTATTACAGTGCATGAAAATGCACTGTACTGTTCTTCCTAGTCTTCAACTTCTTCTTATTATTCTTCTTCTAACGCACGCAATTCAGCTTCAACCGCTTCACGTAGAAACTCCATTCAAACTATGTCGCGTAGGTCTTACTTACGCGATGTGGGCAAAGTATTTTTCAACTTTGTAACTTTTATACTTTTTAAACTATTAGTTAAAAACTATTACAATTCCCCCCATAGACTTAACATTGCTCATTATGACATCACGGCAGCAATTAGAATCTTACTCCAGCTGGTCAGCCACCTGGGCACCAACTGTCAGTTTCTCTCAGGCAATCTCTCTGAAGACTACATATTCTGTTCCCCTGTATCCTCTGTGCACAACAGTATCAAAATAAGTCCTCCTAATTCCATCCAACTTTATATCCATTCATCTTCTTCAAACCATTCACTCATCCACCCATTCTAAACAGTCTGCCTATCAACATCAATTAGACGTTCTACATTCAACTTTTAAACAATCTACTCTGTCTCAGGCTGGCTCTCTTAAGACTAGCCAGTTAAATTGATTACACCTGTATCTGTATCCACTACTCTCAGTAGAGAGCTGTGTCTCTCCATTCTACAAGAATATAAGGCACATTCCATTCAACATTCTATCCATTCATCTTCTTCAGACCATTCACTCATCCACCCATTCTAAACAGTCTGCCTATCAACATCAATTAGACGTTCTACATTCAACTTTTAAACAATCTACTCTGTCTCAGGCTGGCTCTCTTAAGACTAGCCAGTTAAATTGATTACACCTGTATCTGTATCCACTACTCTCAGTAGAGAGCTGTGTCTCTCCATTCTACAAGAATATAAGGCACATTCCATTCAACATTCTATCCATTCATCTTCTTCAGACCATTCACTCATCCACCCATTAAACTGTCTATCAACATCTATTAAACAATCTGTCTATCAACATCCATTAAACTCTCTGTCTATCAACATTAATTAGACTATCTACATTCAACTTTTTAATTATTTACTCTGTCTCAGGCTTTAAGAGTACACTCTGGCTCTCTTAAGACTAGCCAGTTAAATTGATTACACCTGTGTCAACTACTCTCAGAGAGCTGTATCAGTGTCTCTCTTAACAAGAA
Organism: Sardina pilchardus; assembly: GCF_963854185.1. NCBI lineage: Eukaryota > Metazoa > Chordata > Actinopteri > Clupeiformes > Clupeidae > Sardina > Sardina pilchardus. The sequence goes on along the minus strand of NC_085016.1, from coordinate 25,321,123 downwards.
TATCAGGCACATTCCATCCAACCTTCTATCCATTCATCTTCTTCAGACCATTCACTCATCCACCATTAAACTGTCAATCAATATCTATTAAACAATCTGCCTATCAACATCCACTAAACAGTCTGTCTATCAACATTAATTAGACTATCTACATACAACTTTTAAAGTATTTACTGTGGGTCCCTCTCAAGCAGCGTTTATATGTCCTCCCTCGCTCCTCGATCCTCAATGATCTACATAAAGAAAGATAGAAGAAGGGCTAGACTATCCCATTGTTGCCGCTCCATCATTCTTTATGTAGATCAGTGAGGAGCGTGAGAGGACGCGTAAACGCTATATGAGAGGCACCTTCTGTCTCAGGCTTTAAGCATACAATCTCATTAAGACTACAGATCCTGTTAACTGTTTCCTCTGTCCACGACTGTTTCAAAATAAAAGTCCTCACTGCAATAATACACTATTAAATCATTTGACCATTGAAACTACTCAACTATTTAACTGTTCAACCATTCCAACTGTCAGTTATCATCAACTATGCCTCCAGTCAACTACATGAAACCTCCATGTACCTAGCAACCAACATAGCAACCATTAAAATTAAGTGTTTATGACCGTTTCCATAGCAACCAACATGATTATACTGCAGTAACTTCTTGTTTCCTGATAGTGGCCACCATGGATACCCTAGCAACAAATGTTTCAAAATAAAAGTCCTCACTAGCAAGTTAGCTAGTTAGCATAGTTAGCATTGTTAGCATAGTTAGCATTTTTAACATAACTGCAAAAAATCATCAACTAAGTTAGCTAATCAACCTGGTTAGCATTGTTAGCAAATTTAGCATTGTTAGCATAGTTGGCATTTTTAGCATTACTGCTAGAAATCATCGGTTAAGTTAGCTAATCAACCTGGTTAGCATTGTTAGTAAAGTTAGCATTGCTAGCATAATAAACATTTTTAGCGTAACTGCTAGAAATCATTAGCTAATTTAGCTAATCAACATTTTAACATGAATAGAAATCATTAGTTAAGTTAGAACTGGAACGTTTCATTTTTAAACTGTCTACCTTCACACTATCAACTCTCTGTAAACTATGCAACCACCATGTTTACCCTAGCTACACCTTAGTAACCATATCTACATTATCTATCTATTTTTGCATTTTCATGCACTGGTAATTCCTTGGAATTGCATTTCTAGTTCTTCTTCTAACGCACGCAATTCAGCTTGAACCGTTTAACGTAGAAACTTCATTCAAACGTTGTTGCGTAGGTCTTGCTTATGCCATGTGTGCTTTGTATTTTTCAACTTTGTAACTTTTATACTTTTTAAACTATTAGTTAAAAACTATTACAATTTCCCCCATAGACTTAACATTGCTCATTATGACATCACGGCAGCAATTAGAATCTTACGCCAGGTGGCCGGCCACCTGGGCACCAACTGTCAGTTTCTCTGGCTTTAAGCATACAGTCTCTCAGAAGACTACATATCCTGTTAACTGTTTCCTCTGTCCACAACTGTTTCAAAATAAAAGTCCTCACTGCAATTATACACTATTAAATCATTTAACCATTGAAACTACTCAACTATTGAACTGTTCAACCATTCCAACTGTCAGTTATCATCCACTATGCCTCCAGTCAACTACATGAAACCTCAATGTACCTAGCAACCAACATAGCAACCATTAAAATTAAGCGTTTATGACCATTTCCATAGCAACCAACATCATTATACTGCAGTAACTTCTTGTTTCCTGATAGTGGCCACCATGGATACCCTAGCAACAAATGTTTCAAAATAAAAGTCCTCACTAGCAAGTTAGCTAGTTAGCATGGTTAGCATAGTTAGCATTGTTAGCATAGTTAGCATTTTTAGCATAACTGCTAGAAATGATTAGCTAAGTTAGCTAATCAACCTGGTTAGCATTTTTAGCATAGTTAGCATTGTTAGCATAGTTAACATTTTTTAGCATAACTGTAAAAAATCATCACCTAAGTTAGCTAATCAACCTGGTTAGCATTGTTAGCAAATGTAGCATTGTTAGCATAGTTAGCATTTTTAGCATTACTGCTAGAAATCATCGGTTAAGTTGGCTAATCAACCTGGTTAGCATTGTTAGTAAAGTTAGCATTGCTAGCATTTTTAACGTAACTGCTAGAAATCATTGGCTAAGTTAGCTAATCAACATTTTAACATGAATATAAATCATTAGTTAAGTTAGAACTGGAATGTTTCATCTTTAAACTGTCTACCTTCACACTATCAACACTCTGTAAACTATGCAACCACCATGTTTACCCTAGCTACACCTTAGTAACCATATCTACATTATCTATCTATTTTTGCATTTTCATGCACTGGTAATTCCTTGGAATTGCATTTCTAGTTTTCTTTATTATTATTCCGCTGACAGCTTTTTCTAACCGCAATTTCTCTTCAACCGTTTAACTTAGAAACTTCATTCAAACTTTGTAATGTAGGTATTCTAATGGATCGGGTTGCTATGACTTTTCAACTTTGTAACTTTTATACTTTTTGAACTATAAATTAAAAACTATTAAAAATTTCCCCATAGACTTAACATTGGCCTCTATGACATCACAATCGGGTCGTTGAGCAATTAGAATCTTATGCCAGGTGGCCAGCCCCACCTGCAGCAGCCCTCTCTCTCTCAGGCTTTAAGCATACAATCTCTCTGTGAAGACTACATATCCTGTTAACTGTTTCCTCTGTCCACAACTGTTTCAAAATAAAAGTCCTCACTGCAATAATACACTATTAAATCATTTAACCACTGAAACTACTCAACTATTTAACTGTTCAACCATTCCAACTGTCATTTATCATCAACTATGCCTCCAGTCAACTAAATGAATCCTCCATTACCTAGCAACCAACATAGCAACCATTAAAATTAAGCGTTTTTGACAGTTTCCATAGCAACCAACATGATTATACTACAGTAACTTCTTTATTCTTGATAGTGGGCACCATGGATACCCTAGCAACTACTGTTTCAAAATAAAAGTCCTCACTAGCAAGTTAGCATTGTTAGCATGGTTAGCACAGTTAGCATTGTTAACATAGTTAGCATTTTTAGCATAACTGCTAAAAATGATTAGCTAAGTTAGCTCATCAACCTGGTTAGCATTGTTAGCATAGTTAGCATTGTTAACATAGTTAGCATTTTTAGCACAACTGCTAAAATGATTAGCTAAGTTAGCTAATCAATGTGGTTAGCATAGTTAACATAGTTAGCAATGTTAGCATAGTTAGCATTTTTTAGCATTACTGTTAGAAATCATCAGCTAAGTTAACTTATCAACCTGGTTAGCATTGTTAGCATAGTTAACATTTTAGAATACCTGTTAGAAATTATTAGTTAAGTTAGAACAGGAATGTTTAAGCTTTAAAATGTCTACCTTAACACTATCAACTCTCTTTAAACTATGCAACCACCATGTTTACCCTAGCTACACCTTAGTAGCCATATCTACATTTTTTTGCATTTTCATGCACTGGTAATTCCTTGGAATTGCATTTCTAGTTATTATTATTCCGCTTACCACTTTTTCTGACCGCAATTTCTCTTCAACCGTTTAACTTAGAAACTCCATTCAAACTTTGTAACGTAGGTATTCTAATGGATCGGGTTGCTATGACTTTTCAACTTTGTAACTTTTATACTTTTTGAACTATTAAATAAAAACTATTAAAATTTCCCCATAGACTTAACATTGGCCTCTATGACATCACAATCGGGTCGTTGAGCAATTAGAATCTTATGCCAGGTGGCCAGCCCCACCTGCAGCAGCCCTCTCTCTCAGGCTTTCAGCATACAATCTCTCTGTGAAGACTACATATCCTGTTAACTGTTTCCTCTGTCCACAACTGTTTCAAAATAAAAGTCCTCACTGCAATAATACACTATTAACTCATTAACTGCCATTGACGTCTTTAAACGTCATTTCAGACACATACGTTGACTGCCATTGACGTCTTTAGACGTCAATTGCGTTTTTCAATGGGGAGGGCTCCTGGGTGGGCTTGGGAACGATCTGGCAGAGTTTCAGGCTTGTAAACAGACTGCACTAGCGATCCGAACCTCTAGATGGCAACAGTGCCATTTGGATCATTAGTATCTGCCTAGAGTGCACAAGTCATGCAGAGACAACTAGCAAACACACTGAAGATCGACCACAGTGGATCTAGTTTGCACGCGATGCAGGGAATAAATATGCTTACTTCTTACATCAAGGATGGAAAACACGTGAACGGTATGATCAATTTACATTGGATATTGCGATATAGACTAACAACAACCTTGCTAGTGCTAGCTTGCTAAGTCTAGCATCCTGTTCAGAGTCTTTAGCGACCATCAGAGTCCCTAGCAACCTTGACGAGACTGACGAGATAACAGTGCAATCGTGGTTGACATACTACTGAAACGCTAACGTGAAAAAGTTGATTTTCACAAAAAGATCGTTTTCTCCATGTTTTGGTCAAAAACAGGTGTTTTTAGCAAAACTAACCCATGTTCTACTGACGATTACTAAAGAACGGAAAACGATAGAAACAAGCCGTTTTTTCCTGGTGAAAGAAGAGAGTCTACTCTTTCATTTGGTACCTTCGGTGTTTACATAGTCATAAAGCTCACCGTTCGGTGGATCTTGGAAAAACAGTCAAAATGCTGTCAAACGTCTGGCAGTATGGAGCGCTCTGCACTGAAAATCGCTGGCAGCCAATGAGTTAAATCATTTAACCACTGAAACTACTCAACTATTTAACTGTTCAACCATTCCAACTGTCAGTTATCATCAACTATGCCTCCAGTCAACTAAATGAATCCTCCATGTACCTAGCAACCAACATAGCAACCATTTAACAATTAAGCATTTTTGACAGTTTCCATAGCAACCAACATGATTATACTACAGTAACTTCTTGTTTCTTGATAGTGGGCACCATGGATACCCTAGCAACTACTGTTTCAAAATAAAAGTCCTCACTAGCAAGTTAGCATTGTTAGCATGGCTAGCAGAGTTAGCATTGTTAGCATAGTTAGCATTTTTAGCATAACTGCTAAAAATGATTAGCTAAGTTAGCTAATCAACCTGGTTAGCATTGTTAGCATAGTTAACATTTTAGAATACCTGTTAGAAATTATTAGTTAAGTTAGAACAGGAATGTTTAAGCTTTAAAATGTCTACCTTAACACTATCAACTCTCTTTAAACTATGCAACCACCATGTTTACCCTAGCTACACCTTAGTAGCCATATCTAAATTTTTTTGCATTTTCATGCACTGGTAATTCCTTGGAATTGCATTTCTAGTTACAGTGCATGAAAATGCACTGTACTGTTATTCCAAAACTTCTTATTATTAACACTAGAAGCGCCGCGCCGTTCTGACCCACTTATACCTAGAAGCGCCGCGCCCCGGTCATTTGACTGCTTTGACGACCTACTAGAAGCGCCGTGCTGTTGTGACCTACTTAAAGCGCGGCGAGGCGGTCAAATGACCGCTGAGTCCTTAGACTGGGAGGCTTTTACTTACACATAATGATCGCTAGATGGCGCTTCGTGCACGAATGAAATCGTTTGGTCATAAATTCAGTTTGCACTAAGCCATGTGTCATTCGTGTCAGACCGTGTTGTTGATAATCTCTGGTTGTTTGTTTCATTATGACATACAGCACGTTTGAGTTATCTGTTCATGTATTTGTGTCGATTTGTGTTGTTTGAGGTAAAAACGTTGGAAGAGTTCTTGAACAAACCTTAAGCAAACTTGACTTTCAACTAAAATGCTCTAAAAGTGAATGTGGCTAGTTCTAATTCATCCCCAAATTCACTTCTATTAATTTAATAGGTTCGCGCCGCCGAAAATGATCGGACCTAGTCACCTGGAACAAAGAGCCTAACAGTCTGGTTTCAATTACACAGTAGCCAGGATTTCATGCCGCATTTTACAGGCTACCGTGGCTACTTTCTAAAACAACTTTCATTCATTTAGGGAGAAGCATCTTATAGGGTCTAGTCTAGCTACCTCGGAGGGAGGGAGATAGAGAGAGCTATGCTGAGCAGGCATAGGCGTGAGAAGTAGCATAGGCCTAATTTAAAATAATGAGTGAATGATATTCTCCGTTTTGCGAATGTGTAGGCTATGTTTGAGATGTCTGCTGAAAAAAAGCTATAGGCCTGTTTCTACAATTTAAGCTAACTTCTATGTGAATTCGAGATTCAGCATTGAGACACACATTTTCACGTCTTTATTAAGCAAGGTAGTAGCTCAATGGTTAGAGCTTCGGCTTCAGGACTCAAGGGGCGATGGTTCGATTCCCAACCTATTCATGACGGAGGTCCTTTTGAACAAGGCATCAATAAAAAAGGCTATATTCTATTCTTTTCTATTCACATAACTACACGCACGCTGGCGAATTCGAACATTCTGAAACACGCATATGAAACATTGCGCATTCTTCCACGAGTTGCCTAAACAGTCAGCCTACAGACTAGTAGGCAGGGACAGATAGGCTAGATGGGGTGGGGGTGGGGAGGCAGTTAATTGTCCATTGCCTCGGTGATGTCTGTAGCCTAGCCTAGACGAGTGTATGGGGGAGGGGGGGGTGATCGGTTTCAAATAGGCTGCAATGGATAGTGTTATGACCCCGAAGCCATTTGCTTTGAGAACGGCTGGCTGATGAAGTTGTTGGCTGGCTAGCTGGCTCAGCCAAAACCTTAATGCAGCCGCCAAAGTTTTCATGACTGATAATGGCTTTAGTTGCCACTTCATGTCTACAGATGTGTATATTGTATTAGATATCAACACACAATGTTATTGTATTGTTTTGGACAACGTTCTGCACGTTTCACTTCAATGTAGACTGCATGCGTTCATTGCGTTGTGAACGCGCAGCAATCTCTGGAAAGGAAACGGTGGAAGTCGCAGCAGTAGCCTAATAGCCTATCACTCTCAATGCTGTAAATCCATCTGTTCCAGAATATTTGGTTCATATCATCAATCTTTGGTTTTGGTGTTTGTGCAACCGGGCCCTGACGATTTAACAAAAGCCTGAGTAACGTAGGAATTAGGAAAGTATGTAGGCCTAAGGTGAGATCAAAATCAGGCTAGAAGTAGGCCTAGTTCTACTTTGTTTCCTTCTTTTCCCCATGTCATTTTCATTGGTCGTCAACTCACTGTGAGTCCTGTATCGTAGCAACGAGCACAATACTGATGTGGTGTGTCCAGTGGGAAAATCTCATGCAGGCCTAGTTTCTAAGCTATCGTTTATTTTTTCGCGTGTCACTATGATATAATTATTTTTAGATGCAAAAAGTCTAACTGGCTTAGTCAAAGTTTGTCAGATGGCGGCAGAAAATGATTGGCTGGCGAAATGTTTTTTCGTTAATGGTAGGCCTAAACATATTGTGATTCATCCGTTTATTTCAGATAGGTTTGTTATTAAAAACCATCAACAAAAAATAATTGTTCATCGACGTTGAAAAACGGTCAGTAAATTCGATCGAAGATTTTGTATTTCGCTCCTGCCAGGATGTGAACACGGGTCTCCGGCGTTGTAGACAGGAGTGCTAACGCTGCGCCACTTGACAGCATACAAAGATTGCGTTAGGATAGTTTGACTTGAAGTAACTCAGTCTGTCCAGCAAATATGTAAGAAAATGCTTATTCATGGGTTTCATCAGGTCCCTTTCCACAGGTGTATAAAATCAAGCACCTTGATTATGAATGCAGACAGCATGGTGCTTGATTAATACAGCTGTGGAAAGGGACCTGATGAAACCCATGAATACATTAGCATAGATATAGTCTGAGCTTTAAAAGATAGCCTACAAATAGAAGATAGCAAGATATACAACTATGAATGTACGTAGGCATACGCGCCCTACGTACATAACTAGGCTACGACGAAAATATGTTTTACACATGTAGGCCTGTCGCAACGTTTTCAAAACAAACTCGCATTTTACCACTGTAAATCGCCTCCATAGACTATGCCATGTAAATGAAAAATAGTTATTAAAATAAAGCACATATATAATACATATTGCACATATATAAACGATATGTTTTATGGTAAAATATTATTCTCATGCCCGACTGACAGGAAATCCTTGCGACATCTGCTGTGAGAAAAGAGAATAGCAGCCTGGACAAAAATGGCCGAACGCGAGACAACATAGTGTTGTCACATAAGTGAGCGCAAAATAGCTCTAAACTAGCTTGTACCGGTGTGCTTTTGATCATGTAAAAATTCTGGGTGACAAAACACGCGTATTTAGGAAAAGTCGTGAACGTAGGGTCCTGGAATTTAATCGAGTGAAAAGATTTTTTTTTTTTGCAATCGCTGCGGTCAAATGACCGCAGCCCGGCAGTTCTAGGTATATCTAGGTCAAACCCACACGGCGCTTCTAGGAATACGCGTCAGCGGTCAAATGACCGGCGCTTGGCGCTTCTAGTGTTAAACTTCTTCTTCTAACGCCTTTAATGCAGTCTCAACCGTTTAACGTAGAAACTTCATTCAAACTTTGTTACGTAGGTCTAACTTAGGACATGGGTGCTTTGTATTTTTCAACTTTGTAACTTTTATACTTTTTAAACTATTAGTTAAAAACTATTACAATTTCCCCCATAGACTTAACATTGCTCATTATGACATCACGGCAGCAATTAGAATCTTACGCCAGGTGGCCGGCCACCTGGGCACCAACTGTCAGTTTCTCTGACTTTAAGCATACAGTCTCTCAGAAGACTACACATATCCTGTTAAACTGTTTCCTCTGTCCACAACTGTTTCAAAATAAAAGTCCTCAATGCAATAATACACTATTAAATCATTTAACCATTGAAACTACTCAACTATTGAACTGTTCAACCATTCCAACTGTCAGTTATCATCCACTATGCCTCCAGTCAACTACATGAAACCTCCTTGTACCTAGCAACCAACATAGCAACCATTAAAATTAAGTGTTTATGACCATTTCCATAGCAACCAACACGATTATACTGCAGTAACTTCTTGTTTCTTGATAGTGGCCACCATGGATACCCTAGCAACAAATGTTTCAAAATAAAAGTCCTCACTAGCAAGTTAGCTAGTTAGCATGGTTAGCATAGTTAGCATTTTTAGCATTACTGCTAGAAATTATCGGTTAAGTTAGCTAATCAACCTGGTTAGCATTGTTAATAAAGTTAGCATTGCTAGCATAATTAGCATTTTTAGCGTAACTGCTAGAAATCATTACCTAAGTTAGCTAATCAACATTTTAACATGAATAGAAATCATTAGTTAAGTTAAAGCTGGAATGTTTCATCTTTAAACTGTCTACCTTCACACTATCAACTCTGTAAACTATGCAACCACCATGTTTACCCTAGCTACACCTTAGTAACCATATCTACATTATCTATCTATTTTTGCATTTTCATGCACTGGTAATTCCTTGGAATTGCATTTCTAGTTATTATTATTCTCCTAACCAGGTCCTAATTAGCTTCAACCGTTTAACTTAGAAACTTGGTTCAAACTTTGTTACGTAGGTCTTGAAAATAAGACTAAGTCTATGTATATTTCAGTTCTGTAAACTTGATACTTTTTGAAATATTAGCAAAATATTTTTCCCCATTGACTTTTCATAGACCTCTGAAGCTGCCCTGTTGCCCATATAAGGAGATCCGGGAGTTAATTGAAGCCAACTGCCCATATATGGGAAGCTTTTTTGTAGGCGAACTTCAGAGGTCTATCGCACTGCACTGCTGATTAAGCTGATTTGCACCTGTGTCAAGAGCCAGCTGCTCAAAGGCCCTATCAAGTTTAATTGACAGCCAGTTAAATTGAACCTGCATTATCAGCTCTCTCTGTCTACCCATTCACTCATACACACACACACACAGCTCACTGCAGCACTTCATATATACCACACTTCTCCATGCACTCCACAACATTCCTCAACCTAACTCTCCCATTTCACTGCATCATAGAAAGCCATGCTCCTTACATCCACTCACACACACGCACGCACGCACGCACACTCACACTCAGAGGTGGAAAAGTCAAGCTTCAGAGAGTAAAAGTCCAATCACGTATTGGTTCTATCTGTGCACTTAAACACAGGTGATCTCACCAATTAGCTGCTCTGCCTGGCTGAAGAGTTACTACTGAGAATCAGCTGGTTGGTTGGACTTTTGTTGAATTCTGGGGTATTCTGACTGTATTCTGATGTGTTCACCATAGAATGGGATCCTTTAAGCTCTGATATTAGCTGCACAGTTGGCCATGTTTAGGTCAGAGAAGGCCTTGTAGCTTAGAACATCCAGATATGGGTGATAGCATGGGCCGAGGGCCGGAGCCATTGTATCTGGGTCAGAGCTGGGTTTTTCCACATGTTTGTGCCACGTTTAGTTTGTGCCACGTTTACATTTGATTCATGTTAGGAGTATAATAATGTTTCCTTATTGTATTTCTCGCTGAGACGGATCGAGAAGCCAACCGCATAGCATCACGCGCAAGATACTATGTGCCACGCTTGATAGCAATTCACACTACGAGGACTCTGTCAGTTTTACTGAGCGAGACTTAGACTGTGTCTGTTATTCACTTATTGTACCAACAATAAATCATCATTCAATCGCCGATCCTGATCCAGCCGTCAAGCTTTATTGACCAACTTCAATTCAGACATTAGAACATTAACCGAAACACAACGGTTTGCCCCTAAGCCACATACATACAACACACTGCCCCGCCCCCTTCCCTCACCTTCCTCTGTCCACAACTGTTTGTAAATTTAAGTTTGTTTCACATTTTATCTTATGTCTTGCTTTTGCATGCACTGGTAATTTCCTCGAAATTACGTTTTCTAGTTGTTTGATACCATCCGAACGTGAGCATGCAGCTGGCAGTCACGGAAGCAACAGCATCTGCAACATGACAAAGAAATTTATATATTTATCATTATGAACTTCATTTGTGTGCGTCAAAGTTATAATCCACACTTTCATATGTGTGTTCAAAGTTGCTATTCACAGTTTCACATGGGAGCCTCAGAGGAACGCTATGCACCTGCAGATAAGAAACGAGAGGAGGATTTTAGGGAGGTTTCGACCAAGGTCATGCTGACTTGTTTTGCTCTCTGCTTTTCTTTAATAAAAGAGCCTCTTTGCGTCCAAGAGCTCAGAGACTGTTTCGGAGAGGTAAAGCACCTCCTCTCTATGTCTCTCCTCTTGGCGCCAGAGTATACTGAAAATTATACTACTTGTCTGTGGTTCTTGTGTCATAATATTGGGAAGATTTTCCTAACACAACACAAACATGAAACACATTCGTCAATAAACTTTCTAAGCTTCAGGGGCCTGTACTACGAAGCGGGGTTACTGGCTTAGCTGGGTAACTTCGAGAGTAAGTTGATCACGTGTGGCGTAACTTCCCGGTTAACCCGTACTACGAAAGGTGGATAGGTTTTAACCTAGGTATGCTGCCATGGCAATTTACGCTGCATCTCAAACCTGCTCCGAGCAGGTTATGATCTTGGTTAACCCGAGGTTTGCGGTTAACCACACCCTACAATGTCGACGTAGGCTACTTGGAAGATACATTATTGGAGCGCAAATTGTAAGCGCCTCTCTTCGCAAGGCGAGAGTTTTTTAAGACCGCCAGAATCTTTCTCCATAATAATATTCTCTATGAAAGATACATTCTCAGCCGAGGGAATTCGTTGCATTTGTCAGCTGATCGAGGCAAAGTGGAGGCTATAAGCATTGGCAATAACATATTTTCATAATTAAGAAATATTAATGCACGCTATAACTAGGCCTATAAACCTTCTGAATGTTCTTGAGTTTCGTTTTCACCTGCTGCCAGCGGCACTGCCGTTGCATCTAAAATGTTCACAGGATAGGCATACACTAAATCAGTCAATGGGGCTAAACATTCAATTATCCTTTATTAATATTTATTAATATACATGGCATGAATTGTGTTGCATCTGTAGGACTCTTATGAACTCAAAATGTATTTATTTCAACACATTTCAGACATTCCGCTAGCTATTAATCCTCCGTAACACATAGCCTAGGCTATTTAAGGAAGATGAAATAAAACTTTACTTTCATATATCCGATCTGCAATAGCCTACGTTGCCAACAGCCTTGTCTTGCTTTGTTTGCTGCCGACGTATTTGATGTATCGTAAAGTGGGTTTTAATTCCTCACAACTTTTTTATAATCATTGCTCATTCCTTATGCGTAAAATAGCGTGATCGCGTCATCATTAAAAGTGGTGATATGCGCTGCAACCCGCCCATTTTATGTGAACGCGCACCAACTCCGATGAGGTTAACCCCAGTTCAACAAATCAACTTCTTACTCAGCGTCGTAGTACCGATTAGCACCAATGAAGATAACCAGGTTTTGTCAACCCCGGTTTAGCAAAGTAACCCTGGGTTACATCTGGGTAGGTTGAGCTCCCTTCGTAGTACAGGCCCCAGGAGTTGCCAACTGAATGTTTGGGACTACAGACAAGAAACATATAAACTATTGGCAAACAATAAACTAAATCTTAGCTAGCACGGAGAACAGTGCGCACCGTTTGCGTGGAGATGTTGACTTCCGGATTCGCGGTCATCAAAGGACCCGACCGTAGCTCTCAAGGGACAATTGTAGTTTTGCAGGGTGAACGTCAGCAGCGGGAATGTTTGATTGTTGTGTGGGAAGAGGGCTGTTTGTAGTTTGTACTGGAATGTCATTTGATTGTGATTGTGAAGATGGGGGTGTAAATGTCTGTTAACTAGACAATGTATTATTAAGACATAGATTGTTTATGTATATTTTTGTACTAGTTCTGAACTGTTTAAGAATAATTGATTAGCCTACATGGTTTGATTCTGGCCAGGGTCTAGAAAACCTGGGGGGAACAGCAGGTAGACGTGGTTGAGGTGAGCTAGAGAACACCTGATATAACCAGAGAGAAGATTCACATTAAGTGCAAAGTGATAGATTATTGAATTCATTTTTGCCTTTGAAAAGTTTAGTTTAATAATTGGTTGAGTTAGTTTGTTTTGGAGTTTTTTCCTTTTTCCTTTTTTTTGGCTTTTTCTCTGAGACGACCATCTCCCTGCTTGGGATGGGAAATAAAAACAGCTTTTGAACATCATGCATCGCCTCGCTGCTCTGCTTTTCCAGGCCGCAAGGCCAACCCGGCAACAGTATTGATCTTAAGATTCTCCTAAGAAGGCAGTTAAGAACGCATTTGGGAAACACCCGTATCTTAGCGATTCCTTCTTTGGAGCCTTCTTAAGTCCTTAAGAAAGGTCGCGTTTGGGAAACGCGGCCAATATGAGTAGCCCTTGTCATGCCAATAAAGCACTCTGAATCTGAATCTGTGTGAGAGAGAGTCTGACTCCATCATTTTCTTGCATTCACTAGGCCTTCTTATAAAGGCCCCTTTTCTCCAACTCTTTTGCAGCTACTGTCTGATTTGGGAAAGTAGTGGTTGTTCCGTCACTGTTGAATACTGTGGCTGGGACCACAATACGAGATTGTATATCCAGCGCTTTCAGCTGCTCTCTAATTGGTTTGTATAGAGAGCGCTTTTGTCTTGTCTGATGTAAAGTCATGGTCGAGAAAGATGCGTTGTTCCTGAAGTTTTATCTCTTTTTTGCTCCAAGCGGCTTGCAATACAGTTTGTTTTGAGTCATAATTCAGGAATGCAGCAAGGATAGTTCGTAATCCCTGGAGTTCAGTTCATTGGTAAGGGAGTCTTTCAACTCACCGAACAGGTGTTGCAGCTCCTGTTTCTCCGCCATGCGTGTAGGTTCTTTAGTTTGTTTGAGTTTCTTTTTCTTCTTAAATGCGAGTTCCTGGAATTCCGAGTTGGCAGCGTCCGAACGCAAATTCATGCCCCAGATTTAGCAACGGAACATTTCCACATTAATCTAAACATTTAACGTTATTCCATTACATTTTCGAGAGGGTTAGGGAGCTCATTCACTCATGCTGCCGCCATGTCACTGGAACCGGAACCTGCGTCTTCTAATTAGGAATAATTTTAAGATCAGCCCACGGCAACTCCGCAGAAGACTGGCCCGGCTCCGTCTTTATCGGTGGAAATACAATGATCCAGCGGAGGTCGTTGACTTTATCTTGAGGCAGATGCAAGGGCCAGGTCGTCTTCATGGCTACCAAATGATGCATAAAAGGTGCCGTTTGGCTAGGCTCCGTGTCACTAGGGATGTTGTGTGCGAGATCCAAACCGCCCTTGACCCCGAGGCTGTTGCGCTTCGGAAAGGTAGGAGACTACGTAGGAGATCCTACAGTGTTCCGGGGCCAAATTATATATGCCACATGGACTCACATGACAAACTGACCCCTTTACGTGAATGGGTGCATCGATGGGTTTTCAAGGCACATTATTTGGATGGAAGCAAACTCCACCAACAGCAACCTCTGCGTCATTGCAGCCTTTTATGTGTATGCTGTCACCAAACTCGGAGGCTGCTCAAAGATCCTGAGATTGGACCGTGGGACAGAGAATATCCATGCCAACCGGCTGCAGATGTTTTTCAGGGAAGATGGCACTGGAGAGGTCCATGGCACCCCTTGTGTTATACAAGGAAGAAGTACAGTAAACCAGAGGATCGAAAGTTGGCGGGGATGTATAGGAGGCAGAATGTGGACTACTGGAGAGACGTCTTCAGAGAGTTTCAAGCAACCGGTGATTTCAGTGGCGATTTTATCGACAAGGGTCTCATTCAGTTCTGTTTCCTAAAGATTATACAGGTAAGTCATAACCACATTATGCTATATGCAAATGAGGTAGAAGAAAAGCATAATTACCTATTTACAGTAAAACAAAGAGATGGCCTAAGACAGGAGAAGGCTAATGATAAATGATAGTACGTTTATCTTACCTTGGATCTAGCATCGTCGCTATTGCATATAGCTTCTGTGTATCAATGTCATCAAATTGTCTTTTGACAGTTTCCAGTTGCATTGCTTTTGATGTTTTCACGCCATGGTCAGACTCCACCGTCTTCTCCAAGAGTCGGATCGGAGCTCTCACGCACGGAATCACATCGGCAGTTGATGAGTTGATCTGTTGTGTGACCTCTTCAAACGGGGCGAGGAAGGATATCATGTTTTCGATTAATTTCCACTGGTGAATTGTGAACGTGCATGGTAATTCGTGTTCAGCAGCATAGGCTGCAAGCGCCAGTTTCTGTCCTAATAAACTCTGGAGCATGTACAATATATTGTTCCATCGTGTGGACACATCCTAGTGGAGTTGCTTTTGAACATTTTCCAGCCGGCTGTATGCCAATGGCGATTGTTTAAAGTGCCCAACAATGCGTCTCTCAGAGGCTATAATATCCAAAATACTTTGTTGGGACAATACACGTGCCATACACGGCAGGCCAGGGAAGTCTACGTCTCTCATTGCTTTCTGCATGTATTTGCCGTTGTCTGTTGAAATTGCGTGGATTGTTTTTTTTTTTGGATTCCCCATGACTGAAACATGCCGCTAAATGTATTCATCAAAGCCTTCGCAGTATGTGTCAAAGTGACATCTGCACTCCAAATATCGCTTGTGAAGCTCATATGTACACTATCCTTCATAAGTCTGTCAATGGCCCAATCCCAATGTCCGGACTCACAGACTTTGGTGAGCGTTCTCGCAAAATTCCCCAGTCAGCACAAATAGAGATAATACGTCTCGAAGACGCCTGAAAAAGATCTGAACAGCTTAATTACATCGCGTTCCATTTAGAACGTCTTATTTTGATCTTACAAACAGCGGCGGCATCTCACTGAGAATGTGTGTCGTAGTTCTAGATCTTTATCATATTTAATACCTTTATAAGATCTTTGTAAGACGTTAGGGAGATGGATGTCCTATTATGACATATTGATGAGCATCTGGGATACGGCTGCTAAACGCTGTTTGAAGATCTTAGCAAGACGTATCAGATACGTCTGCCAGATGAGCAAACGCTCTCTAGAATACATCTTGCAGCCGTCCAGCAGACCTTTCGAACACATCTGCAAGACGCCTTGCAGACGTTCTTGTGCTTACTGGGTCGTAAGGGCTTAGGGCTGTCCCAATGTCGAATTGCAATGGGTGTGAGTACACACTTACCGAGCCCTTTCCGTGAGTCTGCATCGGTGCAGACTTGACCTAAGGGAATTACCCACAGTTCAAAGTGTAGTGACGCTTACTACGGAGATCATAGAAAAATCCGGAAATGAAGGTAAACAACGGCACGCACGACACACAAGTGCACCTTCCACCGCTGCTGGCCCAACTGCCAACAATGGCTCTGGGGCTGCTGGTGCACCTGCAGCTGGTGCACCTGCAGCTGCCACACCTGTCGCTGCCACACCTGCTGCTGCTTCTCCTGCCGCAACACCTCCCACATCCTCTCCATTCCTCCCTGGGCGTCTGCGGGGGATATTGGTGGTGGTCCCTCTGTCTGAGAGGAATGGTGTCAGGAACCCCATGATAGCCATGAATTTCCATGGCTGCCTCGCAGAGGCCCCTGCACCACTCCTCTGCAGCTCCCTCTCCTTATTCCTCTCCCTCTTGAACCTGTCCCGCAGTGACCGCCACCTCTTCTTGCAGTCATCCACTGTAAATATGTGAAATGGAATTATTGTTAATGAAATAAAATTGTTGTTAATATAATCTTCTCCATTCTTATCTTTCTGTAAAGATATGTACAGGTATTATACCCTGCCAAATCCATAGTTTTAAAGTTCTTGTTACTTTATTAGTACCCAAAGGTAGATTTGTTGTGTTACTACCTTGAACATGCACAGCATAATTTAGCAATTGTATATTCCATGTACTTTTGACCAGCATGGGGCTAAAAAGCTGGTGGTGCTGGAGGTTTTTTTGGACCCTGCATGATGCATGCATGCATGTTGGATACATCAGTGAAATTGAATGGTAATTACAGGGTTTTTCTTCACATCATAATATGTATTTTAATGTCATGTCATATTTTATATATTCATGTCATATTTTAATGTCATGCATGCTCATTTCAGTATATGACACTGACATTGAATGGTGCTATGCTAGATCATTCATGCTGCATGCTAGCAACAAACAAATCGTGATTCAATTGAAAATAAGTACATTTCAAATATATATATATATTACCTGGTTCCCCCACTTCCTCTGAGACGGCACACCAGGCCTGATCCCGACGATTGGTGTCCCTGTATGTATACATGGACTGGTCATATAAAATTGGCCGATTGCCCACGGCAATTATACGTTTTTCTTCCATTTCCTCAACTTATTTTGAGTAGCCATGTGCTTTCCCGGCTTGTAGCAAACAGTGATTTTCATTGGGCAGACTCGGAAAGTAGCGTCACACACGTATTTGGATACACGCGATGTGATTTGCTGACGGATCCGTCGCTGCCTGAAAAGTTGAAAATTTTTCAACTTTTTGACGGAGGCAGCCGGAGGCAACGTAGCTGAAGCGACGGACGGACCCACAATGCATTTCGAGTCCGTCCCATGCAAAGTGAATGAGATCCGTTGACGGACGGAGACAGTGTGAATGCGGGGTGTCAGGACCCTGTCGGGTCTGTGCGCTCTGCGCCAGCCCCGCCCCTTTTACTACTCTCGTCTGTCTGTCCAGGGGCCTCATTTATAAAACTTTGCGCAGGATGTACGCCAGAAGATGGCGTGCGCTCAAAACTCAGAAAGTGCGTGCGCACAGAAATATTCTGATTTATAAAACCGTGCGCACGCACGTTCCACGCCAATTTCCCTTTATAAATCAAGCTCCACTCTACATTTGCGGCACCTGTGCGTACCTCAAGACACACCCATAATTGCTCATAAATATTCAGCGAAACGCCCTTAATGAATATTGATGTATGTGGACAACATGCCAAAAACAGCGGGAAAGACAAAAAACGCAACTTCATTGACTGTTTGTGGGTTCATAAATGGCGTGAGCAGCCACCGTTTCAGCGGATATCCACTGTCACCTACAACATAACTTGAATGAGTAAAGGGTGAATGTTTAGAAATGGTCGAAAAATTGTTACAAATTCTTTTAGGATTTACACACATGATTTAAACACGATTCGCCTTCACCTACAGTAGTAGCCACCATTGCGCACAGCTCCAGCATTCAGTCTGCGCCCAACGCTGATACAGTATGTCTCAATATGAATCAGGCCACCGGGCGACAACATTTGTCCGTGTCACATATATAACTTGGACATTAAGGGAATGAAAATGCTTACTGTTAACAAAGGCACATTTATTTTCACTCTGTGCTCTTATAGCAATATGATTGCAGTCAATAGCACGGATCACATTTGGGTAATTAGATTTTGCTGCGTTTTTATTTGCCTATTCACCGTGTAAGGAAAGTTGATGTAGTTTGGTGATGAAGCAGTTACACCTCCTAACACGTCTGGCAAATTTCGCCTGAAGGTTGGCTATCTCAGTCCGGTCAGCCAGTTCCCGATTCAGCCAGTGCATGGCAAGAAAGCCGATGCAAGTCAGCACTTGCAGCGAGACTGGGATGGCATGATTCGGGCGGGTACCTTTTGGCAAATCCCTACTGTATATAGCCTACCATTTGCAAGCTAACAAGCAACATGTTTTAGCCTTGATGTATTATTGACAAATAACACAACATGCATGAAAGCCATAAGTGGATCATTAACAAAACATGCATAGCCTATCAACACAACATGTCTTTCTCGCATTAAATAAGATGGATTTTTTGACGGGCGCACGAAACAACAGTCAACCACGTTTTAGTGGTTGTTTGTTATGTTTGTTAAACTTTTATTGAACCAATTTCGGGTCGTTGTACCTGTTTCCTCCTGAGGTCGCACTTTCTGATTTTCCCTTTTTTTGGGCGTACGCATGGGTCAGAGCTTGCGTGGAGGTGCGCACATTTTCCCGTCAAGTTCACTTTTTATAAATACCAAAGCTTGCGTAGAACGAGGCGTACGCATTCTTTTGTGCGTACGCATCGTTTATAAATGAGACCCCAGGTGACTTGGTGGCTGAAGCTGTGCAGGTGTGTGAACTTAGGCCTGATGACCTGCACATAAGAAGGCTCTGCTCCAAGCAGGGGGTCAGGATTTGGAGGGTTAGCTTCAGCCAGTTAGCATGCCATTTGGCCGCCGACATCTTTGAAAAAATGGCGTTCCATGGTTGCAACATATCCGGCACCAGCGCATGCACGAGACAGCTCATGCACGAGCTGTCTCAGCTCATGCACGAGTTTCGAGTTGGGCTCGAGCTTCGTCGCGCGTCCATGTTGATTACGCATTCCAGAAGACATAAATAAAATGACTGACGAGTGACGACTTGAATTAAGTTACCGATACTTGACTTAATGCCTGTATCATTATACCAGGCTTTGTGAATAAATAAAAAAGCCCATGTTGTTCTTATAGGTTACTATTATTTGCATTAGACTATGTATGAGTTGGCAAGGTATTAGCCTATAAGATATTTTAGGAAATGCGAAGCAATTCTCTAAACCCAATTATTAACCTACTCACTGTCGTGTAGGCTATATGAGGACTATTTTAAAACGCTCAGCTGCAGTTCCTACCTGTAGTTCATAACAACGCAGGGTTGTGGGGTCACATAACCTACATAACGGCAAAAGTTTCCGACAGTGACAGCAGACTTAAAATGCATGCTGCTCGTAACACAACACATGGATGCGCGCTTCTACCGGTAAAGCCTATAATATGCGTCATTTCGTCTGTCTACAAATGTAGGTTTCAGCTGCAAATTCACACTGGGTGCAGGACAAATAGCATATCAGGTATCCACACGTTTCTTACATCCCATGTCTACTTATTAAGAGTCATTTTCGTCGGGTAGACAGCCTATTGCGCACATAACATCAGTCAGTTCAAAGCATTTACTGTGGGGATCATATTTATGTGTATGCTACAGTAAGTGAATTCTTGCTCAATATTGACTCGCCATGTTTATTAGGCTATATCATGACATATGAATATCACATTATAGGATTTCGAGACAAGGGGCAAACTTCTCCACCACCATCCCAACTCAAATAATGAAATACATTTGCGTCTGTAACGATATAGGAGCGCGTTCACGAACACCTTCTCTCACTCTCCAATCTTCATCAACGATGTACCTATGTTGTCTCGTTGTAACGTGGAACCTAATTGGCTCATTCTAGCTGGTGACGGAAATTAACACCCATGGAACGCCATTTTCTCAAAGATGGCTGCGGCCAATTTCAAACTTTTTTGGCTGAAGTAGCTAGCCTAGCATGGGCCATTGAAATGAATGGGGGCGGGACTTAGTCCCTCTCTCCAGTTCTTATAATACCTCCATGGCTCCAAGGGGCAGACGAGCTCCCTCTCCGCTCCACGTCGACGTTTTGTTCTGTTTGACACATACCCTAGACATACACTGCACGACATTTTGCTTTCTCGTCATTACACTGATATTTATCTTATATTTAAATAAACATTCTTTCTTATTGTAACCTACGTGTGGATCTCCCCTATGTTCCTCATACTTTGAGCCAAGTGTGTGTAACAGGGGTTAGTTAATTCTGAAGCATTCAGAGTTCCTATCACCCAATGAACAGATCTGGGCATTTTTTCAAATACGAGAAAATGAACATCTGGTTGCTAGACCAAGTCTCATTTGAGAAGTGGTAGCCGCTAGCCAGGCTAAAGATAGGCACTCATTTGGAGAAATGTTCAAACTTGACATGTATGAATAGAGAGAGAATATGGCCCTTAGGAAGAGGATAATCAATCTTGAAAAACCAACCATTGGCGTTGGAGCTTCATGCCAGGTTGTTGCAAAACAAATCCATCGAGATGTGAAGCATCTCAATCAGGACCAGCCATGGTCACCTCTACCAACAGAGTTGGACTCCCATTCCTCTGTGCCTTCTTCTGTGAAGTCATTGCTATCTTGTCTCTTACCAAGCACTGATGAGAAGGAACAACGACTAAGAGACTCATTTAGCATGGATTTATTGTAGTGTATGCCATATCTCATGGCAAAGTCAAGACTTCCAAGCACATCCTTTTGGCTTTTGCTGTGAAGTCGCTTACTGGTAATGTCAATCTCATCAGAATATTAAATAGATGTAGTCATTCTGTACCCTACTAGCCTAGAAATCTAGACGCCCCTAGCGGCAGCAAATGTAATTTGGCTGGCGGGGCAGTCTAGCGACGCTCCGTTGAGGCAGGGAGCTGAGAACCCCCAGCACCAGCGATCCAATCACAGGGCTTAACATAATGGTGACTGACATGCGACCAGAAGTTGCGACGGTAACGCATCCTGTTATTTGAAAACAAGAAGATGATTCGCTTAGCGTTATCCTATTGCGTGGAGAGGGAAGGTTACGCATCCTGCTACTTGAAAACAAGAAGATGATTCGTTTAGCGTTATCCTATTGCGGGGAGGGAATTTGAAAGACAACTGTTTATCCCACCCCTCCGATTGAGCCCTGTCTACGGTGAGTGTCCAGACCCTACATCTTGATGTGGGTCTGGCTCGTCAGGCTAGTACCCTACAGTATGTTAGAGGAAATTGACACCTCATTATGCGTGCACAAGCTAGGACCGGATGGAGGGGTTACTCCAGACCAAGTGAAGCCATATGTGCCTACGGCTCTAGCCTGGGACAATATTGATAGGCTGGAAGAGCCACTGACAGGCTGTGGAACATTCCATAGGGGTCAATGGTATAGCAGTGCAGCCTCGGATGTTAGGTCCTAGGTCTGGTCCTCCAACTAGATCCTATCTTGAGGTCAAGACAGATATCTGTGCTGATGCTTTGAAGAACTTCTTATGGTTGTGTTACGAATTCACAAATTATATGAACCAGTAACATAAGGACAGAGTTCCGGTGTACGGGAAAAGAGTTGTTTTATTTCACCGTATGTTAATAATGCAAAACACTGAACACAAGCGAAAAATTCCCGATGGTCAGCAAAAATATGTGGGATAACTAAATAATAAGAGACGGTTGTAAACTATGACAGAACAGGAAAAGTAAAAGGAAAACTCAACTTTACTTTCTGATGTTATTGGCGCTTGCCTGCCTCCCGTTCATGCAGCACAGGCCGCTCCATGAAAAGTCAAAAAGTGAGTCTTCCGGGGAATCTTACTAACCTGCGCTTGATAAACTCACAACTAAAAACGTGCAAGAAAACTACAACCGCTCAACTAATAATAATATCTTTAAACCACTAACATAATGCAAAAACAGGAAAATAGAGAACAAAGGAATGCCAGCCAGCCAGTCGAGAGAGAGAGAGCCATCTTGAAACGGGCCGGCTTTATATTGAAGGGGCTGGCCCGCAGTCGGCCCGTCACTCCGTGTCGGGACGGCAAAGTTAACGCCCCGTCGCCACCTAAAAGGAACAGCGACAAGCAAGCAAAGAGAATAAAAAGTATATGCAAAAGTGCAACCACAAACCCGTAACACCCCCACCCTTAAAGAAATAAATTGGGGGTTGAGTTAACGAATGTGCCAAAAAAAAAACAATTCAGGCTATAATTAATATTTACAAAAAAGTAGATAAATGTAGGCAAAAATACTCATCCAAGGTCAAAGACGAAACCTAGACAGGTTCACAGAAAAACCTTAGAAGAAAAAACAAAACATTACATACGATACCCACAATTTATTTAAAGAGAAAGCGAAAAAGCGCATCTGCCAGGCATTGGAACGACAACCTGGTTCAACACACGCCATTCGTCAGCAGCAGAAACCACAAGCGGCCTCCACTTGCGCAACAAGACCCCCTCACGAATAAAGTAACCATGAGGCATTGACTTCATGTCTTCCTCAGGCACAGCCTCCGTAATTAAAGAAGAGAGAGAGGGATCATTATGTTGGTCGAGGATAAGTTGTTCGCGACTAAGAGACAATTTAGGAACGCAAGGGACTTTCGATAGCGAAGCAGACTTGGCAGCAATATCACTAACAGTAGAAGTCAAAGGATGAGCAATAAACGTATCAAAAAGATCAAAATGCTCACCACTGCGTTCAGTAACACAAGACTCTTTCTCTTTGGCTCTTTGCGCCACAGCTCGCGTAACAACATTAGCGTGAAACACTTCTGGAAATTTCACAATCAAATCGTCAGGACATAAAGTTTGAGTAGTCGAAGTCACAACAGGGCCATTAGTAACTAGAGGTTTAGGAAATACTTCCCCACCAGCCAAATCATTTCCAAGCAACATTGATATATTGGCGACGGGAAGAGAGGGGCGCACGCCCACTTTAACAGTGCCACTGACTAAATCAGAAGAGAGTAAAATCTCGTGTAAAGGCACATTAACAAACCCCATATCGAAACCCTGTACCAAGACACTCGCACCAGTATCAAAAGGCAGAATATTCTCCAGTATGAAGCTCTGCGAAGCAGCTGTGTCACGAAGTATTTTTATAGGAGTGCGCACATTAGGATCTTCGTGCAAACTGCAAAAAACATCCATAATAAATGGTGCAAAAGCCTGACTAATGTTCTCGTCTTTCCGAGACGTCAAAGGAAGTGTCGAAACACATAGGCCCACATTCGATCCAGCCTTAGAAAACAGTGGAAGTAAGAGACTTGTTTTTACGTTTTAACGAATAACAATCCTGAATTACATGTCCACGTTTTTTACAGTAGCTACAAAAAGGAACAGAATCTTTAGGCCAAGTCACTCTTTTATCCTCAGAACCAGAGTTGCTCTCTGCTGGAGGATCTTCAGAAGTCCTAGGACCTCTTTGCACATAATTGCTACTCTGCTGAAACTTAACATGGCAGAAACTCGCTTCCTTATGCGCCAACACATATTCATCAGCTAACACTGCTGCGCTGGATGGTGTTAATTCCTTATGCTCACTTATGAATGTAGACACATTTGTAGGAAGACAGCTCTTAAAATCTTCAAGGATTACTACATTACGAAGGCCCTCAAATGTTGTTATGTCTTGTGAGTCAAGCCAACGATCAAATAGCATCTCCTTTTCACGCATGAATTCAACATATGTAATTGATTCAGGTTTTTGGTAATTTCGATACTTCTGCCTATAAGCTTCCGGAACCAGAGAGTAAATTCTCAGCACTGCCTGCTTAACCTTGTTATAATCTACAGCATCTTCTAAAGACAAGGAAGCATAAGCCTGCTGAGCTTTACCGACAAAAATGCACTGTAGAGTCATGGTCCATACATCTCGAGGCCACTTTAAAACTGTAGCGACCCGCTCGAAATGCGCAAAGAACTTATCCACCGCTCTCTCATTGAAGGGTGGCACAACTCTTACATTACGAGTGACATCAAAAGTATTGCTTGGGATACTAACGCCAGACTCACGAGCTTTTAATTCCATTTGTTTTAAACGAACTTCCTGTGCAAGTTCCATATCTCGCATTTTAAGCTCATGGTCTCTCTTCTCTTTTTCTCGCACAGCTATATCTGTCTGCTTCAAGGTTCGTCTTCTCTCGCTCCCAATCAATCTCCTTCTCCTTGAGCTCCAACCGACGGAGTTCAAGCGCAACTTTACTGATTGGAGGATCAGGGGCAGGTGAAATAGGAACGGGGGTATCTTGTCACCATCAGTAAATATACCAACACCGCGCAAAGACTGCAAGATACTATCCAAAAGTTCTGCTTTAGCTGGACTACCACGAACGTCTATTTTATAATGACCTGCAACTCTCACCAGATCATCACGGGTAGCAACAGATAAAGCGTCGGTAGTTGGAGACTTAACGAATTCTTCTAGATCGAACATGGCGATAAGAAAATAGACAGATAGACATTATCAAAAAGACAGAAAAAACAGGGCTGGGCTGGCACTCCAGAAAAACTCGAAACACTGTGGCAAAAACACATCTAACGAAACTATCGAAGATGCAACACAACAAGTTTCCAAAAAAAGGAAACCAATGCACAAATTTATCGAACGAATGAAAAATACTGATAATAATAATAATAATATTATTCATCTCTCGGCACGAGCCCCCATTTATGTTACGAATTCACAAATTATATGAACCAGTAACATAAGGACAGAGTTCCGGTGTACGGGAAAAGAGTTGTTTTATTTCACCGTATGTTAATAATGCAAAACACTGAACACAAGCGAAAAATTCCCGATGGTCAGCAAAAATATGTGGGATAACTAAATAATAAGAGACTGTTGTAAACTATGACAGAACAGGAAAAGTAAAAGGAAAACTCAACTTTACTTTCTGATGTTATTGGCGCTTGCCTGCCTCCCGTTCATGCAGCACAGGCCGCTCCATGAAAAGTCAAAAAGTGAGTCTTCCGGGGAATCTTACTAACCTGCGCTTGATAAACTCACAACTAAAAACGTGCAAGAAAACTACAACCGCTCAACTAATAATAATATCTTTAAACCACTAACATAATGCAAAAACAGGAAAATAGAGAACAAAGGAATGCCAGCCAGCCAGCCGATCGAATAGCGCAGTCGAGAGAGAGAGAGCCATCTTGAAACGGGCCGGCTTTATATTGAAGGGGCTGGCCCGCAGTCGGCCCGTCACTCCGTGTCGGGACGGCAAAGTTAACGCCCCGTCGCCACCTAAAAGGAACAGCGACAAGCAAGCAAAGAGAATAAAAAGTATATGCAAAAGTGCAACCACAAACCCGTAACACCCCCACCCTTAAAGAAATAAATTGGGGGTTGAGTTAACGAATGTGCCAAAAAAAAAACAATTCAGGCTATAATTAATATTTACAAAAAAGTAGATAAATGTAGGCAAAAATACTCATCCAAGGTCAAAGACGAAACCTAGACAGGTTCACAGAAAAACCTTAGAAGAAAAAACAAAACATTACATACGATACCCACAATTTATTTAAAGAGAAAGCGAAAAAGCGCATCTGCCAGGCATTGGAACGACAACCTGGTTCAACACACGCCATTCGTCAGCAGCAGAAACCACAAGCGGCCTCCACTTGCGCAACAAGACCCCCTCACGAATAAAGTAACCATGAGGCATTGACTTCATGTCTTCCTCAGGCACAGCCTCCGTAATTAAAGAAGAGAGAGAGGGATCATTATGTTGGTCGAGGATAAGTTGTTCGCGACTAAGAGACAATTTAGGAACGCAAGGGACTTTCGATAGCGAAGCAGACTTGGCAGCAATATCACTAACAGTAGAAGTCAAAGGATGAGCAATAAACGTATCAAAAAGATCAAAATGCTCACCACTGCGTTCAGTAACACAAGACTCTTTCTCTTTGGCTCTTTGCGCCACAGCTCGCGTAACAACATTAGCGTGAAACACTTCTGGAAATTTCACAATCAAATCGTCAGGACATAAAGTTTGAGTAGTCGAAGTCACAACAGGGCCATTAGTAACTAGAGGTTTAGGAAATACTTCCCCACCAGCCAAATCATTTCCAAGCAACATTGATATATTGGCGACGGGAAGAGAGGGGCGCACGCCCACTTTAACAGTGCCACTGACTAAATCAGAAGAGAGTAAAATCTCGTGTAAAGGCACATTAACAAACCCCATATCGAAACCCTGTACCAAGACACTCGCACCAGTATCAAAAGGCAGAATATTCTCCAGTATGAAGCTCTGCGAAGCAGCTGTGTCACGAAGTATTTTTATAGGAGTGCGCACATTAGGATCTTCGTGCAAACTGCAAAAAACATCCATAATAAATGGTGCAAAAGCCTGACTAATGTTCTCGTCTTTCCGAGACGTCAAAGGAAGTGTCGAAACACATAGGCCCACATTCGATCCAGCCTTAGAAAACAGTGGAAGTAAGAGACTTGTTTTTACGTTTTAACGAATAACAATCCTGAATTACATGTCCACGTTTTTTACAGTAGCTACAAAAAGGAACAGAATCTTTAGGCCAAGTCACTCTTTTATCCTCAGAACCAGAGTTGCTCTCTGCTGGAGGATCTTCAGAAGTCCTAGGACCTCTTTGCACATAATTGCTACTCTGCTGAAACTTAACATGGCAGAAACTCGCTTCCTTATGCGCCAACACATATTCATCAGCTAACACTGCTGCGCTGGATGGTGTTAATTCCTTATGCTCACTTATGAATGTAGACACATTTGTAGGAAGACAGCTCTTAAAATCTTCAAGGATTACTACATTACGAAGGCCCTCAAATGTTGTTATGTCTTGTGAGTCAAGCCAACGATCAAATAGCATCTCCTTTTCACGCATGAATTCAACATATGTAATTGATTCAGGTTTTTGGTAATTTCGATACTTCTGCCTATAAGCTTCCGGAACCAGAGAGTAAATTCTCAGCACTGCCTGCTTAACCTTGTTATAATCTACAGCATCTTCTAAAGACAAGGAAGCATAAGCCTGCTGAGCTTTACCGACAAAAATGCACTGTAGAGTCATGGTCCATACATCTCGAGGCCACTTTAAAACTGTAGCGACCCGCTCGAAATGCGCAAAGAACTTATCCACCGCTCTCTCATTGAAGGGTGGCACAACTCTTACATTACGAGTGACATCAAAAGTATTGCTTGGGATACTAACGCCAGACTCACGAGCTTTTAATTCCATTTGTTTTAAACGAACTTCCTGTGCAAGTTCCATATCTCGCATTTTAAGCTCATGGTCTCTCTTCTCTTTTTCTCGCACAGCTATATCTGTCTGCTTCAAGGTTCGTCTTCTCTCGCTCCCAATCAATCTCCTTCTCCTTGAGCTCCAACCGACGGAGTTCAAGCGCAACTTTACTGATTGGAGGATCAGGGGCAGGTGAAATAGGAACGGGGGTATCTTGTCACCATCAGTAAATATACCAACACCGCGCAAAGACTGCAAGATACTATCCAAAAGTTCTGCTTTAGCTGGACTACCACGAACGTCTATTTTATAATGACCTGCAACTCTCACCAGATCATCACGGGTAGCAACAGATAAAGCGTCGGTAGTTGGAGACTTAACGAATTCTTCTAGATCGAACATGGCGATAAGAAAATAGACAGATAGACATTATCAAAAAGACAGAAAAAACAGGGCTGGGCTGGCACTCCAGAAAAACTCGAAACACTGTGGCAAAAACACATCTAACGAAACTATCGAAGATGCAACACAACAAGTTTCCAAAAAAAAGGAAACCAATGCACAAATTTATCGAACGAATGAAAAATACTGATAATAATAATAATAATATTATTCATCTCTCGGCACGAGCCCCCATTTATGTTACGAATTCACAAATTATATGAACCAGTAACATAAGGACAGAGTTCCGGTGTACGGGAAAAGAGTTGTTTTATTTCACCGTATGTTAATAATGCAAAACACTGAACACAAGCGAAAAATTCCCGATGGTCAGCAAAAATATGTGGGATAACTAAATAATAAGAGACGGTTGTAAACTATGACAGAACAGGAAAAGTAAAAGGAAAACTCAACTTTACTTTCTGATGTTATTGGCGCTTGCCTGCCTCCCGTTCATGCAGCACAGGCCGCTCCATGAAAAGTCAAAAAGTGAGTCTTCCGGGGAATCTTACTAACCTGCGCTTGATAAACTCACAACTAAAAACGTGCAAGAAAACTACAACCGCTCAACTAATAATAATATCTTTAAACCACTAACATAATGCAAAAACAGGAAAATAGAGAACAAAGGAATGCCAGCCAGCCAGCCGATCGAATAGCGCAGTCGAGAGAGAGAGAGCCATCTTGAAACGGGCCGGCTTTATATTGAAGGGGCTGGCCCGCAGTCGGCCCGTCACTCCGTGTCGGGACGGCAAAGTTAACGCCCCGTCGCCACCTAAAAGGAACAGCGACAAGCAAGCAAAGAGAATAAAAAGTATATGCAAAAGTGCAACCACAAACCCGTAACAGGTTGCTATGCAGACTGCACTCTGTCACAAATCAAAGCATCCCTAGCTGGACAGGTTACAACATCTTAGCATCAAACTCTGTGGATGTTATCCCCAGTGTCAGCTATCTGCCAACCATCAATGCCCCGGCCAGACTGATGGCAACTGTTCATGAGATTCTCCTTCAAAGTAAAAAAAATCATGACTTCCTTACGCATCAACATGTCAGTTGCCTTTTATCAGGCTCTCTTTTAAGAAAACCTGCAATACAAAAAATACTTGTCTTCATGGACGTGATAAACTGGGAAGGTTTTGTGGTGATATATTTAAAAATAATAATAGTAATATATATGTACCCTACCAGTATTTTCTTGCCTGAGAACAGGACATTCGTTTTTTAATGTAAATATGTATTAAAATTGTATCAAATATGTATTAAGGACCTTTTGAACTATCTAAAAATGCTGAATAATAACTCTTTCAAAATATTTACCTCAGACTTTCAACTCGACATATCAACAAACTAGCCTAGGGGTAATAGTACACTACTGTTTATGTCTTTGAAAAAACGCCATGTCTGATATAAGACTGAAAATCACCCCCTCCAAATCAGAAAATATGGGTAAATGATACATTTTCTGAATCCTTAGGGTCATGCCAGTATTTCAGTCTTTGGATTTTGTTTCTTTGATGCTCCCTGGTGCCACAGGATTAAAAGACAAAAGATAACTTAAGCGGAAATGGCAGGAAAATGTGTGTGATTAAAGGTTTGAAGAGCTCCAGGGTTGGCTGTACTTATCCAAAATGTTCACTAAAGGATTTAAATGAAAGCTAAGAGTCTCCCCTTTAAAATGATACCAAACATAACAAAATAAAATATTCCTATATGTCCAATATAGATGATAAGGTGTGTCAGTGTTCTGCTTGATTTATACACATTATTTCTTCAACCTTAGTTTACATTATGTGTCATAACTCAAAACAGCTACTCTTGTCAGATGGCCATCATACATCACTGAAAAGCTGAGATTCCAGGCTTTCAGAAAAGGTATGGTAGCCTTTGCCACCTTTTCGGTAACGGTTTCCATATTTTGAGGCCCTGGCTCACGGTCTATATTTAGAGAGTTATAATTTGTATAACAACTTTATGTTTTCTACAGGCTTGTGCATCCTTCTCAGTCCTCTACTGTACTCTTGGAATAGTAATTATTCAAACACACTGCTCAGAACATTTGTTAGTCATGTTGGAGCGCTTTAAGATGAGACCTCAAAAACATGGATTTTGATGACATTTTCAGGAAAGGTCCGAAATGACCCAAGGAAGAAACAATTACATTTTGGGAGTGATCTGGATCACTGTCTGGATCCAGCAGGCACTTGGTAGAGCTGCGCTCTCTGCTTTTCTAGTTATAAACTTAGGCCAGAGCAGCATCATTAGTAGGTTTAATACAGAAAATGTATTATCGCCTGTTGCTGTCCCCTTGGCTGGATTCTTGCCCTGACAATTCTTAACCCCTATGGACAAATCACTTACTATTTTAACTTGTTCATAACATCATTCAGTCTTTGCCCCGTAAGGATTTAATGAATCAACATTATGTTGGACGTCTTCCTGATGGCCTTCAAGTAGCAGCACAGTAGGGGACTACAGACTGAGCAGTGGTTAATGAAAGTTTTCAAGAGTGATAAACAGGAGCTGTAAGAAAGAACCACGCCGCTGGCGGAGCTGCCGACACTGATGTAGACAGCTATGCTATCAGGTGATTCTCTTGCCACTGACGGGTGGTGGTCGGAAAGAGAGAGAGCCCTCTTTTGCTTTAGAAAAACCCATTTCTAAGATGTGAGGTGATCCAATCCATTATCCAAAATACCACTAGAATACTTTTGACAACTGGGCCCACTATCAAACCTAATGTTCTGTTTGGCCTGATAAGAACCAGCATCAGACCGACCTGTAAATGCACAACCCACAGTCTTTTGGGGTGATGAAAAAGATTTATCCAGGCACTGAAATTTAAGCACTGAACTAAGAATGTCACATTCTCAGCCTTCACCCGGTCCTCTGAGATTCTGTTCAGTACAACTCACATTCTCTCTTCCAGCTCTCTGGCAGGGCCGTGTGCGGAGCGGAGGAGACCCTTGGTCACAACCTGCTGCGGGAGGAGACACCCCGAGTCTCAGCCTGTTCTGACCAACAGGTGATGGAGAAGCATAACCGCGCCGACCAGGCTGGCCCCTCCAACATCAAAGCTCAAGACAAGACTTCTTGGAGTCGTAAAGCTGGGAAGGCGTGGTCCAAGTTCCAGAGGAAATTCTGCAGAAAAGGTGCAGTCGCAATTCACAAGTGTGCAGATTGAGGTGCAAATAGCATACGAACTCTTCACGTCCTTACCCCAGATCAAAGTGATGCAACCAGGACCGAGAAGCCTATGTTCCCACTAATGGATGACACCCTCGCGTCCTAAAGCCCCTCCCATCCCATTACTACCTATTAAATGGCATTGCAAATGAAGTGGTACGTCTTCTTCTTATAGGAGAGTGGTTGGTCACGGCTACCGCCGTTCATTCCGACATACCAGCACTCCGACATTGACGTCCAATTGTCGTAGTGGAGGCATGTCTCTTTATGGGAGAAAGTCCCACCACTCCGACATTTTTTTTTTTCATGGTCGCAGTGGCGGTATTTAACTTTTTTTTCAAACAACGTGCCATTCCGACATGAGGTCATTAATAGGCTATTAATGTCATAACTATATCCAATTGTGTAAAATAATAAAGATTCACATTTAAAATGTAATTGTGAAGACTTCTTGATATGGTTATGTGTCTGTTGCTTGCACGACTCGGGGAAGTGAAAGCAGTTCTATAGACATGGCGGGGCAATTGCTCTGTCGCTAGTTTGGAGTTTAACACGGTTTTAAACTCGGTGGTGACGCAAGAAGTCACGTGACGACTTAAGCTCCATTGCTGTGTCATATGCACCTGTGGTTTAACCTGCTGCTGCGTTTTACCTTGATCTCAATTGCTGTGTCTTCAAGGAAATTCAAATCACCCACTAGAGGGCGCATTTAGTGCGTGTTAGTCTAATCTCGGAAAGGACATGGTTTAAGGACAGACTAAACCATAAATAGCTAGATAGGTGACAGCTTACGCTTCATAAACCGACACATACACACACTGTTGGCTAGTTTGGACTCATTACACAGTATAGGCTACAATAAAGTCTACAAGATAGCAGTTGCTTAAGTTGGCTAATGCCTAACTACAAATGTAGGCTACAAAGAACGAGTAGGCCTATTCGTAAAATAGCCTAACGCACGGTAGATCGTACCATCAACCCTCGATTATGGTCTTTATTTAGGCTACTTAGGCTGCGCAAAGCATTTATTTGAGGCAGACTTTCATGCAGGAACTTGTTACGTGCGTTTTATTGTGAGACCAGAGAGACATGCGTTTTGATAGCGGCACCGGTAGGCTATTAAAAGCAGTAGTTTTCGGTTTAGTTTGGGGTTTAATTTACTTTTGGACTGTTTGGTGACGTTGCTAAATGTAGAGATGATGGGCACTGAAATATTATTATATTTGAAGGTTCACTATTAAGTTTCATGTCGTTGAAAGGGATTTCCACCCGCTGTTTGCGTGAGGCGCTTTCATTCATTCAATGACTGAATAGAATTGAATAGAATAGAATAGATATTTTTTGATATCGTGAGGGAAATTCATTTCTCTGCATTTAACCCAATTTAATCGAATTAGTAAACACACACACAGTGAGGTGAATCACACACTAACCCAGAGCAGTGAGCTGCCTGCCCAACCAGCGGCGCTCGGGGAGCAGTGAGGGGTTAGGTGCCTTGCTCAAGGGCACTTCAGCCGTGGTGGACTGGTCGGGGATCGAACCGGCAACCCTTCGGTTACCCCCCTATGCGCTGTGAAACCTTATTTTGTAACCTAGATTGAGTTTTTTTTAAATTATCGGCAGGCCTACTTATATGAAACATAAGGTACAGTCTCATTTGACCATGCTATGCAGTTAACCGAAATGGTTAGTCTCCACAGTAAGCCCCTTCTTCAATTTGAGCTGCAGCGACAAGTTATTATGCATACAGCCGGGCCATCTCGCGGCAACATTGCGAATGCGTGGTGATCGCAAACCATTTGAGAGTTTAGAGTAGGCTAGGTGAACATCAGAAACGGCAATATGATATATATAAAAAGAATGTTATTACTTAGTAATATGATTTGAAAACGTCTGCCCCTATCCGACACACTAACATGCATTTCACAGGCATTAAAGACAGTTGTAACATTATGTAGTAGCCTACAGTACAGATGCATTGTGCCTGGTGTAGGCCTGTTTAGGCTGACAAAATACGTAGGCTATAGCCTAGTCCCACATCGATTCGTAAAGGCTGGAATGCGCACGGAGCCATGGAATGTGGGTTTAGTGCCCAGCATAATTTGTCCATATGGGCTGAAGTGTGGCGATTAATAGGCTTATTTTTGCTCCTCCGTGTAATGTTCTATTTAATTCGTGACAATTGATTGACTGACTGATTTAATGTTATAAATAGCATAGCCTACTGGATAAGATTAGATTCAGATTTCCACAAAAGGAGCCTAGACTATTTCATGATATATTTCAACATTATTTGCGTTTTATTAAAATGTACTTTACATTTCCAAAGTGTTTTGGCACTTAGAGCGCATTTAGCCTCAAGAGTCATAATAAGTATCCCGTCAAAATCATGAAATGCTTTAAGACTGTTGAATTACGACTGCATCTGCTGGGGTAAAACTCGAAACAGCGTACTTCCGGCTTCCAGGAAGTTTAACCCCAGTTTAACTAGGAACCAGCTGATCCTGTCTCCTTTGTGACACAGCAATCACGTTAAACTTTGTGCGCAGCTGCGTGTTAAACTCCAAAACCTCCGTTTTAAGGAGCACGGTTTTAAATCGTAGCACAGCTAGCGCAATGCTAACTGACAGAGCAATTGGCCCGGCAAGTTTTCTTCTCTGTCTCATTATTCGCGGACTAAGTGGAGCTACATTAAGTTATTATTTTGCTGTCACTTCGTCTGTTTTATGGCCAAGAAGGTTGTATTTGGTATCTGTGGATAGCTTTAGCTCTCCTATTTTATCTGACATGCAAGCCGTATCTTTTAAACCACGGTTTCACGCGTAAATCAAACGAAAGTAGCGGTAGCCGAAGCTATATGATTCTTATTTGTTTGTCACTTCGTCTTCGTCTGTTTCTATAACACAAAAGGATCGATGTGTTTGGTATCAATGGAAAGCTCTGTTTCTCCTCTTTCATTTGATATGCGTGTTATGTCTGTGCGATGCCTGGTCCCGGAGTAATTCAAGCGAGAGCAGTGGCTGCATGGGTGAACGCAGAGCAATATAGACTGTAAATATGATATACTTTCATTTAAATTCATTTTTTATTTTCATACTTGATCGTACAGACACGTGTCTAGTCTCGTTGGAAAGCCCCGGTTCTGAGCTCTTTCATGCAATATAGGTCTCATCTCGCTGTGACTAATAATCGTGGAGCAATGTAACAGAGAAGAATGGGTGTGTTTTTTGACGCACTTTGCGTCCGTCGGGCTCATATAGGTCCGTTAGATTGACGTGGAAAAAAATAGGATTTGTAAACTGTCGGAGTGGGGGTACTAAAATGTGTCGGATTGGCAGCTGTCGGAATAACACCATGTCTGAATAGCGGACGAAAGGGATGTCGGACTGGCAGGATGTCGGACTGCCGACATGTAACCGTTGGTCACAGACAAATTAATGCAAACAATGTATTGCGCAAGAGTGTAATCTAATCTGGAAACTGGTAGTAATAACAAAAATTATTTATTCATGCCAAACACGCCAGCAGCACTGGGTCTCCTGACTTCATGGACCTCCTAAAAAGTGGTTATTGGTCAGCCTCCACCAGGTCTTCCACACTGTAAACACTGAACCTCCTTAACTCATTTCACTAGCTAAATATTATTGCACTGCATTTTCCAGACAAGCTTTTGCAAAGTTGCTGGAAGATCGGACCACATGTCGTTGAAGAGGCTTATTTTATAGAATATTGTGTTGTATAATTGTTTTCCACAAGCCGAAAACAGTTATTAATGAAATGCATCTTTCAGTCAGGACAAGTCTGTGGCAACACACTGCAGCGCAGCTTCTCGGAGAACTCCTATTATGGGTTTGAAAAAGTTCAGATGTGCCGCAGTGCACCTTTTATCTGCCCTGCTTGTTCCCCTGAAATACTGGCAGTGCAAAATTGGATCGATTTCAGCGAAACCGAAGGAGATTATTTTCTTTCAAGTGATTTTGAGATTAGAGCTATCAACTTAAATACATACATACTGTATGTATGCGATGAATCTTCTGTTTTTCTTTCTTCCTCAGCTTTGAGAACTTGCCAACTCGTCAACGCCATTCAGAAAGCAGAAAGCAGAATAACCTCACAATTCCAGTCTGGATTTCTTGCATGCCTTCAACTTAAAAAATAAATAAAATAAATAATAATAATTAAAAAAAATCTATAATAACTTGTTATTCCATGGATTTGATTAAAATGTCTTAGAAACCTGTGTGTGGTTTGGCACATGTGGGGGTTCAACATGGGCAGCAGCAAAGGAGAACTACAGGAGGACATCCAAACTGGATGAGGAGGGAATGGAGATTGCTGTGTGTCACCATGGGGTACTATTAAAAGCGCTGAACATGTACAGGGGTGAGATATTAGTTTTTTCATATTCATGTTATTCCCTTAACTAAGGCAAGTTGATACATACCTCTCACGTTTCAATGTGTGCACTCACTGCCTCTGTTGCGCGGCGCTACGGTGATAGCACTTAGCTAGCCCAATGCATTCATTAGGATCCAAACAAAGATGAAGGCTATGTACAGACGTAGCCGGGTATTTTTAAAACCGAATATTCCCCCCCCCCACGTTCATAAAATAATTTTATCCACATTACCTCGTTTAAAAAAAAAAAAAAACTTCCACACATAACCGAACATCTCCGTTTTCAAGGCACTCAGATCCATGCTTCTGCAGTGAACAAAGGTTGCACGTTAGACGTCAGAGCAGATTTGTTGTTTTGGCGCATATTCTGACGTTCAAAGCCGCAGATCTCCACTTTGCCAGAGTTTTTTTTAAACATTAGTTTATATGCATCGTCGTAAAGAAAGGCACATTCGAGCAGTTGCAAGGGAGATGTGCATAGACAGAATGACCCTGACCAGGTTCATTAACAGACAAAAGGATGGAGAGACACAGACAGGATTTGCCAAGTTGTCATCAGTTCATATGGTTTTCACTCACAGCATGGAGGCAGACCTTTCCAACCATATTAAGAAACTGTCTTTCCAGTTTCATGGGTTAAGCCCTTTGCAATGTAGACAACTTGCATTGAATTTGCTAAATTGAATGATATGCAAATCCCTCAGAACTGGTGCAATGACGAAAGAGCAGTTTTTAAAGAAACAATTGTCAAAATAGAAGTAACTGTATGATGTGTTGTATTGAATTAATTGTATGTCAAAATCTGTGGACAGGAAATGATTGGTTGACATATTTTATGAGACATCACCATTTATCATGCAGATCGCCAGAAGCCACATCAATAGCCAGACAAACAGCCTTTAAAGGAGATGTTCGGTGTGAAATTGACCTTAGTTGTACTGAAAGATGTTGCCGAGGGCTCACATGTGTCCAATAGGCACCTTCGTTCACCCCCTAGTATTCCGAATTACACCGTTTTCAGCCGAACTTGCTGTAGGCTTGCAGCTACCTGTTGGGCACAACGTAGCCTATGCAGCTAAGGCTACGTTTACACATAGAAGGGTATTTTGATAAACGAATATTTCCCTCACTCCCGTTTTCCAAAATAACATTGTGCACACACATAGTTTTCAAAATAGTGTCCGTGTACATTAATCCGCATAAATACGCTGTTGAGGGTCATCATAACTACGCCAAGCCTATGGGCGGCAGTGTAGCAGGAAGGAGAAAGCCATGCAAGCCAATCAAAAGCCTCATCGACAATGACGACTAACACGAGCGACTTCCTGTTCCTTCCTTCTCAAACCAGCAATGGGGCGAGGTTTATTTGTGTGGACAGACGGCGAAGTTGAGCCCTAACATGTCTCTGTTCCTCTACATAATAAAGGATCTGTATTTGCAAATGCAAACATATAAAAAGTACTTCCACCAAAAGAAATGCTACCGCTACCCGGGCTGCTTCCATTTTACTAGACTCTGACAGCTGTCTACACAAAAGGTCGCACTTTTGGCACGTAGATTGCGTAAAACTTTTTTCCTCCGTTTTCCTCAGTGCACATTCAAACGCGAAAGCAGAGTTTTCCTAGATCTCCACTTTTGCCGGAGTTTTTTAGAAAGAATCGTATTCAGAGGCAAAATCGCCGTTTGTGTGTACACGAAAGGTGCAAACGAAGGGAAAAGTCCCTGTTTTTCAAGATACCCGTGTATGTGGAAACGGGGTCTGAATCGCTATTTAAAACCATTAAAATGAACTCCACACTGCATTGGTAGACTTCTGAGGGTCCTGACATTTAACCCTGTTTGGGAAAAGCGGGGAATAGGATCCTTTCTAAAATTTAAGAAAAAAAGGGTCCTATGTTCCCCGGTCCCATACAAAGTGGGGAACATAGGACCCGGGGATTATGGGACCTGGGGAACACAGGGTGTTTCTCAAAGTCAAGAATTGGTCCTTCCAAGCCACTTTTTCAAGGACGTTACGTCATCAAATCTCATCAAGCACTGTTCCAAAGTCAAGGATGCTTTCAAATTCTAGCAAGTACTGAGTCCTTCATTCTGAGAATTTTGGAGGATGCATCGATGGACCCTCGGCTTGAAGAAATAACCCACAATCCTTTCCGTATGGACGATTAGACATTTTCTGACGGTGTGATTTTTTTAAAAAAAAGAAAAAGAAAAAAAAAAGAGGGAGAGGGACAGGGGCGTTTCTAGACTTTAAGGACAACCTTAGTGCGTGAAATGAAGAAGGCAATGGAGGATCTACAGTATTATACTTTTCTTTGCAGGGTATGGTTATTAACTAGAAATGCAATTCAAAGGAATTACCAGTGCATGAAAATGCATAATGTACAGATAGATAATGTATATATGGTTACTGAGGTGTTGCTAGGGTAAACATGGTGGTTGCATAGTTTAAAGAGAGTTGATAGTGTGAAGGTAGACAGTTTAAAGCTTAAACATTCAAGTTCTAACTTAACAATTGATTTCTAACAGGTATGTTAAAATGTTATCTAATGATAACCAGGTTGATTGGTTTACTTAGCTAATGATTTTTGACCGTTACGATAAAAATGTTAACTATGTTAACAATGCTAACCAGGTTGATCAGCTAACCTAACTAATAATTTCTAAAAGTTATGCTACAACAATTCTAACTATCTTAGCAATGCTCATTTTATTAACAAAGCTAACCAGGCTGATTAGCTAACTAAGTTGATGATTTCTAGCAGTTATGTTGAAACAATGTCGTTAGGGTATCCATGGTGGCCACTATCAGGAAACAAGAAGTTACTGCAGTATAATCATGTTGGTTACTATGGAAACGGTCATAAACGCTTAATTGTAATGGTTGCTATGTTGGTTGCTAGGTACATGGAGGTTTCATATAGTTGACTGGAGGCAACATGGATTAAAGTGAAAAAAAGTCATCTGACTGAAAATTTTTTGTCCAAAAAAAAAAAAAAATTGACACACGCAACTGAGGCAAATCAAAGGGCCTTAGCGTAGACCTACATAAAATAGGGCCATGCAGACTAATTGTACCCTCCGTTTAAAAGTAACACATTTTAAAGTAGGCCTAGCTATTCAATACTGCACACTGTTGCTTATTAAGAGTGCTCCGAGGGCCGGCCATAGCCCGTTGGCCAAATAGGGGGTTGGGGGTGTCACTGTCGGGGGTGTCACTGTCACCCCCGAGAAAATGTATTAAATACTGTTATGTAAATGCATAAATTCTGTGCACTTTCAGTCAGAGATTAGGGCCAGCATTATGCCTAAAATGCATGTATGTCTCCAAAACATTGAAAACAATTAAAACTCACAGCCATTGGTTAACCGTCAGATAGGCCTCTGTTATTGAGGATTTGGAATAATTGATTTGAAATGTAATATGCTAAAGAATTCTGATGTTTTCTGATGTCAGGATATAATTTGGTGTAACTTTACTTAGTGTGATTAGGTGACATGTTGTTTAATTAAAGGTGCATGTCACTTTAAGACATTTTAGTTGTTGGGTAAGAACGTGATGCACGGCAGAAATGTTAGGAGTTCCACGGTATTTCTGACCGTGTTGGTCGTGTATGAGAACTGTGCTGTTTGTTACAATAAACATTCAAGAATATTAACTGGAAGACAAGACGTTTTTAAAAGAACACGCGTCAGTCATAGGACTCCTATTATATTTCGTTTATTGGAAACGGACCTACGACTTTCTCTTTGAAGAAGACAAATTAGGCAAACTGTATAGACATAGCCTAAGCTACTGGATCCTTTTGAATTGTATAAATTAACCTTGTTGGCTTATTATAATTATTTTTAGAGAAATTAGCAGTTAAACTAAACAGTAGATAGCCTAATAGTGGCAAGGCGCAGACACACACTTTTCCGTTGTCTGTCTCTGCGTTTCGGGCGCACCCGACTCTATTAATAATGACCGAAAGTAAGCTATATCCATGTTCCTTTTGACTATTCATCTTTAAGCTCCCCAACACAGCCGACCTCTAAGTAGTCTAATTTGATGAGATCGGGGAACTAGCAAGTGCGGACAAGAAGTCATTGCAAACAACGCAGAACTTTGCGCAGCTAGTGCGTGGATGTCCTGAAGCTATTCTATAGCTTACTATTACAACTGGCGAAACTATTTTCATTTTACGTTTATGAAGAATACCGAAAGTAAGCTATATCCATGTTCCTTTTGACTATTCATCTTTAAGCTCCCCAACACAGCCGACCTCTAAGTAGTCTAATTTGATGAGATCGGGGAACTAGCAAGTGCGGACAAGAAGTCATTGCAAACAACGCAGAACTTTGCGCAGCTAGTGCGTGGATGTCCTGAAGCTATTCTATAGCTTACTATTACAACTGGCGAAACTATTTTCATTTTACGTTTATGAAGAATAATTAGCCCAAATCATAGACTAATTAAACCGAAAAAACGACAGCTTTCCTGAACTTCTGCAAAGCTTGTTTAACCTACAAAAGCCTAATAGGCTATGTTAAGCATGCGGCTCCAAAGTAGGCTATAAATCAAGACTGTTCTTTCATCTGTTTCAATTGGCCTTTCTCTCGTTTATTATTGTATCATTGTGATGATGATGATGATATTATTAGTAGTAGCAGCCTAATAGTGGCAGTAGCCTAATGTTCATCAACGCAGTTACACGAAGTTCACGAACGCATTTATTTATTTATTTTGCGCACAACGAAGATTTTAACATAGGCTAAAACACAGGCCTATCACAAAGCAGGGTTCAAGGTTCAACAACAGGTGTAACCATCACTGCAGCTTGCCATAGATATATATATTGAAATTGTCAATATCTATGGCAGCTTGCAAGGGAGATCGTGCAGCGTCCCCCCCCCCCCCCCCCCCACCACCACCAATATTTTCTCCCCGTATCTGCATCAATCTCATGATTGACCTCTAGCGCCTCCGGTTGACGGAAATCCGTCATATGACGGAAAACTTTAATCCATGTAGTTGATGATAACTCACAGTTGGAATGGTTGAACAGTTAAATAGTTGAATAGTTTCAATGTTTAAATGATTTAATAGTGTTTTATTGGAATGAGGACTTTTATTTTGAAACAGTTATGGACAGAGGAAACAGTTTAACACTTTGTTGACTGCCCGAACATTCCATTTTTTCCACACTTGATGATGCTGTGTGGCCATACTACATGGCAGAGATAAAATATACACACCATTGTAATCAGAAGAAAGAGCACTTCAAAATGGTATAAAACATAAGTAATTATGTGTGAGGGTAGCATAATTATTTTTATAAATATGCTCAAAATTAATCCGAAAAAAAAGAGAAAATTACAGTTTTTCAACATAAATCTTATTTTTCTCTAATTTCTGTTGTAGATAGAGAAAAACTTAGAGTATATGACAGACTAGCAATGTTGTCCCCTACTCAAGGAAAAAAACAGAATCAATTTATCACTTTCTGCTCAAAAGTTATGGTCAATTCATTATGTCCTGTACGTTTGCAGAAAATAGTAGAATGATGACCTCGGGGCACAAAAAAGCTTACAGTGTGGCCATACTACATGGCAGAGATAAAATATACACACCATTGTAATCAGGAGAAAGAGCACTTTAAAATGGCATAAAACATAAGTAATTATGTGTGAGGGTAGCATAATTATTTGTATAAATATGCTCAAAATTAATCCGAAAAAAGAGAGAAAATTACAGTTTTTCAACATAAATCTTATTTTTCTCTAATTTCTGTTGTAGATAGAGAAAAACTTAGAGTATATGACAGACTAGCAATGTTGTCCCCTACTCAAGGAAAAAAACAGAATCAATTTATCACTTTCTGCTCAAAAGTTATGGTCAATTCATTATGTCCTGTACGTTTGCAGAAAATAGTAGAATGATGACCTCGGGGCACAAAAAAGCTTACAGTGTGGCCATACTACATGGCAGAGATAAAATATACACACCATTGTAATCAGGAGAAAGAGCACTTTAAAATGGCATAAAACATAAGTAATTATGTGTGAGGGTAGCATAATTATTTGTATAAATATGCTCAAAATTAATCCGAAAAAAGAGAGAAAATTACAGTTTTTCAACATAAATCTTATTTTTCTCTAATTTCTGTTGTAGATAGAGAAAAACTTAGAGTATATGACAGACTAGCAATGTTGTCCCCTACTCAAGGAAAAAAACAGAATCAATTTATCACTTTCTGCTCAAAAGTTATGGTCAATTCATTATGTCCTGTACGTTTGCAGAAAATTTTAGAATCTTTACCGAGTAGAATGTCTTCACTGCCCGGTTTGACATTTGACTCAAAATCCAGACAGAATGGTCAAAATAAGTTATTTTGGCCATATATCCATGAGACAGAGCTATATATGGTATGTTTCACTCTACTTTAGGACAGGTAATACAAATCTTTATGGAAAAGAAAGTGTTAACCTTTTAGTGACCCAAGAAAAGTTGCACCTAAATAACCCAAATATGTACATTTTAACTTTTTTTTGGAAACCACCACAACACCCAACATCTATTTTGATTGTATTTAGTTGATTTATTTGCAAACATAAATTATTACAAACCATATTGCTTCATTTTTTTTTAGATGTGGTAACTCAATAAAGAAGTGCACTTATCAAATCACGAAAAATAACAATCAATAAACATAAGCAGCAATGGACAAAAAGTCAACCATCAACTAAAAAAGTGCTTCTTAGTTAGGATGAAAAAGCATGCTATGAACAGTCAATCAATAAAATCTAAAAAAATGTCTTATGGTCAACAATAAATGTAAATTCATTGGTAAGTAAGTGCATTTCCAATAAACAATCAATAGTGAATGAACACTCATATCAGATCAATGGTAATGGAAAGTGCCTCCTGCTTTCATGTGCAATAAACAATAATCTCTTGTCAATCACTATAAACAGTACCCAAGGAATATGATCAGTGACAAATTCCCCAGGGTTTTGTATAGAAGCATAAACTATGTTTTGATTTCACCATTCCACAGCAACATGCTGGAATGGTTGGTAAAGTGCTTTACTACACGTCACCTTGAAAGTCTCTAACAGGCCAGTGATTTTGCACAGTTTATCACGCTCATCTTCAGCACCAGTATCTACAACATGGAGCATTGGCATCAATGCTTTGAACCGGTCTCTTGACATTATGCTGCGTGCCCACAGGCCATGGTACATGGTTTTGGGGCTCCAGTATCTTTAAAAAGAACTGACTGGGACAAGGCCACAAAACATTACAAGGGCCATCAGTCGTGCCAATTCATCTGGACTGGTTTCTTTCCTTGTACCATCTGTGCCACCATAATAGGGCTTTCTGAGGATTTCCTCCCAGGCATAAGCATTTGTGTAGGTGCATTTGTAGCAGGAGGGCATCTGTAGAAAAAAGTTTTTTAAAAATCTATGGCTTTGGTCATGGTACCTCGTGTTACTTGTACATCTAGGTGAATGCCAGGCTGGCGTACAGGACGGACAGATG
Source organism: Sardina pilchardus (assembly GCF_963854185.1). NCBI lineage: Eukaryota > Metazoa > Chordata > Actinopteri > Clupeiformes > Clupeidae > Sardina > Sardina pilchardus. The sequence continues at coordinate 25,277,978 of NC_085016.1, read as the reverse complement.
GCAACTGGTTGAGCATGTCTGGATCATCATAGCTATATGTCTGGACAACAGGTTGATTCACTGGATGTGCAGCTCTCCCTGGGCACGGTCGCTCTGGCATTCCTTCTGGTCCTTTCAGATTCAAGGGTCAGGGTCATCCTCCTCTGAGTCGGTGGCAGAACCAGGAGAATGTTGAGTTCTAAAAGTTGAGATTAAAAAAAAAAAACAAGACAAGTTGTTCACAACCTAGGTCAAGGCTAATTTCAGTCAGAAAAGGTTGTAGCAGAAAAGTTGCTACTGACTACATGTCATTATTTTCTTTCTAGAAGTTGAGATGGAAAAAAAAGTAAGTTGTTTACAACCTAGGTCAAAGCTAGATTCAGTCAGAAAAGGTTGTAGCAGAAAGGTTGCTTACTTACTAAATGTCATTAGGCTTTCTGTCTAGAAGTTGAGAGGAAAAAAAAAACAAGTTCAATGTTCAACACCTAGGTCAAGGCTACTTTCAGTCAGAGAAGGTTGCTACTTAGGCCTACTAGGCATGCCTTTCTTATATGCCATTACTTTCTTATAGGGAGCACAAATAGACATTTCTGGAACTAAACAGAACGAGTAACACTGATATTTATTTATTCCTTCCATCCTATATTCAGCTCTTCGTCCAGACATGCCCATAGAATATGCTAGCAACACTACAATGTTGGCAAAGAGCGAATAATTTACCCGCGAGTATATAAAGCGCGATCAAAAATAAACAAACACGAGGCGCGATTTCTTTCAGTTGTGACAGACAAAAAACACACCATACAAAAGGCACAGTCTACTCAGAGTGTTATCACACGAAAATATAAGGTTTTTATGAAGCTGTAAGTAGTGTAAGTAGTAGTAAAATACAATATTGAGTTTCAAGAACTTTATTGTTTAGGCTACTCACGTTGTTGTCGTCGTAGCAGCAGCTAGTCGTCGTCGGAGTCAGAGTCACGAAAGTCTTCATCCAGTTCACGGTCCAACTTGTACTCTTTTCCACTAGATAAGCCACCTATTTCACTGTCTTCACTGCTATTGTCATCATTTATGTGTTGACAACACATTTCTGCCACCTCAGCAGCTGAAAAACGGACTTGTCGATATGTATGGTCCGACATGTTTATTCATTGAACAGCCGCGAATGAGCCGAACGCGGAAGTATCGGAGGCGGGGCAATCACAAGATGTAAAATGACATAAAACTAAGCCAATAGGCTATCAAAACGAACTAAACTACTTGACAGTGATTGGCTAGCTGTTGACAACGTATCTACATAGTTTTTTTCATCGGTGAGGTTAAATGCGTGATTCAAACACGGCGAACACGTCATGGTTCGAAATCGAACCATATTTCAATGGGCCGTCCACAAAGGGTTAACAGGATATTCTAGTCTTCAGAGAGATTGTATGCTTAAAGCCAGAGAAACTGACAGTTGACTGGCCAGCTGGCATGAGACTCCAATTGCTGATGTCATAATGGGGACATTTTAATAGTTTTTAACTAATAGTTTAAAAAAGTATAAAAGTTTCAAAGTTGAAATATACAAAGCCCACATCGCGTAAGTAAGACCTACGCGACAGTTTGAATGGAGTTTGTACGTTAAGCGGTTGAAGCTGAATAGTGCGTAAGTGTGATGTCACGTTTCCGTAACAACCGACATTTCTGTTCTAAACAAACCAAATTCAAAATGTGCAATCCTATGCCAGATGATTTCTTTTACAGGAAAAGCCACGTTTTTGCGCAAATTAATTTACGAGTTGACATCGGTTGACATTAGCTTCCCTCATGGGGGTCATCCCTATGTTCCCCGGGTCCTATGTTCCCCGGTTTTCCCAAAAAGGGTCCTATGTTCCCCGGCCGCAATACATACCGGGGAACATAGGACCCTTTTTTGGAAAAGCGGGGAACATAGGACCCTTTCTAAAATGTAAGAAAAAAAGGGTCCTATGTTCCCCAGTCTCATACAAAGTGGGGAACATAGGACCCGGGGAACATAGGACCTGGGGAACATAGGTACGCTCCCACTTCATGTAATCATAGATTAGCCCAGTTTGCCGTGACATTATAAACTTTTCTTTTCCATGCTAGCGCGAACGTCTCCTTTTAGTACACCAAATGCATACATAAACACCTTGACATCGTAGTGATTTTTACCGCTTAAAATTAATTTATTTTCATTTTGAAAGAAACAACACGGTGAAGCAATGGAAAATGCCACTTGCAGGTTGTTTGTTTAGAACAGGAAATTGTGTTACCAGGACAACGTGACACTTTCACTTACACACTCTATCCACCTCATTCCTTAACCCGGAAATATGTATCGTTGCAATGGTTACGATACTGTTTTCAACTTCCGTTCATTCTGTTAACATGTGCGCTCTCCGTAGCTAACTAGATTATGCCTCAACTTAAATTTCTTTCGAAATGTTGACAATTCTGCCCTCAGCATGTAAATACTACATCATATATAACCGATATAAGTTTACTTTTATATGCGTTATGATATGTTAAGCCCCGTAAACCGTCACGTTAAAACAGATACAATGCAGCTTCGCCGGCAATAGAAAACCGTCTCGGTGTCATGGCGACCCCCATTGTTGGCTGCGGAATATCGTGGACAGAGCTCCACAGCCTTGCTCGGAAGAAAAAATCCAATACAATTTCTCCATTGACAACTGGAGAATAAGCCATAAAATCGTAACCCTCCATGGTAGACTTAAAACCAGCTACGATGTGACTAAGCGATTATACCTGCTCATATAGATGTCAAAAGTTAATGGGGCATCAACCTTGTTTTGAGAAAACAATGCTTTATTCACGATTTAACGAGAGTACTACACTACCCGACACCCTAACGTGTAAAACTGGTGAAAGCAGAGGCTTTGATTGGTAGAGATCGCCGTTGCCATGGCAATCCCAAACAAACTGTACTCAACTTTTCCCGCGCCTATCGTCCAGCTACGTCTTGCTGGAACTTTAAAACTTAAAATGGCTGCAGGGCTGTCAGGACCGATGTGTGGTCTTCCGAAAAAGAACAGTGGTTGAATTTACTCAATGGAAACGGTAGGAAGTAATCATCTTCTTTTCTCAGATTAATATGGAACCATGTTAAACTATCGTTAGGCTGCAAATGTTGGAAATGTGTGTACGTTTGCAAAGCATCATGGGATTTGAGTTCTCTAACTCGGAATTTAAGATATGTACACAGTCTTGTACCTTTCGCCTTTTTTACATTTTCCGTTCATTTTTTCACTCGAAATTATACGTTTTATGCTTATGAGTCACATCGTAGCTGGTTAGCTGGTTAAGGCATGGTCTAAAACTCTTTAATTCTGGATTTTTCCAGAAGTCAATGGGAGAAATGAATGAGAAATTTACTTCCTAGCAAGCACCTCTCTCGGAAGAGGGGCGGGACTGTGGAGCTCTATAGGGAACCTAAGTGACCGCCCCTTCCGGTCGGTCCACTGGACCTAAGATCGGAAAAAAAATGAATTAGAGTCTATGGAGAAATATAAATTATTTTCTGGTCCCGATCGTCTTGTGCCATGAATTACACATATGATGTAATTGACAATTTTTTCATGTAAAGACATTTGCAGTTAATTTCGTAACTAGTGAATTACAACATAGTGAAATATCTTAATTCCAACGACTACAACACATCTGTCGTGTTAGTGACGTTAGCCCACTTCACAGGCAGTCAGCCACAGCCACCGGCACCAGCAGTCTGAACTTCCCCCCTTGCCGGTGAAAATACCATGAGTGAGAGCATTAAACATAACTTGCAAACGTACCATAGGCGCAGTGGTATCGTACGCAGCATCTGAAAATAGTCCCCATAGACAACAAGCAGTAGTAGTCCCAGTAGTTTGCAAGTTGCCTTGATTATTACGCCAGATGAGAGTGTAGTTCCATGTCAAATCAGCCTAGAAAAACGCCAGGTTTCATTTTCAGTTGGTCTTATTGCACTTTCTAACTTGAGGAGACACGTTTTAAATGGGAAAATTACCAGAAATCTTTTAAACATGAGGCTAGCAGGCGAGAAGCTAATGGTCTAATCCGATTCAATGATCTATGCTAGGCTGAAGCTAAAAGTTGTATCGCCAGACTCACAGAATGGCTGGATGAACGAGAACAAGGTAAATATCGATTGTTTTGCTCGAGGGGAGGTGGAAAATGAGCGTATTTCCAAAAACTCTTTCAATGGCCATCACGGCCAGGCTATTGAGCTCTAAGAAATTTCCTCTTGTCTGACGACTCTGTTTCGTCATGTCCTCCTCGGAATGGTGTGCCCTGTTTTCCTAACAATCTTGTGGCACCCACAAGGCGACGGAGGTACTCTCTGCGCTCACTGATTTGGTCATTATGGGCAACATTCATTTGGTCTATGATACTGCCCTGTGCCTCACTGACTTTAAAAGTCTTCCATGCAAGCATAGAGGCTTTGTGCCCTGCACTTGTGTCGTGTTCCCTAAAGCTGTCTAGCGCTCTTTTCCAATTGGAAAACCCTACAGAGCTGGTGACAATATCTCTTCCTTCCCGCAATCCTTTTCTAAAGAGCCTGCAGGCGTAGCATAGGGTGACCGGACATCCCGGTTTTCCTGGGGCCGGACCATTGGTCCGACATCCCATTAGTCCGACATCCCATTCGTCCGAAAATGAACCATTCAATAGAGATACCATTAGTCCGACATCTCATTACTCCGAAAAAAAGAGAACCATTGGTCCGACGTCCCATTAGTCCGACCATACACAGTAGAGATGCATGGATGACTTGAAACTGAAAGATGCAAAATTCGCGGAAAAGAGGAGACAGCATTGTGTGTCTAACAACAGGTGGAAATGTATAGCCTGTTGTAACAATCAACCGTTTACCTTCGGCTGTGTTAATTAAACGCAGAAGGTTTTTTTTGAATGACTAAATATGAATGGCAATAAACAGATAATTCTGAGAATGAAGTAGGCTACTACGTAGACTACACATCTGAGTGCGCAGTGATTAAATTGGGCCGGGGCTCTCCGGGGCTGAGCCCCGGCACATAAGCTCATGACTATGACACATGATCACAACTCATAAGCAACGAACCTTTTTCACGCTTTTCAGTTCTGATTAAACAATCTATTTTTAACAATTGACAAAAACCGTCTAGTTTTCCTGATAGCAAGACGACCTCAAAGCTCAGTAGGGCATTCGCGATCAGAGATTCTAGAACACTAACACTTCTCTTCTACTATGTTCGCGACTGATTTGATACTTGCTCGCTCCTCAGCGAGTAGTTGAGGCTAGTGGTGCGGCACGTTTATCTGTGCTGCCCACCGCGTTCTACGCAACTGTACCTGGAAAGAGCTTGCTAACTAAAGTGCTCACTAAAATCATAAAGGAACACTGCAAAACACTCATCTCTTATATGATCCCAGAACGATTTTCTTCAACTTGTTAGTGTTTTGAACATGTATTTTATCTAATGACACAGAAAGCATAAAGAATTGCATCCAAATATCCTTGTCATGCACTATGCAACTTTGTTTCATTCGCGTAAAACCGTGAGAATGAAGGCTAATCACCCTCACGTATTTCTTAAAGCGACAGGCACTCAATTGCACACACCACTAATGTGCAATCAATTAGAGACCTACACACCCCATTAAAGATATGACTAAGTGTAATAGTCTTGAAATCAGTACACAAATGACAAAACATTTGTAGCTACTAGTAATTATGTGTGTCTGTTTGTGGAGGGATCAATATTTACACCAACATATTGAACATTTCTCCACATGCTGATTTTTCACCTTAACATTGTGACAAGATTTTAAATATTATGGCTCAACCTACCTCTGTAAAGTCAGCTAACAACCCATTAAAATGCACTAGAATGTAGCAAATAACATGTATGATAGTAAAAAAATTCTGGGGGAGGACCCCCAGACCCCCACAGAATTTTCTTCAAAACAATATACACAATAATAAACAATAACAATACGGTATGGGGGGCAATATGGTATGGTTATCAAATTAGAGGGTATTTAACAAATGTATATTTGGGCAGGCCGGAGGCGGGTACGGGGCAGAGCCCCCCCACATAACCAATCCCAATTTAACCCCTGTGAGTGCGTCTCTTGATTATAACAATGAAACAATGTCGCTTTCTTCGGTTTAACAGTAAAGGAAGACACACACCAAACAATAACCCAGGTCGTGCACAGTGGCGTTTTATTCACACACAATTAAATGTCCCAAACAATCCCAAGCGTTGCAATTCCCCCTTTCATTCAGTCCCGAAAATAAACCTAAAAGTCCAAACTAAACGAAAGATGTCCTGTATTTTGCCAGGACCGCGCAAAAGAGTCAATAATCCAATCCAGGAAAACTAAAGGGCCGCAGCAATCAAAAAATATAATGCTCAGAAAAAAGGGAAAATGCGATTGCTGTCTCTCTGCTAGACCAAGCAATATGAAAACACAGAAAAGCAATCGATCTCACCAAATCTGGTGAATGCACCAGCAGTCCCCGAAGGCTTTTTCTCTTCGTGCGTCCTCTGTTTGGTAACGCAACGGTCCAAACTGCGCACAGCGTTTAACTAATGTGAAAGTACGTTTCATCGGTATTGTTGTTAGTTTCAAACTCAAAGGAAAACATTTACAAACACTCGTTGCCGCAGCACTGAGTAGGCTAGGCCTACTGGCGCCACAGATTCAAAATCTCACACGCACTTGCTACCCTCTTCAGACCGCCCCCATCATAGCGCATTCGGGTAAGGTGCGCGGGTGCGCGTGCATATAAACAATACATAGAAATAAGTAGGCTACATACACATACAATGATATTACATGAGAACAGAGTTATTATATGCAATTAAACAATGTAATATTTAAGAAATGGCACCTAAACCAATGTGGCAGTGTGTTGTGCGACATTTTGGGAAGCCAGGACTATGCACAAATTAAAACGAGTTTCTGGAGTGAAACTTTGAATTTAGTCAGACCTGTGTGATAGAAGAATATGGCAAGGCTCTATTTCTAGCTCATATCGAGAAGAACGCACGATGGAAATAACTGTGGACTAACTGTGGATAACTTGTAGCCGAGAACATAAAGGTAGGAGTTCATTGTCCTATAGCCTACGTTTAGCTATGTTGGAATGTAGGCTAATTTGTGGTTTTGTCGTATGAAAGTTTATACGACTGAAACACGTTTGCTTCGATGTTCGTTTGCAAAAATATAAAACACATCTCATGCTACAGTAGATGAAGTTCATCGCGGGATGTGAGCCTGGGTCACCTGCATGACAGTCACGCACCCATCCACTAGCCTATGTCCCTGCTATTGAAATCAAACTACAAATAGCGTCACATCACTCTAACTGTAAACAGTGGTAGACGGAGTTTTTAGGAAATAGACCAAAGTCTGGATTTGTTTATGTATTGTATGGTCGGACTAATGAGATGTCGGACCAATGGGCTTCTTTTTTTCGGACCAATGGGATGTCGGACTAATGGGATCTCTGGTCAATGGTTCATTTTCGGACTAATGAGATGTCGGACTTATGGGATGTCGGACCAATGATACGGAACCTTCCTGGGACAGTCCCGATTTTAAGTGGCGTGTCCCGAGTCACGACAAAAGCCTGTCGGGACGCTAATATGTCCCGGTTTTCACCAACCTATTGTGTGGTTTTAATATAGCCCGATCACTACCTAGCATAAAGCGTCCGTCGTATGATTAGTATGTGTGTGTGATCGTGTGCCAGTCAATCGCAACAGTCTGCACAATCTTTGCGGTCAACGTTACATTGTTTCATTGCCTCGTTTTAATTGCTAGCAAGTTACGCTACGACAATGCTGAAGAGAAAGTCATCATTCTCAATAACCTATTAGTCCGTGAGCCAGAGGGGTTGGTCATTACTAAAAAGGTGGCAAACCATACCTTTACTGAAAGCCTGGAATCTCAGCTTTTCAATGATGTATAATGGCCATCTGACAAGAGTAGCTGCACACATAATGTAAACTAAGGTTGAGAAAATAATATGGCTGAGTTTCGTTTTCAAAAAATGTTTTCATGCATATCACTGATTCTTGAGAATTTGCCTAAAACATGTCTCACTAAGAAAAGTGCTGATTCTGTTGGAAATGAATACCATTTCCATGAACAAAAAGAATCAAGGTTATAATCAGGGGGTCCTTTGCACAAATGTGAGGTTCTTTTAAAGGTTTATTTTATTTTTGTATTAATTTAATGATTATATGCTGGCCCATACCCTACAAAATCAGTTGTCCTCGAATAGGAGATAATCATTTTGACTTGATTAAAAACACTAAAAGCAATCATTTAATTTAATGATATCTTTACCACATGAAAGAGTACATTGTATTATGTATTAGAAACTCCAAACAGTACGTTTTGAGCAATATTTACTATTATTTCGTGGCAGCTTAAAATGTGTCCCACATTTTCGTCACCACCGTCAGATATTTATAAAAGGCAATAAAATAAAGCCTACCTTACATTGACAGACTTTGCAAAGATTTGGAAAATATTTTTGAAAGACTACTGTCTCAGACCCTCTCACATCTAAAGACAATTCATTGAGTTTCTAGTCACAGTCTAGTCACAGGCCAGTCTCAGATTAGGATTTTGCAAAGACTGTGGGTCACTATTTACAAGACTGCTGCTAGATTCCTTCAAATTATTTCCATCGTGCAATAGGCTACACGTCATCATCAACAGGAACTCACATGATAGCCTACTCATATCAAAGTTCAACGCTCAACTGAATCAAACCATTTTTGTTGGAACGATCTTCTCTGCAATCCAAAGCTTGTGAAAACGTAGCTCTTGAGTTTTGGTCTTTCTGGCACTGTTTCAACAGTCCCTAAATCAGTGGTTCTCAAACTTTTTATTTCATTCCCCACTTTGATCAAGCTTGGCTTTCCCGAGCCCCACCTGTCCATCATCGCTCTAAGAAAGTATAGGTCAAGCTCAAAATTGTCACATTGTTAATGTCACTTGCTAAATATACATCAGTAACCAATAACAGTTAGGCTAGGCCAGTGGTTCTCAAACTTTTTCTTTCATTCCCCACTTTGATCAAGCTTGGCTTTCCCGAGCCCCACCTGTCCATCATCGCTCTAAGAAAGTATAGGTCAAGCTCAAAATTGTCACATTGTTAATGTCACTTGCTAAATATACATCAGTAACCAATAACAGTTAGGCTAGGCCTACTACAGATAAATATCAGTTCAAAAATAGAGAAAATAAAAATCTAAATCAATGACCAATAACGTCAGTTTTTTTGTCATTGACAAGGTGTCAATCCTTGCTTCAAAAAAAGCTAATTTCCAAAATTACAGCAAAAGGGCCAACTATATGCTACCATTGTGTTAGAAATGAAGTTCAACACTCTCACAACCTCGTTCAAAATCTTATTCAGGTCAAGCCTTGACGCGAGCGCTTCCCTGAATGAAACAGTCCGTCTGTTGCGCATCGGGCACTACCCTCTTTATCACGACGATAGCATTTCTTTTACCTGCTATCGTCTGTGCGCCAACCGAGCAAAGTCCCTCACAGTTTTCCCATTTGATGTCCTGTTCTGCGAGGTAGACTAATTGTTGAGATCAATGTTGAATAGTTCATCTGGCCTACTTTTGGCATACTCGCAGAATAGAATATCTTCGGCCGCTGTCAAGTTAACAAAGCGGACATAAGCAATAACTACACCACTTTTGTAAAGTCAGTGGCCTTGTCCACTTGCAAGGCAAAACATGAGTGTTTGCGTTTGTCAAGCAGTTGTTCTTCGAGATCGCAGAACAGCAATTGTGTCGTCGGACAGATAGCCAAGATATCCTTCAATTTCACTGCGCTCGTCTCGAACATGAACGCTTTTTTTTGTTTCCGCTGCAATTAAAATTGCGCGTCAATCATTTTTTTCGGACTACGGTTCCAGGACAGACTAACATTTTCATCTGGTCAATGATAGGCCTACAAGACTCTAGATTACCTTGTTTGTGCTTGTTTTGTGAGATGGAGGTGCATTCTCGTAATTATCAAAAAAGGAAGGCACAGGCTACAGATTAAAAAGAAATCTCCGGTTTTTCACGTCAGCTTGCGCCCCACCTGGCATGTCTCTGCGCCCCACAGTTTGAGAAACGCTGCCCTAAATCATCCATATTGCTGTCCTTCTGTCTATCTCCACCTCTCTCCTTCCTGAGTCATCTATGATGCAAAAGGACATAACCTATTACACACTAGCCTAAAAACAATTGACTGTCACAGTTTTCTTTGAACACAACTGGAATTTGTGAGTTACCATATTGTCTGAGTGCTTTTCAAACTTTGTGTGTCATTTGCTTCAAACAATATTTTTAATATGTAATATCAGAATCAGAATGTACTGTCCATCTTTGCTGAATTTCCTATTACACAGTTTAAATAATAATAATTAAAAAAAAACCATCTTACCAGTTACAATTCCTGTTTCAGACCCGGTTGCTGCTGATGATACAGCCTGCACTCTAAACCCAGATTTAGTTCTAATTAATCTTTTAGGTTGTCATTACTAACGTTTGTGTGTAATGCGAAAACTCTCCGTCATAACTAAAACAAATTAGTTGATTGTAATGTTTAAGAGAAATATGCAGTGCACTGATCATGTTAAGTGTAGACAACTATAGTTTATGTTTTTGCAAGGCGGAGGAGGGGTCTAATCAAAATTCTGCCCACCATGCCACCAACCGTTCTTCCCGACTCAAACACGTCTGAGGCTGCATTCAGACTGCCAACCAAAATCCGATTTTTAAGCCCATTCCGATTTGAACCACTTTTGTAGTCTGAACAGTGACAGGTCACATGAAATCCGATTTTCCAAAATCACATCCAGGATAGTTTCATATCGCATTCGTATCGGATATGGACAGATGCGTCTCAGTCTGAACAGCTCCCAACACTCAGATCGGATTTGACTGTCCGTGACGTGACTTTACGTGCGTGACCGCCCACCTATTTCGAGTTGTGGAGCAACGTTACGGCTATAGGGAGGGAAAGTGAAAACCAGCGCCCCAAGTGGTTGCGTTCCTATCGAAGAGCAGCTCCAATGTTGAGTCCCATAGACCGACTTTTCAAAAAAATACTACGCAGCTATACCAGCGATCTTATCCACCAAAAATATTTTTCAGTCTGCATACTGTAATAATCTACTAACTGTGAAAATATCAGACCCTATTTCGCCTTATTTAAAAAAAACGTAACTGCTCGTTTCATTTTATAAATGGACTACAACTTCAAGTGACGTGACACCCTTCCACAACGTTACTCACCTAGCATGGTTTGTTTATTAGCCTGTTAGCTAGTTTGTTAGTTAGTAGACAATCACACTTACTGCCAGCTCTTGTGTGAGTAGGAGCACAACACAAGTTATCCCAACATAAAGGTAATTACCACGCGGTTTACATCGCTCTCTGTTATTACAAAAATATGATAAGCCAGTTAAGCAAATTGCCGTTTTAATCAGTTGGAGATGAAGCGCCCAAACTGGTGACGTCAAATGCTACTGTAGCTAGCTACTGTAGTTCCTTATCACCATGTTACAAACAAACTCAAAACAATTAAACTGATCCTAAAAAATAAAGTATGACCACTCGAAGCAATAGAGCTGACCTACATGAATAGCATATTGAAGGCATTTAACTAACTTCCCATTGTGGGCCGAGATATATTTTTTCTAAAAGAAAATCCCATCCACTCCCGCTAGCCTCTAGGAACGCAACCACCAGATGGCGATGAGATTACTTTCCCTCCCCAGCAAACACGCCCTTGCGGGGCCCATATGGGGCCCATGCGGTATTTCTTCGGGTAGTGTGGGCTAGGGCCAAACCCATACAAACCCATGCAGGGCCAGCGTGGGCTTGCCCAGGTCAGGACCAAACCTTTGGGCTCTCTGTGGGCTCTCTTTGGGCAGCCCACAATTAGCTGATTGCCCCCAGAAAGCCCCTGCTGGCCCAGTGTGGGCTAGCCCATTCTGGCCCAGAGGAACTTTTGTACCATTGGGCCCATGCAGGTTTTTTGTGGGCAGCTCTCACTCATAGGATTTTTTAGGGCCCGAGCACCGAGGTGCGGCCACTGAAAGTGGCTGCACCGTAGGTGCAAGGCCCTATTGTTTTTGCTCAGATTATTATTATTATTATTATTATTATACTTCTATTCCTCTTACTCTTAACTTTTTCGCCCTTTTTCACCAACTTGACATGCACTAAAACTCTTGTAATTTGGCATCTAGATGTGGAATTGTTAACTGTACTTAGAGACAAAGGTTTGGCCTAGGGTGTGGCTCAGGGACTGTATAGCGCCACCTAGCGCGCCGTCTACTGTGGTTGACGCATACATTCACGGAAATGAACCAAATTTGGTGGACATGTGTGTTGTATTATTCTGAACAAGTTTTACATTTAAACTATATAGTGAATCTTAGAAGAATTTGAATTATGTGAGATTGTCTGATTTTTGCACATCATGTATTTTGAAATACTTCTCCTAGACGGTTTATCGAAATTATGTCATTTAAGCACTAAAATGATCTTGAGGGGTTGCCTGAGAGGAATTGCGACCAGATTTTTGAATTTCAAAAGTATATTGAAATGGCGAAGGTTTGAATCTAGGTGTCTTATAAAAGAAGCAAAAAGTTGGTGTTATAGGCAGAAAACAGTGACTAATTTGGATGAAATTTGATGGAGTATTAGTTAGTGTGTTTGTAGTGACAGTCATATACAAAGTTTTGAATTTGGTGTTGTTTGTGTTTTTTAAAAGCACATTAATGATTGTGGTGGACACAGTTTTAGCTAAAATATTTTGAAGCGAGTTGATGAATAATTATAATCATATCAACCTATGCTGCAATTTTGATTTCAACCATGTTGACAGAAAGTGAGATATTTAGGTTTATTAGGTTTTTATAGGTCTCTGTTCCTAGCCGCGCATGGTCTTGCTCCCTCACTGTGGCTCACCCACTCTAGTCTGTTTCCCTCCCCCCACAGTTCTTCCCACCCCTCCCCTCTCTCCCAGCTGGATGTCTCTCTAACCTCCCCCGCTTTCCACATAGAGACTCAGACACAGACACACACACACACACACACACACACACACACACACACACACACAGACACACACACACACACACACACACACACAGACACACACACACACACACAGGTTTGAACCTAAGTTTCTTATAAAAGGAACAATAAGTTGGTGTTATAGGCAGAAAGCAGTGACTAATTTGGATGAAATTTAATGGAGTATTAGATAGTGTGGTTGTAGTGACAGTCACATTCAAGTTTTGATGTTGTTTGGTGTGGTTGTGATTTTGTCACTTATAATAGCATATTAATGATTGTGGTTGACACATAGTTTTACCTAAAGTATTATGAGATGAGTTTACAAATAGCCTACTAATAGTCATATTAACCTATGCTGCAATTTTGACTTTAAACACACTAACAGAAAGTGAGTTATTTAGGGTTATTTGTTTGATGCCCTAGGGAATGAAACTCAATTGTCTGTAAAAGTCTCTCACTCATTTGACATTCTGTGGTCGAGAGCACTGTCCCGCCCACTACACCATGTGATTTGTTAGTCAGTGCAGATCCAGGCGACCCCATAGAAGTCTCAGTCAATGTAGCTCTATACTGAGTGTTTTCGTGGATTTATATCGTGGAAACAGTGCAATCATTTTGACTTTTTGTCTACGGAGTTATTCTTGAAAGTAAGGTAACAGTTTTGTTGAAACGCAACTTTGCAAGCTATTTGATGCGGTTCAATAAGTTGGCTAAAGCGCTCGTTTCCTCCATCTAGCTAACTCCAAGTGATGCATGTTAGTGATATGGTGTTTACTAGCTAGTTTATCTCAGCTTACAAATAGAGCCTTGATAGCCTAGGTGACAGCCTAACTAGGCCTACTGAAACATAATCCAAACTTTTGACAGTTGTAAAATGTAACGTGAAGTTCAAATGTGTCACTGTTTGGGAGTAGCCTGCCGTTTGGGAGCTAACGTTATAGCAAGGCAGGTTTTTGTCACGTTCGGTAATTAACAAGTCCCAGTGCGATAACGAACGTCAAATAGCCTACTGTAGTTGGTCTTGTTTGAAAAGGTCTAGCGGAAAACACAACAGGCACCTAGGACCAGCCGTAGTAAATTCGACCTGGTTTTAAATCTTGGCCTAAGCTAGCTAGCTAAGCTAGCTCGCTAACTCCAATTGATGCACGTTAGCGATATGGTGTTTACTAGTTTATTTTAGCTTACAAATAGAGCATTGATAGCCTAGGTGTCAGTTTAACTCCTGAAACATAATCCAAACTTTTGACAGATGTAAAACGTAATGAGAAGTTCAAATGTGTCACATTTTGGGAGTAGCCTACCGTTTGTGAGTGGAAGCTAGCTAATGCCTTTATTAGTGGAGGACGTAAGTTTGAAACCACAACGAACTTACTCTGCCTAACTGAAGGAGGACGTTTCTCCATGGACATCTAGAAAGCAGGAGAGAAGATGACAGAACTAGAACTGGCCGTCTGCTTAGCTTTCAATCAAGGTAAGAACATTTCCCTGCAGTGCAAGGCAGGTTAATGTTATTCAGTTGTGGTGATTAATTGCCTTTAAATTGAGTGAACCATCTATCTATTCAAAATAATCTAAACGTTTCCCCTATCTGGAAATACGTTAGTTTGGTGCCACCGATTCATATGAGCAGTCGTGCAATGTGTGTGTGATCCAAGTGAAACCATACGAGGCTAGAAACAACCATATTTTTCAAACGATTGATTCCTTTAATTATACATGCAAACAGCATAGGCAGACTGCCTAATCCTAGTTTTTGAAACGATTGAAGATGATATGAACATAGTTTATCCCTTTGCATGCGTTTGCAAACATGCTCTGGGTAGACTTCAAAACGTTTTTTTAATTATTTGATCTGCCTGCCATCACTAAGCCTAGTTTAATTAGGCTATAGGCCTATGCATTAATAACCTTGCCTATGATGGACTGAGAAATTTGCTGTCAACGTTAGGCATGAAACGGTAGGCTCAAATTATTTATTTAAAAGACGTAATTTATGAAGTTGTTGTTGGCTTTGCCACGCGTTCGCATCCAGTTTGACGTGTCCGGATTTTCCGATAATGACAGCAATCTCGTGATGGCAATATTGACTTTTAATTTCTGCGCGTGTAAACTAGTCTAGGCTACAGTGCCTGAAGTTAGCTGTGACAGACTAGCCTACTGGTTTTCATAGTTTTAGCCACAAAGCCTGTCTACCCTAGGTCAACTGAATTGTTTAGTTATCACCTTGTCATTTCGCATTTTTCCAGCTTTATCTCCGTGCGCCCCATGTCATTCAAGACGTCATTCAAAACATATTTCGGGATAGCCATCTCACTATGAGAAAACGTATGACGACAGTGCTAAGAGATTAACACATTGGCATGCTTGGTAAACTTGTCTTGCACATAATATTGAGCTGATTTGTTTAGTGAAAATGGCCTGTAGCATTGTGCTGATAGATGAAAAAAGTCGCCTATTTAAAGGCACAGTTTGAATTTTAATCCTAGCTCTCCATTTAGTGTGTGCACTTGAACAAATGATGTAGCTTATAACAGTAGGGCCAGACATTTGTTTTTAGGAGGAAAGGTGATGGACATGTTACTTTGGAAGGAGAGGGAGTGGTGCAATTTGATTTTCTTTGGAACTTAAATATCATCAAGCAACCTCTTCAAACAGCATCAAAATATCAATAGGCCTATTCACTATTATATTGTACAGGACTAGAGCTAGAGGACTAAGGGGGTAGGCTATATGTTATCAAGTAGGTCTATATTAAAACATGTAGTCAACATTATAACTTTATGTTGGTTTAAGTGAAAACAAAGCATGTCATGAACTAGGAAAATCCATGGTTCTACATCATTGTTGGCAAAATGATCATGATAGCTGCCCTACATATTTCAGCCATATCTGGTTTAGTCTTGAGTAGGCCTAGGCTACTTTGCTATAAATTAGTCGTAGACTTATTACGATATAGTCTATGTATATCTATATATATCGAGGGCTGAGAACCACAGGGGCGTAAGTGACATTTCACCAACTTTACAATAGAGCCAAAACAAATCTAACTGCTTATGTTCACAGTTAAAGACCTTTGGTTTTTGTTTTTGTCAATCATTTAATATTTATAAATATTTTACTTCTATAATTGTGTCAGCTAAAAAGAGCTCATCAAGAGCTTTCAGGTGATATATATAACTCAATTTTGACCAAAATGTCACTTACGCAACTGCCCCTTTGGTTCTCAGCCCTCGATATATGTTATAATGTTTATATGTATCACAGTTTATAAACAGTTCTCATAAAAGTCATCTGATGTTATCATTTAAGGGGTCATTTTTGAAAACGTTCTCCTGAGGGTGCTGGGTATATTTTCCTCTTTTTTGTCCTTTGCCAATCACACCCCTGAAACATGGTGTGAATCAATCTCATCGAGTGCTGTCAGTAAGAAAAAGAACAAGGAAACTTGATATGACAGAGCAGCAAACACTCATTTTCTATGCCCCATTCAGTTAACCTAATGATAGTTGCTGGTTCAGTATTCGGCTAAGGTTGTATCAAATTTCCTGGTTCTTTATCCTACAGTGACCTCAAACAACAGGGCTTTGAATTTGTTCACACACAATTTCAATACTGGAAAACTGGTCTTGAAAGTCCTTAAAAAGTGCTTGAATTTGGCCATGACAATGGTGTACAAAACCTGTGCATGTAAATTTAACGGTCTATCATAGCAATAACAGCAACATTTTCTTTTATTTGGACTTCAAAAATACTTTTTATGAGGAACATTTAAAACCCTTGAACTAATAAAGTAAATTAAGTGAGAGGAAGTGTGCGGACCTTTTACTCTTTTTTTGAACATTTAAAACCCTACAATTTATCTTCGTGGCAGAAGGCGTACTTTAGAAATTTCACAGACAAAATTGTTTTAGCTACCCCTAGTCAGAGACAGAGCTCTGGTCTAGGGTGTGGCTTAGGGACTCTATAGTGCCACCTAGCAGATTGTGTTGTGGTTGACGTGTACATTCACGAAAATGAAGCAAATTTGGTGGTTTTACGTGTTATTGGTGTCGCTACTGAAAGATAGAGCTCTGGCCTAGGGTGTGGCTTAAGGACTAAGCGCCACCTAGTTTGTTGTCTGTTGTGGTTGACGTGTACATTCATGAAAATTAACCAAATTTATTGGACTTCTTTCGTATTGCTATCGCTAGTCAGAAAAGGAGCTCAGGCCTAGGGTGTGGCTTAGGGACTCTATAGCGCCACCTAGCGTGTTGTCTGTTGTGGTTGACACATATATTCACGAAAATTAGTCACATTTGGTGGGCATGTGTGTTACTGCTACAGCTAGTCAGGGACAGAGCTCTGGCCTAGGGTGTCGCTTAGGTACTCTATAGTGCCACCTAGCATGTTGTCTTTTGTGGTTGACACATATATTCACAAAAATGAACCAAATTTAGTGGGCATGTATGTTGCTCATGCACAGGCACACCAACCCACACATGTTGCTTTGTTAGATTCCGAAATGTCACTGGTCTCCGCACCGCAGGTGCTCGGGCCCGCCATCGCCGCTTGCGGCTATATATTTTTTTTTTTTTGACCAACCAATGTACAAAGGCATTGCAAACCAAAAACAAAATACAGTATGCATCGTTCAGTGAATATTTTGATATTCTGTCCCTGATATTACTCTACACTCTAAAAACATATTGTTCAAATACTAATATCATTGGTAAAGCCAGCATTGGTTGTTTTAACCAGAGCCCGTCCCTTATTAGACATTCTGGTTTTAACCAAGATGTTACTCATAACCAATCAATTTATTCATCAATCAATGTTTTTAGTTGAATAGTCTACTTAGGCTATCTGTATTAAGGCCTATTCGGACGGGATTAGTTTTATGGGATCAGGTAAAGTAATAATTACCAGGTAATGTAGTCCCGTCCGGACGCGCCATGTCAGTAAACATAACGGAGTATTGTATTTTTACAGACACTTTTACCTTCCGTAAAACGGTCCGGAGAAATTACCTTAGGTAATATTAATCCCGTGCGAACGCGACCCTCTGTAAAGATGTCTGTAATATTTCGTCACATCCTGATTGGAAAACAATTCCACCATAGTCTGAATGAAAACATGACATGCTGTGTAGCTCCTAATAGGACGTTAGCTAGTTTGCCTATTAGCTTGATATTGTTAGCCATTTCAAACTACTTATGGCATAACATAAAGCTAACGTTTGCTAGTTTAACCAACTTGTAGTCTTTCAAATCTGAAAATGCCGCACGTACCTGACGCAAAGTATCACGTGCACAGCGACGAAGATGTGACGGCAGAACGTAAACGTAGTTACTCCTCCCATGTCAAATAAAATGACAGAGATGTCTAGTCCCGTCCGAATTGGACATTTATATTACAGAGGTCATATGATAAACCTGCATTACTGTACGTCCCCCCATAAAACTAATCCCGTCCGAATAGGCCTTTAGTTGAAAGCCAATGTCAGAAAAAGGGATAGCCTAATGGTTGGGGGCTATTTTTGTTTTCTAAGGTGGCCTTCACATTTTGGCATGTACTTTGATCGAACTTTAGCCCCAAGGTAGCATAACATGTACCTTTTCTGGAAACAAAAAAGGCCTACAAACAGTCACGTGTGTTGTTGGGGAAGGGGATATCGGGGTGACCGATACAGTCACCTCAAGTCTCAATATCAGCAGCCCTCCCTCACCAAGTGATGCAGCAACTTTCAACTGCCTTTGGTGAGGTATCAGGTATCAGGTATCAGTACAATCTTTGTGCAGGCCCCTTGCCAGACACACGGGTCGCCTAGACCACAACATATACTAACATGGTTGTTACACAGGTGAATATAATATATCAGCATGGGTTTCTCAATGTCATTTAGTGGTGTTGTAGACCGATACAACTCACATCCAATACAATATAGCTATTTACAGAAGGCTGTACTGTAGGCTAGGCTATCTATCTATCTATCCATACATATATTTAGGTCTATATATCTCATGCATCAGTTAGGAGCCATAGCCAGTGAAAAACATTATAAGAATTTTAATGTGTCACAATTGTTTTGATATTGACAATCAGTCAATAATTTTAATATCTCTTGATTTGATTTGGGATGCTAATGCTTGTTTTCTAGTAAAAAAATAAAATAAAACTAAACAAGTGGAAGAGCAGTAGCCTAGTTAATTATTTTGGGGCGCTACATAGCCTACAGTGGTTCTCAAACTTTTTCTTTCATTCCCCACTTTGATCAAGGGGGCTTTCTGGACCCCCACCTGTCCATCATCATCACTCTAAAAAAGTAGTAGCCTAGGTCAAGCTCAAAATTGTCAAATTTATTGACATAACATCACTTGCTAAATATACCTCAGTAACAGTTAGGCTACAGTTAGGCCTAAATATCAGTTCAGAAATAGAGAAAATAAAAATCTAAATCAATGACCAATATCGTCAGTTTTTGTCATTGACAAGGTGTTAATCCTTGCTTCAAAAAAAGATGATTTCCAAAATTACAGAAATAGGGCCAACTATAGGCTACCATTGTGTTATAGGCTAAATGAAGCACAACCTTGTTCAAAATTTCAGTCAGGTCAGGTCAGGCCCTGACGCGAGCGCTTCCCTGAATGAAACAGTCCGTCCGTTGCGCATCGGGCGCTACCCCCTCTATCACGGTCTGCAGGCCATTTCTTTTACCTGCTATCGTATGTGCGCCATCCGAGTCCCTCACAGCTTTCCCATTTGATGTCATGTTCTGCCAGGTAGACTAGGGTAATTGTTGAGAATGTTGAATAGCTCATCAGCAGTGGCCCTACTTTTGACAGAATAGAATATCTTCGCTCGCTGTCAAGTTAACAAAGCGGACATAACTTTGTTACTGTCAGTGCCTACTGCCTGAAGTTGGAGAACAAGTAGAAAGGTAGGCCTATTGCAATTTAAAAACTGGAATAGGCTACTGAATGGCTTCATTAATTGCATTAATTGCATTAACTGCCATCAGAAAGATTGCGCTCTGTCAAGTGTCATTCATATCAGTGTGAACTTCGTGAGCAATCCGACAGAAACGAATGGTGCGCATTATGCACTTCGCCCGCCGCAAATAATTTCTCTGCGCTGAGAACGTTGTAGACAGATATTATACCTATACCTGCTATTGATCTAAAGAGCCTATAGCCTATATATACATGCCTTAAGTTCGTCTTCTGTCTACAATAGGCTATGATCTGCTGGAATTGGAGTGATACGAAAGTTTGATGAATCACGCGTGAGCCCCGTCGTAAGATGATTTCTGCGCTCAGATATATACACTGGTTTCTACGCTCTGTTGATAAATAAGGGCCATTGTCTGCTGATAACCAAAAACTTATTTAAAAAATGAGTAAACATTAAACCACATCATCACATACCCTTCACCATAGCTAGAGATTGGCATGGTCCTTTTTCCAGTAGGCCTATTAGCCTGTTTGATGCTCATTGAGCTCAATGCAAATCAAACAGGCTATTAGTCCTACTGGAAAAAGCCCAACAGGAAACTCCTTAAATTATGTACATGACTTTCATTGAATTAAATTCTACTTCCTGTATTAAATTTGAATTGTAATTCTACATCCTGTTTTTGACCTCAATTCATATTCAAACTCAAGAATTGAATTGGAATTTATAAGTCATTCTCAATTCAATTCTGAATTGTGCTAGCCTGACCTAGCCTGGCACGCCCTCCCAGTGACGTAGCCTGACACCTTCGGCATTGCTGTCGCTGGTCTGGCCCAAAGCCATCGATATCTCAAAGTTGCGACACTACCATTGACTCCCGTGTACAAACAATGGCGGCACATCCGGGAACTATTCCATTGAGAATGGATGAATATCTCAGGTGTTATATTAAGACTTTTCTACATGACTTATAGTCGTGTGCATAATAATGCATTTTCATTGAGTAATATATATGTATTTGGAAATGCAGTTTACAGTAATTTTCATCGAGTATTTACCGTAAATATTAATGTGATCGCTGCTGTCAATCCCGTAGTAAACCAGGGACCGAGGGAACTACTGAGTCTACCCACTAACCACGTGACCGCTCTAATCTGGCTTTAAGATGGAAGTCAACGGCTGTCGCAACTTTGAGATATCGATGGCTTTGGTCTGGCCAACTGCTCATCGGGGAGGATTTCTGAATTCCGCAAAACTGCGTAACTGCCCCCTCTGGTCGAGAACCAATCAACTTTGAGCAGCTCCAACGGCTCTGGGTAGAGGCGTGTTCAAGGCAGAGGAAAGAGTGTTGTTATTGATTTAAACTCGGCAAACCCCTTTCTGACATTGACCAGTAACAAATCGAGGCACTTAAAGGAGGCGGGTCAACCAAGCGCTTGGAGAAACTGTTTAGCACATGCTCTTGGTCAGACTAAAGTCTCGCAGAGCCTTGAAAGTCGATGGCAATCAGGCTAAGCCTGACCAGCCAGACCCACATCAAGATAACCCTAGGCAGGACTCAATCGGAGGGGTGGGATAAACAGTTGTCTTTCAAATTCCTTCTCCACGCAATAGGATAACGCTAAACGAATCATCTTCTTGTTTTCAAGTAGCATGATGTGTAACCGTTGCAACTTCTGGTCGCATGTCAGTCACCATAGACCTCTGAAGTTCGTCTACAAAAAAGCCACCATCTTTGCCCAAATAAGGAGATCCGGTATCTTGAGATTTTTTCTATGGGAAAATAACATGGGTTTTTTCAATTATCGCACCTGTTAAACTCTCGCGGGGATGATGACATTGGAAATGCAGACATTTTTCGCTACACAGTTTTGTCCACTGACATCTAGTGGATACTGTGATCTTCGGTAGGTGAAGACGGCACAGTTTGATCTTTGCTACCCCAGAGCTAACTTACAATGCAACTTGCCATAGGCAGTTAGCTTCAATTAACTCCCGGATCTCCTTATATGGGCAAAGATGGCAGCTTTGGATCCTTTTTGTAGGCGAACTTCAGAGGTCTAGACCTCTGAAGTTTGCCCACAAAAAAAGCTACCATCTTTGCCCATATAAGGAGTTACGGTATCTGACGATTTTTCCTATGGTTAATTAACATGGGGATTTGGAATTATCACACCTGTTAAACTCTCGCGGGGATGACAAAATCGGAAATGCAGGTGTTTTCCTGAACACACTTTTGTCCTCTGCCTTCGATAGGAATCTGTGATCTCCGGTACACGAAGGCGGCAGATTTTGATTTTTGCTACCCCAGAGCTAACTTGCGATGCAACTTGCCATTAAGTTAGCTCTGGGGTAGCAAAAATGAAAGTGTGCTGACTTCACGTACCGGAGATCACAGTATGCACAAGAAGGCAGAGGACAAAAGTGTGTTCAGGAAAACGTCTGCATTTAAGACTTTATCATCCCCGCGAGAGTTTAACAGGTGCGATAATTCAAAATCCCCATGTTATTTTCCCATAGGAAAAATCGGCAGATACCGAATTTTAAAGATGCCAGCTTTTTTGTAGGCGAACTTCAGAGGTCTATTATGTTAAGCCCGCCCATCGACTGTACACGATGTGATTAGTCTGGTGATTCTGCCAATGCCCAGCTCCCAAGCTAGAGTTCCTAGACTGACCCGGGCAGCCAATTCGATTTGCTGCCGCTAGGGGCGTCTAGATTTCTAGGCTAGTATTTTGCACAAGCCTGTCCCGAACATTAACAATATGCTGGCTTTCTGCCAGAGTGAACTTTGGTGTCTTTTTAGACTCTTGCCTTTTTAATCCACCCAGTTGTAAGGCTGTGTGTCTAATTTTCTGATGTTATAACAAACCATTGTAAGATTGCTGAGTGTTTTTGGAGATATAGAGTCTTTATTGTCCTATAAAGGATATTCTTCTTCACACGTCATTTCATCCATAAAAGATGGATGTTTCTCCAAAATATTGCTGCATGATTCATTACACCACACCAAAGACAATATATTCTCCTCTCCATTCACTATGGTGTGAAACCAAACATGAATGTTCTTATGTTGTTCTTAAGCACAACGTAAGCTTAGTTGAAAGCAATAAACATTTTGTTCTCGATTCGATTGCGAACATTGTCAAATATTCATGGGAAGGTATATTTACTGTTGGTCACCTATTATGCAAGTATGTTCTTAAGCATATTAGCACATTGTGGCTGCTTTAAATGGTAGTGTTTTATGTTTTACTCGCCTGCATAAAAAGTTGAGTTTAAACCAGGTCAAAAAATGACCATGAAATAATGATAGGCCTACGTACAATGTTCTTCTTTCAGACACATTTGAATTTGTATAGTGATGTTTGGAATGAGTTAATGAGAAGTTATGTAAACTGTACAAGATATATGGTTCCTTTTACAACGTAGATAAATAAATACCTTTTTTAATGTTCATGGCTTCTTTGTGTACACTCTAAACCCAGATTTAGTTCTAATTAATCTTTTAGGTTGTCATTACTAATGTTTGTGTGTTTTGCGAAAACTCTCCGTCATAACTAAAACAAATTAGTTGATTGTAATATTTAAGAGAAATATGCAGTGCACTGATCATGTTAACCCCTTCAGACCCGCATTTTTTCTGTTGGGCAAAAAAAATAATATTCAGCTGATTCTTACTCCTATCCAATGTAGAAATAAATGTGAAAAAAAAAAAATTTGAAAAATTATTTCTTTCTAAGATTTTTTTAATGTCCATTACTGTGGACATCTCGACTAAACGGGTGTAAAATGACGTGAGAACTTAGGGGAAAAACACTATGTTTTTAACATAGTAGTCTTGACACAAATACTCCCACATGACTTATGCATTTAGAACTGAATGTTTTCATGTGTCTAAATGTTTTTATATGTCTGAGAGCAGGTCAAAACATGCACATTAAGTAAAATAATGTATGATTGTGTTTAAACTCTTATGCATATGCCCCATTTTTTGCCCGGCATTGCACATCATCTACTTAAGAGGGCATTGCTCCTACATACTTTGGCCCATCAAATGACCTCTTTGGAAAGCTGAGACCCTGTAGTTTCTTAGGAAACAATCAGGATAGCTGTGTGATCAAGTATGTGTGTGTGTGTGTGTGTGTGTGTGTCTGTGTGTGTGTGTTTATGTGTGGTTCTGTATCTGTGTGTGTGTGTGTGTGTGTGTGTGTGTGCCTACATGTGTGTGAATGTATCTATATATGTGTGTGTGTATGCGTGTGTGTGTAATGTACAGTCGCTACATGCACACTACATGGTCCCCCGTGAACCAAATTGCACCAAACTTGGCATACATTCAGAGGGTCTCATAATGATCCTACACTTTAAATTTCATGCTGTTTGGAACCTGTCAACCAAAGATACCTGCGATTACAATGCCTCGCTTTACTTTCTCAATTTTGACTAGGTGGCGCTATACATGAAATTAGTTGTTATGGGATGGGTTGACATGGCCCCTAGGCCCTATGGTTTTGGAGATATTCACAGAAAACTGTCTGGCCATATACAGGCCAGTTGGTGTACAGTCACTAAATGTACACATAAATTCATTTATTATATGGCCCCCCATGAACGGAGTTCCATGAACCTTGGCATGCATTCAGATTCAACATCTCAATTTTGCTTCATCATTTTTAATTAGGTTGCCCTATACATGAAATGAGTGGTTATGGGATGGTTTGACATGACCTCTTAAGACCAAAATGTAAAAAAATATGGTCCTCCTACATCCTACGGGGCTCAAGATATTCGCAGAAAACCATGTCCGCCCTACCCTCCTTTTGGGGGGTCCAGTCCGGCAGGGGGGCCACGCATCAAAACAAAAAACTATGGTTCCATGCTATCCTTGTGGGCCTACATGCCCACCAAGTTTAGTGCACCCTGGTCTTTCAGTGTCCCAGGAATCCTTAACAGAAAATTACCCATACGAATACAACTAGGTAACTAGGTGTTGGCTAACATCTCCGAGTACCTGATGGCCATTGCAATGGACATTCAACTTTAAAAAAATCCTGTACTACACTGTTATGAAATATTTTCAAATTTACTTCATATATCATCACTTTACATGGTTAAAAGTATAATGAGTCCAAAATTATTAGGCTAGCATACACATAAATTCATAATTATGAGGGTTAAAACACGCTTACCCCTCCTCCTGTCAAGCTTCAGTGCCATGCTTGTCTTATCTGATGTCTGAAGTGCTCTCAGATCAAGTTACAGGTCAAAACTGCATTCTGATTGGATCATCAGTATCCAATCAGTAACACATCATTTTTAAAATGGTGAAATGACAGATTTTTATACGTGATTTCAGAATGTTGGTAAACAATGGCCTGAATGGGCCAAAAAGACTTCCGGGTGGCAGAACGCGAGTTGCTTCCATTGATTTAGTACTGTAAACGGCTACTGTAAACGTAGTTAAAACATTGTTATTGATCAAGTAGTTAACGAAAACTTGTTGTGGCGACAGTTACATAACCAAAACCTGTTGCATTCAGGGTTGCGCCGCCAGATATTCAGCAAATTTTTATCGGTTTCCTTCAGAAACAACATATATCTAGCGGAGACTACGGACTAGGTGAGGAGGGTAAGAGGACGTCAACAAAATGAGTGAGAAGATAGCAAGACTTCAGTTTCATGTGTAAATCTTGATCAATAATAAAATATATTAATGAAGGCATTTTCAGTGAACCTTTATTTTGACATTATACCATTTGGTAAAGTCAATAAACTGTGTCGATGTAAGTCTTCAAGTTCACGTTATCTGCCACACTGAAATTGCGTGCTCAACCTTAATGCACATTGTTTGTGTTAGTTTCTCGTACAGTAGTCATAGCCAATACGCTATCTTAAACGATATACCGACTAAGTATATCTTTCTGTTTAGCTGTCACTCGTCAATTTCACCTGTCTAAAGTCAGTAAGCCGCTCATTGTCCTGGCGAGTCTGCTTGCTGTTCAACAGTGTCAACGTAGGCTAGCAGCTACTGTAAGTGCAAAATACATAGAGAGAACTGTACAAAAACATCGTTACAGGCTACCGCAGATGGATGACTGATGTGTGTACCACATTGGTTTCATCGTTACCGCTAGTAGTTTGAGTGAATGCCTAGCGGAGTAGCGCTAGGCTGCAGCGACATATCCATATTTCACCGTCAAAAAAGGTCACTGACATCCGATCCGAGCGACAGAAAACGATAGTGGCCTTTTTAATTGGATGACAGGGAAACAAACCATCCATCATAGCCTAACACATTGTGAGTCAAAACAACAGTGACTCAATAACTACCCAGCAAACAATTAACGTTCTGCTAACTTTCACTAACGTTAGCTTTTGGTTCCCCTATGGTTCGTTTTTCAGCAACCTACTAATAACGTTTAGAGAACGTTATCTCCAGGTTGTCAAAACAAATAACGTTCCCCTAACGTTTTTACAACTAAAGAAAAAAACGTTATATTCTGGTTGAATCCCAGCAAGCAAATAACGTTAGCCGCTGGTTCTCCTGTGGTTAGTTTATCAGTAACCTTCTAATACCCTGGAGAGAACGTTAGCTCCAGGTTATCAAAGTTTCCCGAACGTTATTACAACTAAAGAAAAAAACGTTATATTCTAGTTGCATTTCTCTTTTCACACAACGTTGCTACTTAGTTGTTTTTAGGTATCTTATTTGTATAACCATATCGGTATTCTCTGGTTATGTGCGTGGGGTTGATTGATGAAAATCGCCCCAGAGTTTCTATGAGTTTCCAATTGAACACGGCCAGCAGCCACACTGCAAAGTCGGAATAATTTGTTGCAAAATCGACATATAGCCCTATTCTATTCTTCCCCCCTCTGTTGGGTTGATATTCGGCCGACCAAAGCCAGCCCGTCAGCTAAAGGGGCCAGCGCGAGAAGCTAGGTTGAGAAACTTCCATCTCGGGTCCGTGAGTTCTGGGGTGTTGGTGTTTTAGCAGACTCAACCTCGCTAACTTTAAGACATTTGGATAACACAGAGATAAAGTTACTCACGTAGGCTGGCTGTATGGTATCGATCACATTCTTCACATCGTTCTCCATGCACTTGTTCCATTAAGTCCAACAGGCTTTTTAAAAACACTGTACAGGGTAAACCGGGTGGAAGAGCTAGCTAGCCATAGTCCCAGGCAGGCACACAACGATTTCATGCTAACTAATCTGACGAATAGTTTTGGATTAATCCATAATCGATTAGAGTGGCACCTGAAATGCATTCATGTTTTTAAAGCTTTATTTGTTATGAAAATATGATGATGAGGACTCCAATGAATTCTTTCTCAAACGTTGAGACTGCATCTTAACACTAGAAGCGCCGCGCCGTTCTGACCCACTTATACCTAGAAGCGCCGCGCCCCGGTCATTTGACCGCTTTGACGACCTACTAGAAGCGCCGTGCTGTTGTGAACTACTTAAAGCGCGGCGAGGCGGTCAAATGACCGCTGAGTCCTGAGACTGGGAGGCTTTTACTTACACATAATGATCGCTAGATGGCGCTTCGTGCACGAATGAAATCGTTTGGTCATAAATTCAGTTTGCACTAAACCATGTGTCATTCGTGTCAGACCGTGTTGTTGATAATCTGTGGTTGTTTGTTTCATTATGACATACAGCACGTTTGAGTTATCTGTTCATGTATTTGTGTTGATTTGTGTTGTTTGAGGTAAAAACTTTGGAAGAGTCTTTGGAGATAGAGTCTTTGGAGATAGAGAGAGCTATCCCAGATAGCAAACTTCATTGATTTAAAGTTGAAAATTGGTCAGATTGGTTGATGTTTGGTTGAATTTAAAAAGTCAACATCAATTCAATGTTTAAGTGTAATCATAATTTCAACGTTGAAAAACTGGCGTTGAATCAACATTGCTTAAAGGTTGGGTTTCCCATGATTAAAAGTTAAGCATTTCATCAACATTGTTTCAATGTCAATGTTCCGAAGGTATGGGCCAAAGATTCTAGAATAGAGCTTTGGTACGCGCTTTAATCAACCATCCAATCAGCAAGCAGCATTTTATTTGAATTTTCTCCCGGAGGAGCTGGATCCTCTCGCTGCACTGCAAACGTTAGAGAAGAAGAAATAGAAGTATCAGCTTAACTCATTCACTGCCATTGACGTCTTTAAACGTCATTTTAGACACATACCTTGACTGCCATTGACGTCTATAGACGTCAATTGCGTTTTTCAATGGGGAGGGCTCCTGGGTGGGCTTGGGAACGATCTGGCATGGTTTCAGGCTTGTAAACAGACTGTACTAGCGATCCGAGCCGCTAGATGGCAGCAGTGCCATTTGGATGATTAGTATCTGCCAACATGCAGAGATGCAACATGCAAGATGCAAGCTAACAAACTGAAGATCGACCACAGTGGATCTAGTTTGCACGTGATCCAGCGAATAAATATGCTTACTTCTTACATCAAGGATGGAAAACATGTGAACGGTATGATGCATTTACATTGAATATTGCTATATAGACTAACAACAACTTTGCTAGTGCTAGCTTGCTAAGTCTACCGTCCTGTTCAGAGTCTTTAGCGACCATCAGAGTCCCTAGCAACCTTGACGAGACTGACGAGATAACAGTGCAATCGTGGTTGACATACTACTGAAACGCTAACGTTAAAAAGTTGATTTTCACAAAAAGATCGTTTTCTCCATTTTTTGGTCAAAAACAGGTGTTTTTAGCATAACCAACCCATGTTCTACTGACGATTACTAAAGAACGGAAAACGATAGAAACAAACCGATTTTTCCTGGTAAAAGAAGAGAGTCTACTCTTTCATTTGGTACCTTTGGTGTTTACATAGTCATAAATCTCACCGTTCGGTGGATCTTGGAAAAACGGTCAAAATGTTGTAAAACGTCTGGCAGTATGGAGCGCTCTGCACTGAAAATGGCTGGCAGCCAATGAGTTAACATTTGTAAAGGTAAGTTCGACATTTCTTATTTTTTATCGGTCACTATTGAGAAACTAAACTAGAAAAAGTTGTTAAATGGGTTATTCCAAGATGTAGTTCGACCGTGTTGGTGAAAGAACTGAATTTGTTGTTCGTTAGTGCTAACATCATTATGCTAGTGAGTTAGATTAGCTATTATGTTAATAGTGCTATTCGTTTTTAGACTTGAAGTTGGAAAGGTTGCTATTGATTCACGGTTAAATTGTTATCGATACGTGGATGGTTAGTCTAGTGTTGGTTGGTTGGTTACCATTAGCAGGTAGCAGCTACATCCATTTTGAAGATTGGAGCACCAGAACTAACTGCTAGCTGCTAACCGTTAGCTTATTAGCTTGCAGAGCTCCAGCCCTTGCCGTGACCCAGCTTTAGCTGCTAGCTGCTACCGAAGGAAGCTCTCGACACCTGGGACCGTTGATCCGCTGAGCTCGGTAGCGAGAGAGCTATGAATATTACCGACACACGTAAAAGAATGATCTGCATATGCGTTGGCGACTCTGGTCGTAGGTGTGACCCACTGTTTCACTGACTAATCAGAAAACCATCATCAAATATTGCCTTTCAAACAATTTCAAACCATTTACTCGTCAGCCAGCGCTTTTGCTGCCCAAACTTCTAAAACTTAGGCAATCATTTTTCACTGCTAGCAATGCAATCCTAGTGGGTCGTGGTGGGCTCGTCAGTCAGCTCTTCCCATATGGAAAATATAGAAAAAACTTATATGCCAGCAATGTGTTTTATATACAAAACTTGTATGATTTACTCTTGAAAATGGCCCCTTTCTCGTTTTCCTCATACAACGTCATACAGTCCTTACAGGTTACAATGTTTTATATGTTTCAGGTTACACAGATTTAGCAAGGATCTTATAATGGTTTCACTGGCATATAAAACCCTGATAGATTAAGAGTAAATCATAAACGTTTTGTATATAAAACACATTGCTGGCATATAAGTTTTTCTATATCTTTTCCGTATGGGTTTTGCTGCTCAAACCTAACAATTCTCATTTTGGTAGATTGTGGTCGTCTTAAATATCCATATAATGTCATGTCTCATGACAGGTCTCATTAACAGTGGTCTTCTGTCACCACTGTATCCCCAAATTATTGTTTCTATCTTTTTGTTGCATAGCTTTAGCTCACTTCATCATCCTAGGTATGCCACAGCTATCCCCCCCCTCCTCTCCATCTCTCCATCTCTCCATTTGAAACTCCAAATATATGCCTAAAGTGTCCCCTCTTCTTTCTCCTTATGCAGATGTCCTGGCTCTCAACAAAGGCACCAGGCAGGATTGTTTTTTGTTTTTTTTGCATTCCCATAAGCCTGACTCCCTGATGTCCACTACACTCTGTTCTCAATCTTCTCCAGTCTTTTGCAAACTGTGGTAAGTATCCCCAAATTCTTGTTTCTATCTTTTTGTTATATAACTTCTACATATCACCTCACCTCATCATCCTAGGTCTGCCACAGCGATATCTTTCTCCCTCTCTCTATTTGAAACTCCACATGTATGCCAAAAGTGTTCCCTCTTCTTTTTCCTTATGCAGATGTTCAGATGTCCTATAAGCCTGACTTCCTGATGTCCACTACACTCCGTTCTCAACCTTCTCCGGTATTCTGCAAACTATGGTAAGTATCCCTTCATTTGTTACACAACTTCATCAAACTTTATTCTTTCTAGCTCATTCCTTTTTTTTTTTTGAAAGACATCTCTGCCCGAGTACTTTTCCTTTTTATTTTACTTTGTTACTGCTCTTACTCCTCCCATCCGTTTGTCCATGGAAGTAATTATTTGACTTAAGCCTACCTTACATTGCCAGACTTTGCAAAGATTTGGAAAAGATTTTTGAAAGACTACAGTCTCAGACCCTCTCACATCTAAAGACAATTCATTGAGTTTTTAGTCACAGACTAGTCACAGGCCAGTCTCAGATTAGGATTTTGCAAAGACTGTGGTCACTATTTACAAGACTGCTGCTAGATTCCTTCAAGTTATTTCCATCGTGCACTAGGCTATACGTCATCATCAACAGGAACTCACATGATAGGCTACTCATATCAAAGTATTTTTTTCGCGTTTCTGCAGCATTGTTTGATAGTGTGACATCACTAACAGATATAGAGTTGTTCTGTCACGTAGAATAGCCGACTAATAAATTATAAGAAATGAAATAACAAATAATCATACAGGCTACAGCTGTCGCCTATTTTGCCCCTTCCGTTTTCGAGTTCGTCGACCGAGATCACTATTGGTTTTTAATGTTCACGTCACTATTTGCATGAGCCACGACTGAAAAGACTTACGATAATATCAAACATGTTTGATATTGTCGTAACGGCAAAACTAGAAAAAGACTGACTCCGACAGACTTAAAACCTCTAAGATTGGCACCTTACACTAAACGATTTAGATGACGGGAGCGCGCCGAGATTCTAGTACAACTGGCAAGATTTCCGCCCGATTTTGGAAAAGTAGTCGGCGACTGTTAAAACAGACCAAAATCGTGCAATGTAAGCCAGCCTTTAGAAACTCTCTAAATCTCATTACTTGACACGTGTGTTTTCTGTGCTCTCTCCTTTTAATAATCAGAATGCCTCCTTGTGTTGGATTCATGATGTTCACCATACTGCACGGCCTACTTTTTTACTTCGCAAGCTATGGAAAGAAACTCTGTTCAGCTCATGAAACGGACTGTTCACATTTTTGGACTTTTGTGGAGGAAGCAGGGTATCCTGGTAATTTTATTTTGCAGCTACTATGCTCTCGTCATAGATACCTTGCATCCTACCCAGTGAGTACATTATACGATTTTGATTTCCAGTATCTGATGGACATTTTGACTCCCATGTTGAAATATGATTATTTTATCATATTTTCTCATAACAACCTACAATTTGTATATATAAGCCCAACAAAGAGAGAAATCTGAACTGGCAAAGCTGCTCTATATGCATCACAGGTCGATATTGTTGACCTTCACAAATGACTTCCGTCAGTCAGTTTCAGTTGTACATTAAGATAATTCCAAACATTGATGTCAACACACTGCTGTTCTTGTACCTGATAATAACTTTGAGTTAGTCATGGCAAAATGTGTGCAAAATATGTGATGGTTGACTTCAGAGTAAACACTCACTTTTGACAAAACCCTTCACATTGAACTTGTAGTAGAGTTGTTTGCATTAATTGAACAGGCCATCTTTGTTTTTTGTATGTGAAGGTCATTAACAAGGAATAAAATTATTGTTTTCATATTAAACACCTTTGTTATTCATTTTGCTTAAGGCTGGCTTACATTAGCATTCCTACCACATAACCTGTTATTTTATAAAGATGTAGGCTACTCCGATGGGCCCAAGCGATCGTCTGATCAAGAAAAGATAAAATATTACGATTCATGGTAGTAATTATATTATTTTCCACGTACATTTCTACATCTCTTTGCGCGGAATGGCTATAGTGTGGAGGACGGCGCATGCAACAATTACGCAAGCCCGTTCGGACACACTCTTATACTACGTAGGCATTGCAAAAAAATGTGTTTTCAATCGCGGGTTCTGTTGTGTGCCAGGTTAAATGTTGCATGTGGTCCAGGAGCGGGATTAGGGTACAGGGTGATGAGCGTCGGGAGGCATGGATACCCTCGATCCCCAAGAAGCTACCCATCGCGCTGCGACCAAATACAAACTTTCAGCTATCTTGCACAAGCACATCAATTATATAAGGTCTATGATATGTTCATAATGCAACGCAGTCTGTTGAAATGTAGGCTATAGCTCAAATTACATCCTGGCATCGTAGACCGAACCAGGCAATTTTGCCTCCACATAAGTATAATCATGTGCGAAGCATCATATCATCTAATGATAAAATCGACAGCGATTAACAAACTATCTTGAAGATATTGGAAATGGCCAATATAGGCTGCGTATACCTGCCTAAACATTTATACTGTAATATCCTTTCCTGTTCACATAATCGGCCTCATATATGGCTGGGGCACTTGTGCCATCAATGCACCCAATGACATAATATTGTAACCGAATGGTATCATCGTGATACCCATATGGAAAGTCAACAGCAAGGATAATTTCCGTGCCACTTGGGGACACTTAAAGCATTAGTGACCTGTGAGACGAGTTGGTGTAACTCCATTTTAATGACCCTCGTGAGTTGTGGCCAGGAAAGAGGATGAAGTCGCGCACTAACCGCTCCAGCGCAAGACAGACTTTACGCACTGATTGGCAGACCGTAGCTTTCCCTATGCTCAGCATCTCAAATACTGTACAGAAAACTACACTTCGCAAATAAATGGAGAGCTATGCAAATAGTTTGCAGTGAACTGAGGCAGGTTGACGATTGGTAACGTAGGGCTGGAGAAGGCTATTTAAATATATTAAAGTTTAACGTGAAAAACGATATCGCTTCAGCCAAAATTCATCAAAATGTCGAGCCGTGGTCTTATCAATCTCTCTCGGTGAATTGCTCGAATTATTTGCGCTCCGATGTCAATAGGCCTCTCAGCATGCCATTGAACACGAGAAAGCTGCGGAAACGCGGGTTTAAATAGGCTACCCTGAGCAAAACCGGGTTATCTTTCAAACTTAACCTTTGCAAAACCTGCTCCGACCAGGTTAGGTTCAGAGCATATGTTTCTATAGTAACTAACATACCGTGTTCATTTTGGAACGGAAAACCTAGAGTTACCGCAAACCCTGGGTTAACTTACCCGGTTTTGTGATAAAACCGGCTTTGTGGAATACCCCTCAGTATAATGCAGGTTCAATTTAACTGGCTGTCAATTAAACTTGATAGGGCCTTGAGCAGCTGGCTCTTGACACAGGTGCAAATCAGCTTAATCAGCAGTGCAGTGCGATAGACCTCTGAAGTTCGCCTACAAAAAAGCTTGCCATAGGCAGTTGGCTTCAATTAACTCACGGATCTCCTTACTTGGGCAAAGATGGCAGCTTTGGATCCTTTTTGTAGGGGAACTTCAGAGGTCTATGAAAAGTCAATGGAGAAAAATATTTTGCTAATATCTCAAAAAGTATCAAGTTTACAGAACTGAAATATACATACACTTAAGTCTTATTTTCAAGACCTATGTAACAAAGTTTAAACCAAGTTTCTACGTTAAACGGTTGAAGCTGAATTAGACCTGGTTAGGAGAAGAAGAAGAAGAAGCTCAGGAAGAACAGAACAGTGCATTTGCATGCACTGTAATAAACTGCTATTTTGCCAAAATATCAGGAAATTATCCTGCTTTATCTACAGGCAGGATAAATTAGGCTAGGCTGGCTATAGGCTACTACATTATGTTTGGTTTAAGAGGAGTAAAAATAACCCAGAGAGACAACCGTCCCACAGCAAAATATAAAAGCCTATAAAGAGCAGAAGTGAATTTCTTACCAAATTACCCAAGAGGAGAAGATGGAACAACATTGGAGGAACTTCGACAAGCGATGGTAGAGGAGTGTAAGATGCAAGACAAAAACATGATGCAGATTCAGAAGTTGATGCAAACAACATTCGCATTGAGAAGGAAGGAGATCATCTCAGATGTCCTTCCACTCGCAGACATATTGGTTCGGTGGCCTGCAATCACGTTGGAATCCCAGGTAAGCATTTCTTTTGTACACATACTTGAACAAATTAATTTCATGTGTGGTTCTGACCAAATGTATTTTGATATAAACTGTGATAGTAAAATGCATATTTCATGGTTTCATAGAGATTCATAGTTAGAAATGTTTTGTTTTGTAATGCTATTTCCCCCTTTTCACAGGATCATAGTGCATTCAACTGCATATTGACACATTTTCCCTTATTTATCTTTACAGATCAGTGCGGAGTTCCACAGAATTACCAACATCAATCTGGAGAGCACCTTCTATGAGCAGTTGGGCCGGCATCTCGTGCGTCTGCATACCTTATATAGGAAGAAGGCAGCTCGTTCAGGAAAAGCTGCTGAAGCCCTGGGTGAGATCTTCAGGATTTATGACCTCCAGGTGAGGTTTTCTTTACACTTTTACTTGTACAGTGCATTTGAAATGATTTAACCTCACCCTGACTAATATACTCACACTTTCAACTGTTGGCATTTAGTCAGCTCAGCAAATAAGAAGACTTGGTGGTTTCTCACCATTTTTTAAACCACTTGTATTAACTGTGTTTGTTTGAGATAATGAAATTCTTGTCATTTGATTAAATGATCACATGCCAGTTGAAAGTGTGTGTATATTAGTCAGAGTGAGGTTAAATAATTCCAATTTAAAGGACAACTCCGGTGTGAAGTCATCCTTTGTCTATTTTTGAATGCTACAAGATACAACCTTTTGGTTATGAGCATTTCTTTTAGCTCGCACCTAGACTGCTACTCGTCAATTGAAACATCATAAATAAAAACAGCTGTATGACACACTGGCATTTTTGCACATTAACATGACGTTTTGATCATAACTTATATTATGGTTATGGTTATGGTTAAAGTTATTTAGCAGACGCCTTTGTCCAAAGCGACATACAAATAAATAACAATACAAATTGAATTAACAGTGGACAATTACAAAATGGGGAGAATAGCAATATTATAAAAAAAACTGTATAACACAATAATTTTAAGCACTAACCTAATGAGACATAAATCAATGAATATGAGAATAGCAATTAAAAATCAATCAATCAATCAATTAAGACTAAGTGCATATTAAACAATTATGCAATTTTAAATAGTTGTTTTTACACTGAATTAGGCTATAATAAAAAGTAATTTCATTACATCCACTTCACTATATAATTATTGAGGAGGACCTCCAGAAAATAACCATATGTGCCACTTTTGCATAGGTGTTTCTAGTTAGATGAAACACTAAAAAATCTCAAGGTATAGCAGACTGCCTCAAAGTGCCTGAAAAGGCCACGAACCTCAAAGTGTTACAGTCTACATATTATGTTATTGTTTGTAAATGATCAATATGATTTAATGACACAGCATTTACATTTTTGCAGGTTGTTTAGGGTTCTTTACTTGCAATACTTAAAGAGACCCTATGCAACTTTTTCATAGTCATAAAATCGCTCAGAAATCGTTGTTTTGCTTGACTGACCAGTTTAATTGAAAACAGTAAAATGTCCTCCCGCCCCCAGTGTCCCTATCCGCTATTGCAACCTTGCTGTTTCTGCAGGAGACTATCGTCTCCTGTTTACACCTGGAAGTCTGAGACGCGTAAAGGCTGGCACAAGCCTACCTTACATTGACAGACTTTGCAAAGATTTGGAAAAGATTTTTGAAAGACTACAGTCTCAGACCCTCTCACATCTAAAGACAATTCATTGAGTTTTTAGTCACAGTCTAGTCACAGGCCAGTCTCAGATTAGGATTTTGCAAAGACTGTGGGTCACTATTTACAAGACTGCTGCTAGATTCCTTCAAATTATTTCCATCGTGCAATAGGCTACACGTCATCATTAACAGGAAATCACATGATAGCCTACTCATATGAAAGTATTTTTTTCGCGTTTCTGCAGCATTGTTTGATGTGTGACATCACTAACAGATATAGAGTTGTTCTGTCTCGTAGAATAGCCGACTAATAAATGATAAGAAATGAAATAACAAATAATCATATAGGCTACAGCTGTCGCCTATTTTGCCCCTTCCTGTTTTCGTGTTCGCGAGAGGTTACTATTGGTTTTTAATGTTCACGTCACTATTTGCATGAGCCACGACTGAAAAGACTTCCGATAATATCAAACATGTTTGATATTGTCGTAACGGCAAAACTAGAGAAAGACTGCCTCCGACGGACTTAAAACCGCTAAGATTGGCACCTTACACTAAACGATTTAGATGACGGGAGTGCGCTGCGATTCTAGCACAACTCTCAAGATTTCCGCCCGATTTTGGAAATTTAGTCGCCGACTGTTAAAACAGGCCAAAATCGTGCAATGTAAGCCAGCCTTTACATTGCACGATTTTGGTCTGTTTAACAGTCGGCGACTAAATTTCCACAATCGGGAGGAAATCTTGGGAGTTGTACTGAAATCGCAGCGCGCTCCCGTCATCTAAATCGTTTAGTGTAAGGTGCCAATCTTAGCTGTTTTAAGTCCGTCGGAGGCAGTCTTTTTCTAGTTTTGCCGTTACGACAATATCAAACATGTTTGATATTATCGGAAGTCTTTTCAGTCGTGGCTCATGCAAATAGTGACGTGAACATTAAAAACCAATAGTAACCTTGCGCGAACATGAAACAGGAAGGGGCAAAATAGGCGACAGCTGTAGCCTTTATGATTATTTGTTATTTCATTTCTTATAATTTATTAGTCGGCTGTTCTACGTGACAGAACAACTCTATATCTGTTAGTGATGTCACACATCAAACAATGCTGCAGAAACGCGAAACAATTACTTTGATATAAGTAGGCTATCATGTGATTTCCTGTGAATGATGACGTGTAGCCTATTGCACGATGGAAATAATTTGAAGGAATCTAGCAGCAGTCTTGTAAATAGTGACCCACAGTCTTTGCAAAATCCTAATCTGAGACTGGCCTGTGACTAAAAACTCAATGAATTGTCTCTAGATGTGAGAGGGTCTGAGACTGTAGTTTTTCAAAAATCTTTTCCAAATCTTTGCAAAGTCTGGCAATGTAAGGTAGGCTTTAGAAACAAGAAGAACCACGCTTGCTATTTATATATAGCCTATATATGTATAAATATACACGCTAAAGCTGTCGGGCAAGCTCTGCAGAGAAATATGCAAGCATAAAACGAGTGAAAACAAAAAACGAAACCGAAACCAGAGATGAAATCGCCAATCCTGCATAGTTCCTCTTTAAGGTTGTTGCTATTTTTCATTCTATCCCACTGAGCAGGTAGGGGCCAGCACAATGTACCTTACTGACGACAACAATGGAGCCATTTTCTCCCAGGAGAATGGCCATTTTCCAACGGGGAATGCCGCCACGGGCCTCTGGCTTCGGGCGGGCGTTCCAAAGGTAGGCTATTTTGTCATATTATGAAATCTGCTCTAAAAGTAGTTAAATAGCATGTTAATGTAGATATGTCAACACTCTGATCCATTCAGATCCATTTATCTGGGGGAGGTGGTGGGGAACCGCCTGGTCTCCTCCAAGACGGTCGTCGTCCGATTTACGGAGGCCGAGGCGAACTTGGAGGGGATAACGATTTTCTGAGGAGGAGGTTGTCCTGATGGACAGTCAGGGCAACGCAATTGTGGAGTCGGAGGGGACAAGAAGTAAGTAAGGCCACTGGTGTCATTTATAATAATAATACACACACAAATGTGACCTTCCACGGCGAAATCATTCACAATGTCCAAATTTTCGAAATCAAAGTTATTACGTTTTCAGGAAGGGGCATAATCAACCTTCAAAACGATACCTATATCTAATGAATTGAACGTCATATTACTGAAATATAAACATTCAAAGGAGTTGAGTTCATCCTGTCATGCCAATAGAAAAACGGAGAAATCTGCCTCTGAAGTTAACCGTCGGCTCAACACTCACGAACGCTTTGTAAGGTCGCCGCTATTACAAGATTTACGGTACTTGTATCAACGACACAGCACACGGATGGCTTGGTGGTTGTCAATGAGTGCAATTACCGTAAATATTGGAATAGAGCGGCAAAAACGAGACGCCTCTAACTTCCTGCTTCCTCTAACTTTCTCACCTCAACAAACTCACGTTTTTAGACTACAAAAGGTCAGTTTTTCGGCGAAATGTATTCACGGCCGTACAGTGTAAACCTCCCACTGTTTCAAAACACTTACAAAAAAAATTCCACGATTTTAGCACAAGTGACATAAATGGCCATTTTTCTCAGAAACGCCTGTTGCGACAAGCGACTGGTTTTGCCGTGGAACGACACAAATATCAATCAGTCAGCAGAATTAACTTACGTTTTCTCGTACTTCAGCCTCCCATTACTGGAGGCAGAATTCACGCAAGGTGTTTGCCCTGACGGAGGAGGCGCTAGAAGACCTTCAACAAGGCGGAGGGCAAAATCCAGGTATTCAACATCTTCCTACAGTTCTGCTTGTCAGTGACCAGTCATACAGTTCGCAGCACTTATTTCCATGATATGCATTATGTATTTTCAGTCGCAGATCTGAAGACAGCTCTGCGGTTCTAGAGAAGGTGGAGGAGCTAAAAGCAGCAGCTGAAGGCCTACATGGCGTAACAGAGGCCATACATCACTTAACAGAGATGGCCAGAACAAGCATGGCTCGACCTACTCTGCCCCTGGCAAAAGAGGCAATGTCCTGCCTCGATTGCAAAGGTATGTGTGTAACACAAAATTCACATACAATTTAAATACCTGTTGAGGTATTTAAATTGCACTGGTTTACTGCTTTTAAGAATGTGTTTTTTTTTTATGAATGTGTTTTTTAAGAAAATCAAAAATGGTTAAATAATTTCACTTTTATTTACACATCTGCAGCTGTAATGGAGGACCATATGTTCGCCACCTGCTGTTGGTCAATGGTGGGGTGCAAGGTCTGCACAGACCGCTGGCTTGAAGCAGCGGACACCTATTATTGGGGGCCAAGCAGCGAAGCTGCGAAGGCACCTATTGTGTTTGTATGATTTTTCTTCCGCCATGGAAGTCAATGGCAGCCCATAGAACCGACTGGTGAAAAGTTGTGAAATTTTGCACACTGATTGGGGTCTCTTGAGTCATGTGACCAAGTTTCATGTCAGCAGCTCAAGCGCTCTAGCGCCACCAACAGGTCAAAGTTGGACGTGCGTTCACGCATGTAACTTTTGAACTGTTGGTCCGATGTTCAGAAAACAGGTGTTGTTGGAATCCTTGGACTTGCCCAAGTTCAACGCACCCTATGACGTCATTTTCCGCCATGATGGATTTTCCGCCATCTTGGATTTTAGCCAAAGTGAAACTAAAGTTTCACAGGTCAGAAATTTTGTCCAATCGACACCAAGTTTGACAAACATCATCGGACCATGCCTTATACACGCATTGCTTTTTGTCTTGGGAACTATCACCGTTCGCCCATAGCCGCCAATCAAAGTTTGCGGCGAAGCCACCAAACAGGAAGTGAGCTCATATCTCAGCAACCCTTGCATGTATCAAAAGCAAACTTAACTCATGGACTGATGACCCCATCAGGAGGACGCTCAAGAAATGTGGTGGCCTTTGACCTCTAGGGGGCGCTATAATTCAGAAACATGCCTTATGGCCTGTAGATAAATGCGTTTCAATTGTAGAGGCAGCCTACCTGAAAAGCAGAAGATTTTCGGTTTGGTTTGGGATCTAATTTACTCTTCGACTGTTTAATGATATCACTAAGTGTTGAGACTGATGGGCACTGACATCTGGGGTGTATTTGATGGTTCACTAGGCATATTATTAAGTGTCACGTTGAGTGTCGGGATTTCCACCCGCGATAGGAGACAAGCTGCATTCATTAATCATTGGCACAATGTTTCAGCCTACTGCCGGGAGAAAAACATGTCTTTACTGCTAGGCTACTCGAAATTAGTCAAGCCTGCTTGCCACGTCTCTCCTCACTCAGCGAGTCACGTCACTTTGACTTCTATAGCTAGCCTATATGACATTTAATCTATATGGATAGCTGTAGGCCTATTCAAAGCTATCCATAACTTTTTTATGTGACTATGTAGGCTGCAAAATATGCAAAGTATGACAAACGTAGGCTAATATACCTGCTATAGCAGGGGGTGCGCTGCAGCACCCTCAGCCCCTCTATGCTCAGCACCCTTCCCGCGCCATTGCCTATGTGCTTCTCAGGATGTTGGAATTTGATAGGCTAAATTGTCGAAATGGCAGTACTAACATGTGTCGGATTGGCAGCATGTCGGAATAACACCATGTCTGAATAGCAGCATGTCTGACAAAATGGATGTCGGACTGCCGACATGTAACCAGTCAAATTGAGCTTTAAACAATACAACACCTCGCAATTGCAACTCTGATGTAAGCAACAACATACACCCAATCATCCATGATCAATGAAACCAAGTCCAAACCAAATAGATCTTTAAACAATCATATTTGAAATTGCCAACACAAGTTTGAAAAATGATACTCTGAACACACCTAATTTCCGTGTGATCAGAGCATCAATGTTCACATTGATATTTTCACACTTTTGGACAAACATGAACAAAAGTTGCTTCAGCTGAAACAGTCTCCCCACATATTCTCAATTACATCTAAACTCACCACAACAATTGTAGCCTGCTTAACAGTTTCAGTATTGGTCATTTTTACAGGGATTCTGTACACAAACAAACAGCAGTGTTTTAAAGTCAATTCTGTAAGTAATTCTGGAGTAATATGGTCTGTTATTTTAGCTTTTGTAACAGGGGAGCTACACTAGGCACATAACTGAAGCATTCCATTTGCAAAGCATATGTTGCACCAATTAATAATCACTATAATCAATGGAAGTAGCTACACCAGATGTGACACTGGCAAGTATATTTAAAAAAAAAAAAAAAAAACACCAGTCTTCTAAACGGGATTTTACGCATCAAGAAAAATTAAACTCATCGCCAACACTGAATATCTAGTTTGCCCACATGCATAAATTCATTGAACTGAAAACAACTGACAACTTCAGTTTTAACATAACTAAAAACCCTGTATGCAATCTCTTAATTTAACTTAACCAACATCAAAATGTCTAACAAGGGCACCAATTCAGCGTGTAACACATACACACCACACAAACTATTTTACCTCAAGTGATTCCTCTGACTCTACAATATCAAATTGAGCCTTGACTGCATTCCCACCCTGCAACTCCAACTCAATGACATCATGTGCCAAAATTACAGACGCCAAATCATCACTACTCAATGAAGTCGAATCCAACCCTAACAACTCATTCAACACACACAAGTTCAGACTTACAGGTATAAGTTTACTGCCACATTCCACCATAAGATCAGCACTAGCAGATTTAGATACTTGTACTTCCAAAAACACTGGCAGAGATCACAACGTGTGATTGGCGCATCTATATTGACATTTGGTAATTCATGCTTCTTAGGACAAAGATAAACAACTTTAGCGTCAGCCGAAGCAATCTCCCCACGGATAACATCAGTCGCATCCTCAATGACAACAACAGCTGAAGCTTGTTCTTTCGTCTCTACAATTTTTGTATCAGCTGTGGTTGTAACTGTAACCATCCCCAAGTACAAACGCACAGACAAATTAGAAAAGACATACCAATTCTCTAAACCATCATAGTATTTCCCCACAGTCAAGGAGATACTTCCTGAATCATCTGCAATGATGTAGGTACTCCTTTTCATGACTATTTTCTGGCGAGTCACACCATCTCTCTGTTCACTAAGTTTGACAACTTTACCAGTCACATTTACCTAGAACAAACAAATTAATTTAAAAACACATTAAATGCACATATTACTAGCCTAGAAATCTGGATTCACCTAGCAGCAGCAAATCTAATTTAATTACATTAACATAATGATCAACATGCGACCAGAAGTTGCAACAGTTACGCATCCTGCTACTTGAAAACAAGATGATACATTTAGCGTTATCCTATTGCATGGAGAGTGAATTTGAAACACAACTATTTATCCCACCCATCCGATTGAGCCCTGCCTACAGCGAGTTCCCAGACCCTACATCTTGATGTGGGTCTGGCTGGTCAGACTAACAGATTACATGACTACCACATAAATAACAAAAAATAAGTCTTCACATAATCAGTAATCAAGATCACAATAATGTCAATTATTATGGGCTTATCGGAGTCTAACATCTTTTGGAGGAATAGGCCTAATATGGTCACTACGGTCAATGTACAGTAGGGGGTCATGATATACAGTACCTTTATCCTGTTTCAAAGTTGCTGCACAACCATCATCTTGGTAAACTATCCTACCTTGAGCATACACTGTATGCCATAGCCACTGTATTGCTGTTCTTACTGAATCTTGAAATGTCTTGAAAGTACACACGGTGTAACCCTCTTTTTGTCCAAAATAAATGGCAAAATCTCTCTAAACCAGCTGTTTAGATATTCAGTAGCCTATATGCCTTTTAAAGTTTTGGTGAATTATTGGCACACCAATAATAATGTAGACAAAACAATGACTGCTGCCAAGTACAAACAAATGCTGGGAATACCATTTTTAAATATAGGCAATTAATTATGTCCAACTAGCTCTTATATAAGACGACAGCTCATTATTTGTGTAGGCCTATATTTTAAGCTACTAGGCTACATGTATGATGGTATGATGTGTGTGTTTTTTTTCTATC
The DNA here is from genome assembly GCF_963854185.1 of Sardina pilchardus. Taxonomy (NCBI): domain Eukaryota; kingdom Metazoa; phylum Chordata; class Actinopteri; order Clupeiformes; family Clupeidae; genus Sardina; species Sardina pilchardus. The sequence continues at coordinate 25,234,614 of NC_085016.1, read as the reverse complement.
ATTATTACTATTAATATATTGGTTCAATTAATTTACATGCCTACTGTAGCACTTCTGGCAAGTAGTATTGCCTAATAGATTCCTTTTTTTTTGTCAAGGCAAGTTGCTGCACTGCCAGCTACATCTAATCCAAACATAGAAGGCCAATAATAATAGGATCTATTCAAGTTGGTTGGTAATCCAAATGCAAAAAAAGTATAAAGGCTAAACCAAAATTATGCTAATTGCGATTAGCCACGTTGCTAATAACTACAATGAAAACGGTGCTGACAGCTACTGCAATAAGGCCATAATTTCCTATACAACTACATAAACAACAGAACATTACTTGAAATTAACTTTACTCACGTAATTGTCTTGCCTTAATGGGCAAGTAGGTTAGTCATTGAAACTTCTGTTATGCTCCACACAGCAGACAGATGTGTACTCTTTCTGACACTTTTAAGACAAGCTATTTTTGGACATGTTGCCGGAGACATAATGTAAAAGTAAATTATGTGGGGCATCCAATATAACCTGACACGGAGTTCCGTTGTATATAACTCTTGAAGTTTATTCTTCCAATACAACTTATCTTCCAGAGCTGCTCACCTCTCAGTTACTCGTCTAGCCTAGGCAGAACTTCAGTACACGGGGACAACATTTTCTCAACTCTCACTCTGCTTCCCCCTTCCTGTTTTTCCAGTTCCTTCCCAAAATAAAAGTCCTCGCACCTTTTTAGTGCTACATAATACTCCCCTACCCCAAAAAGAAATGTCCTCATTTCAAAAATAACAAACAAACAAACAAACCAGAGAGCACAGCACCCTATTTGTAGTAAAGGCAAAACAGTAGCCTTATAACATGAGCCATCTAAAATTTTGTGTAACCTATAGAATAACAACATAATAGGTGAGCAGCCAAAAACAAATACATATCATAAACCATTACAGTGCATAAAGAGAAAACAATGCAACTCAACACATACAATACTGCCTTGAGTGTCCATCATAACTCAAAGTCCTGAAAATGAGAGGGCAGCCGATGTGCCCGACTGGGGAGTGAACGGGTGGCCACCCTTGTGTTCAATGTAGCGGGGGGAACTGCCGGTGGCAGAGGGCTGGGCATTGTTGACGGCCCAGCAGCAGGGACAGAATCATCAGTAGGTGTATGTTGTGGATGTTGAGGAGACGGTGCTGTGGATGTATACATGAGGGGTTGTTGGGGAAATGTTGGCGTGGCTGGCAAGATGCGATATGGCAAAGTCAATTCCCTTGGTTGAGGGGGGTGATCTCGAGCCCGAGCTCCCTCAGCAGGGGCATATTCCTCGTCCGACATCTTAGCTAAACTTCAGCGGCAATAAAGAAAACAAAAGTAGAGGCTGTCTGGCTACGTTCAGTAACCATACGTGAGAAAAACAGTCCAACTTGCTATTCAAAAAAAATATGCGCTGTCATCAACACGCTCACAAGTTATGGTAGAAAAACGTCCGTGCAGGTGATTGAACTAACGTTAACGTTAGCAGTGGGAGGGCGAAATAGGAGGAAAAAATCCAAACTCGAACAAACTCACCACCGCTGCTACCAGTGTAAAAGTAAATTATGTGGGGCATCCAATATAACCTGACACGGAGTTCCGTTGTATATAACTCTTGAAGTTTATTCTTCCAATACAACTTATCTTCCAGAGCTGCTCACCTCTCAGTTACTCGTCTAGCCTAGGCAGAACTTCAGTACACGGGGACAACATTTTCTCAACTCTCACTCTGCTTCCCCCTTCCTGTTTTTCCAGTTCCTTCCCAAAATAAAAGTCCTCGCACCTTTTTAGTGCTACAATAACGAGCCGATTGATCTGACTATAATCTTGAATTTATTGATGATGTCAGCAGAGCCAGCTTCTATAAACCATCAAGTGGTGTGGAAGATGAACGAACCTTATCAGTGGACATGCGTAAGGCGTGTGTAAAATATCCCTTTCAGTGCGAATGCAAGTCTCATACTACATACTACAGTCTCATAGACCGTACATTTACGTATTCTGTAATTTCCATACAGAATTCTTTGATGAAATTATAATCAGACCCCCCCCCCCCTCCTTAAAAAAAAACTCATCGGATCTACACGATTCACCCAAGTCCCCCAGACAGCCGTGAAAAAGGCGCGCCGTTTGCATTCCTGAATATAGTTGACATATGTGACCCTGTAAAGCGGAACCAGTCGTTTCGGTAAAATGTATTAAATTAAGTTATTGTCCTCACGTGAACGGCCATAAACTAAGCTTTCCAACGATAGGTACAGTATATCGAGGGTATTACACAAACTATCGCTAAGATAACCGCATCCAAAGTTGACATGGTTCTCCTGTCACGATATGCCAGAAGAGGAGAAATCACTTTTTTAAGCGGCGCGTGCACAACGGGAATGACAGCAAATGTGTTGAATCTTCGCCAGGTTTAACAGTCAAAACTTATGTTTTTCCGTGAAATGCGTTCACGATATGAAACGGTAGACTGTATACAGTCAAATTATGCGAAAACGTGAAATTCAACATTTTAACCCGGAAGTTTGTTATTGTTGATTTTCTCAAAATAACGTTGTGCGCAAAACAACTGATTTCGCTTTGAATGGTCACATATGCAAAACCACCTAACTACACAAAAATACAAATTGCAACATTTACACTGAAATTCTCTACCATCACATTTTTCACACAATTCACTACAGATGAACTATTGACCAACAGGTCATGTTGGCCTGGATTTTGACGAGAAGGACCCATTCTAACATTGTTGGATAGTTCTGCAAATACACATTACATCAAATATTAAGCCCCAAGTTCTCAATTAGCTACTAAACTTCACTTTGTCCATATGAAGTTTCCCTGGCAAAAACATACAACAATGAGAACCTTGCAGACAATGCAGACATACTATAATTAATATTATCAATGCTATGGTTACTTATACAACCTATTAATTAAAATAACAATTTGTCAATAAACCTACCGATCTTTCTCAGTACTATGAAACACATTATGTTTCAACACGTCAAAAACAACCACGCGAGAGTTCACGTGTGCTTGTTGCAAGACCGCTGTAAAATACTTCTTTTTTGAAGCACTCTCAATGATTGGCGAGACTTGATGTAAATAACCGGTAAAGCATCCCTCCTCCTTATCAGGAAACTTGGATTTTTTTTCAGCCGGCGAAGCCATTATCAGGAAGAAAAATTCTGTGAAATAAACACATAAAACACCAACAGATGAACTACTGTACTCTGCTAATCCTAATCCTATCAATCAAAACAACTGTTAAGACCCTGCTGGTCAGTCCTGGGGTTGCACCCTCCATTTCTAATGCCTGTGTGGGCTCTGCCCCTTTTATCTGTGCTTTATTAGTTGCAGAGCAAGGAGTGGGCCCATTGGTGGTTGGACTAATGGGTGGTGCTATAAAATCACCTGGAGGAATGGACGCGCTCTCTTCTCCTCTCTTGGCTTGGCTCTGCTCTCTGCACTCGATGGCTGCTCCACTGGGGAGAGCCTCAGCCCGTCAGCGCGTCACACCGACGTCGCGTTTTACACTCTTTGTTTGATCACCCCTAGACACTTTGAATTACACTTTTCTTTATCATATACTGACTTTACACTTTTAATGTTTCAATAAATATATTATATTTAAAACCTTTAGCTACAGTGTGGTCCCCATCCTTAATGTCACGGCTACCTTGAGCCCGGTGGTTGTGACACAACTCTACAATGAATCAATTTGCTGGTCCTTTTTTCATGCACTGTCCACATCCAATTATAACCATTTCCACTTTCACTTCTAATTTAGCAATTAAAAAAAAAAAAAAAAAAAAACAGTTCTACATAGAGTTCATACACAATTGCCCCAAATAGGCAAACACACACAAAAAGATGCAAAAGTCAAGAACAGCAGAAAGATTCCTTTCCTTTGAAACACCCTTTAGTTCCACTTCAGCAAATGTTCAATAATCTCTGGAAAATACAAACAAAAATGCAAATATCATAACTGATTAAATAGTCTGGGAAAAAAAACAAAAAACCTCCACTCAAATCATAGCCTATAAAATTCCCCCGAATAGGCAAACACAAACAAAAACATGCAAATGTCAAGAACAGCAGAAAGAGATGGTTACATGCTGCCACTCAGACATGCCACCACTACGACACGGCCAATCCGACACATTTTAGTACCCCCATTCCGACAGTTTACAAATCCTATTTTTTTCCAAGTCAATTTAACGGACCCTATGAGCCCGACGGACGCAAAGTGCGTCAAAAAACACACCCATTCTTCTCTGTTACATTGCTCCGTGATTATTAGTCACAGCGAGATGAGACCTACAGTATATTGCATGAAAGAGCTCAGAACCGGTAGCCTCGCGAGCCATCCACGTACTTCCGGCCAAGGATTGCCTCCACTACGTGTCTGGCCGTGCTCCTCTGTGGAGCATTCTGCTCGGTAGAATTGTAACAGAACGCCCCCCCTCCAGAAAGCAGCCAATAAACGAAGAGACGGGTTGGTGGGGGCGAAAGGGGGAGGGCGCTCGTAACGATGACGTTAAACGCCTGCGCTATGTTGTTCTCAGCTTGCTAGAAGAACACAGAAGTTTGTAGCTAGCAACCCCAACGATGGCAGATGCCAAAGGAGCTATCCAGGCCGTTCTGAGTAGATTTCCACACATCAGTGTGTTAAAACCGGAGCAAGAGGATGCCTTGATCAATTTCATCCAAGGGAAAGATGTCGTGGCTTTGCTCCCAACGGGTTTCGGGAAGAGCCTCATTTTTCAGCTAGCTCCACTCGTAGCTAAGGAGTTGGCTACACGCAATGGCACTGAGTTGAACCCCATTGTTGTTGTTGTTTCGCCTCTCTTGGCTTTAATGGAGGACCAAATAATGGAAGCAGGGAAATTGGGAGTTAGTGCAGCACAGCTCGGCGTGCATGAAGAGCAGGACATCTTAGATGGACGCTTCAGTTTGGTCTTTGGAAGCCCAGAGTCTTGGCTGCTGAACTCTAAATGGCGACGTATGCTATCATCAGCTGCTTACAGAGACAACATTCTCGGTGTCGTTGTGGATGAAGTCCATCTCACGTACAAATGGTAAGTTAACATTTTACAACCGCTGCGACGTTACTTGTACTAAATCAAGAGTATTAACGTGGCGTCATGAATAAATTTGCTCTTCTGTATCTGTCTTATTAGGGGTGAGGGGTCGACAGGCGAGACTGCATTCCGGGAGAGTTTTGCAAAGCTCGGAGAACTGAGATCTATCACGAAGGAAGGTGAGTTGAATGACTCATCTGTGTTGTTAATGCCCGTCATGTCAAAGCATTTGTCCTTTGGTTGCTTTACATATATTCGGCGCACTTTTATTAATTGTAATGTAAATGTACAGTTCTATCCATGTGGCATACACAATGGGTGTTTGATAGCTAAGTCTCCACATAACCACATACTACTGCTATAATGTGGAAGGAAATGGGAGCATCTTATTTATTTCTGGAGGGTGTTCCTCTGTACTGTAGAATCTGTGACCACCTCATCAATTCAAGGCTAAGTCACACATTGTGTGTGTGTGTGTGTGTGTGTGTGTGTGTGTGTGTGTGTGTGTGTGTGTGTGTGTGTGTGTGTGTGTGTGTGTGTGTGTGTGTGTGTGTGTGTGTGTGTGTGTGTGTGTGTAATCACTGCATATTAAGAACCTGGCTCAGTGCTCTTTAAGAACTTGTGCAGATCTGGAGAACACACCGACACTACCTCCATAGTCCAACTACATTAGAATATATAATGAAATGCAATATTACATGCTGTTTTGGGTTTGATTTAATTTTGAAAATTTCTCTGACTGGCAGGTACACCTGTATTGGCGTTGACTGCTTCTGCAGACATCAAGTCCAGAGATCGCGTCACCAGCCTACTTCACATGGACAATGCCGTGCACATCCTTGCAAGTCCCAACAAGACCAACATCCGTCTGGGATTGAAGAATGTGCCCAGATATGAACTGGACTGCCTTGACTGGGTTGTTCAACTTGTGAAAGGCAAGGGATCAACTATGCAGCCAATAATAATTTACTGTCAGACTATGCCAAAGGTGGGAAGAGTTTTTGCGTACTTGAAGGCTGAACTGCAACAACATGCCTGGGTGGATTGTGACTCAGACTGTAAAAGTGAGAACCTCTTGATTGGTATGTTTCACAGCAAGACCCTCCCCAGACACAAGGACAGAGTGCTGGCTTCACTGCGGGGGGAAGGGAATTGTCGCGTTGTTGTCGCATCAACAGCTTTGGGGATGGGCTTGAATTTCCCAAATGTATCACATGTGGTTATGTATGGTGTTCCAGGGGACCTTGAGTCTGTTATACAGCAGGTGGGGAGGGCTGGAAGAAACGGTCAGTCAGCACACAGCATCATTTACAACATGGGACAGAATTACAAGGCGGAGAAGGAAGTGAAAGAACTGCTCAACCTCGGAAAAACGACATGTGTCAGGAAAGTACTGTTCTCACATTTTGAAGCTGAGCCCTGTGGTGTTGAGCCAATGCACCCAGTGTTGCCAACTATTTCAAATGGAAAGTAGCTAAAGCCAGCTCCAAAAGTCGCCAAATGTCGCTAGATGACGTCAAACGCTAATTTGCATATCAATTACGTCATTACGTCGTGCCCCCCCCCCCCAAAAAAAAAAAAAAAAAACATTGAGGGCCCTTTAATAATGTATGCCTGTTTGCTTTTCTCATAGGCTATACTCATACAGTAGACATTAGGCAACTTTAGAGCCCATTTCAAATATATTTTGTTTAATATGTTAATTGATAGGCTACACTTTACACTTCTGTAGGCTATAGGCTACTTTGCTATCTTGTCACATCAGAATGAAATTAAGCTACGTGGCTGAAAAGCAGTAATTTCCTACCTATTCCCTGCATCTGCTTCTCACTGATTGAAGCCTGATAACCTTCTGAGATTCACATAATGTTATAAAGTTATGGTTCCCGCTTCACTTATGGATACAATGTTTAATTGTGGCTCTATCACACGGTCAGCCTATCACTGAAAACAGATGTTGCGTGATCACTGTTTTATTTACTTTCATTTTGCGTCATATAGGCTATCACGCCAGTGAAGGCGCAATAATTAAATAAAATGGCAGGGGTTGGCCAGGATTAGCTGATAGATCTGTAGTCTAATGCTTGCTTGTAGTTCTTGGAAGGTATACTTTTGTCCGAGCTCAACTACTGCCTGCCGTTTGAGCGTCCAGAATCCAGACCGCTGTCTTGCATTTGTTGCCACTGAGCAGAGCAGCCACATACTCGTTTAAAGCACGCGGCTGCGTGTAGAACGTCAGTCGTACCGAACGTGGTGGTGCACACAGCTGGGTATGGAGCGGGAGGGAGAGGCGGCCGGGGTCGGGAGAGGGAGGGAGGACGAGAGCTCAGAGCTACGTGAAGTGCAGTGACGACTCAGACAAGGAAGGGGAAAAGTCGCCAGACACACGAAAAAGTCGCCAGATTTGTTGTCAGTCGCTAGATAAGATTTTCAGTCGCCAGAGACGGCCAAAAGTCGCTAAATCTAGCGACAAAGTCGCTAAGTTGGCAACACTGAATGCACCAGTGTTGCACATTTTGTCAAACTGTCTGTTCTTGTTCATCGGGCACATGCACAGAACCCACGCCAGATTATGAACAGACTCAGGGTCACTGGCGATTCTAGAGTCTGTGGGGGCCCTAAGCAAAAAATCCTAGGGGGCCCTACTTACACAAGCCGCCCCCCCCCCCCCCCCCACACACACAAAAAAAAAACCTAAAAATTTGTTTTTAACATGTTGCTAGCACTATGCCAAGCATTTATCATTCATTGCAAGTGCCATTCACACATGCTACATACGGTTTTTTTTTTTCAGCACAGTCTAGGCTACCCAGATCTGCCACAATATCATGCATAAATACTTGCATTGATTTATTTTAGATTTTTAAATAATACAAATTCAAAAAGCAGGCTACTATACAAATTATTACATTTTGACGTGTATCTCACCACAGCAAGCAGCTCGACATGACTTGGTTGTATAGGCCTGACTGCTCTGTAAATGGCAAGAACCATGATGGAGGGATACGGGTAGCAATTTACAGAAATATGTGGTGTGTAGGCCTACCTTCCAGAAATAAGCTGATCTGACCTGACTTGTTTGCATTGTAGCACACATGACGTGCACACTTGATGATTCTCTATAATATTTATTTTACTGCATTGCAATGAACAAAGTAAAGGCAAAAAAGTGTTTATTTGTCAAACAAATTTGGATGCAATATGAGTCTTGAATTGGATACCATACAGGAGTTTGCTAAAGCCTATAGGATCTCAAAACCGTATGCTATTATGAACGTGCCTTGCCATAGAGAAACACATGATAACGTTGGATTATGAACAGCTATTATCGCACACAAAAACATAGGGTAAGTGGAGCTAAATGAAGTTATTATTTTGCTGTCACTTGGTCTGTTTTATAACTTAAAAGGTTGTATTTGGTATCTGTGTGGATAGCTCTAGCTCTCCTCTTTCATCTGACATGCGTGTCATCTTTCTGATCACGATTTCACGAGTAAATCAAACGAGAGCTAGTATATGACATTATTATTTGTTTGTCACTTCGTCTGTTTTTATAACACAAAAGGATCGATGTATTTGGTATCAATGGAAAGCTCTGTTTCCCCTCTTTCATCTGATATGCGTAGCATCTCTGTGCGATGCCGAGTTTGCCAGTAATTCAAGCGAGACTGGATGTGCGGATGTATGCAGAGCAATATAGACTGTAAATATGATATACTTTGATTTAACTTCATGACTTTCATACTTGATCGTACAGACAAGTGCCAAGTCTCGTTGGAAAGCCCCGCTTCTGCTCTTTCGTGCAATACAGGTCTCATCTCGCTGCGACTAATAATTAAGGAGCAATGTAACAGTGAAGAATGGGTGTGTTTTTTTGATGCACTTTGCGCTAGTCGGGCTCAATATGTGTGGATTGTTTGCACTCTTTTGGACACAGATCCACTGTTTATAAGCCGATAGCATACATGTAGGCTACTATTTGTAAGACAGGACAGGACAGGAGCACACAAAATCACGTAACCCACCATTCAATCTCTATTGACGAAATTCTCGCTTGTCGCACCAGTAAACGCTCTGAGGTCTCGGGGCCCCCTAACGGCTCGGGGCTCCAAGCAGTTGCTTGCCATGCCTGTCGGCAAGGTGCGCCCCTGCTCAGGGTAAGCCAGTGAACCTGAGATCAAGGCATGTTACTGCAGAGGACAAGTCCTTGATTGTTGACATGCTGAATGGATACAGAGACAGCCTGATCAGTCCATCAGCTCACCTCTTCACCTCACCTGAAGCATGCACTGGATTCAGTCAAAAACTGGTGGACTCTGTGTTGAACAACTGTCAGTATATATTTGACCTGTCCTACATTCTAGCCAACATTCCTGTTTTCAGAATAGAGCATGCCAGAGAGGTTTTACAGATCATAAGCGATGTATTCGGAGCTGTGGACACAGATCAGCTTGAGGATGAGCAGTCTGATGCAGGAGAAAGACACACTCTCTCGTGATGGTTGACAGACATCACGATGGAAAGCAACCATCGTGATGCCACGCCCCCTCACACCAGCACTTATTTCTGCTGTAGATTAAGCTCAAATATAAAAAAAATAAAAACCTTTCCCCGGAAATGAAATTGAGCCTAGAACTGATACATATGTAGGGTGCTTTAGAAGCTGTCAGCCAAACAGTGCAAAATTAAAAACATATTAGTCTGAGACCACCATCTAGTTCAAATAAGTCCTCCTTGCAACGTGAATTGTCTTTTTTTAGGCTACAGTACATGTCTCGCAGTGTAGCCTACATTAAACGTAAAACATGTAGCCTAATAATGTTTAAGAAGGAAATAGTCTAAAGGAATAATTATTGTTACGACTAGGAAATTCTAGCTCTATTTTTTTGCGAGGCTACAGCACTGAAGCGCCAAATGCGTCATTCTCCGCTGTGTTAATATAAACAATTTATTTCGTTATCTTTATAGGATCAGAATAGCCTACGTCTTTCACTATAGGGCAGGGGTCGGCAATTAAGTTTGGCCTCGGGCCAGATATTTTCCAAGCCATTACATAGCGGGCCACAATTCACAACCAAAACAATGGCTAATTTAATTAATCAATATCGGAGGAGGTAAAAATGATAGGCGCTCTTGAAATGTCAGGGCAGAGACATTAAAGCAGGCTGATCGTTAAATTTGTCGACTGGTCATTGGGGGCGCTATTATATGCCTGTGTGTTTATTTATTTATTTTTATTTTTTTAAAACACCAGAAAAACATTTCCACGCGTTGCTGTTAGCTGTCAAAAATGGCACTATCAAAACACCTGAAGAGAAAAGTTAACAGCGAAAACAGGATCTTTAATGATGAATGGACAGAGAACTATGCCTTCATCATCCCTAATGTTATTAATGCAAAGCCCACATGCCTGATCTGTAACAACTAACGAGGGTGTCTCTGCATGCAAAGAGTAACCTACAAGACGGCACCACGAAACTAAGCATGCTAATTTAAAAGTTGCGTTCCTAAATAACACGCACGCTATGTTTGAAACTCGTGTTTTACTTTTCACAGTTCTATGTTCGTAAATTGCCTGTTTGATGTCAGGCCTGTTTAAAAGAAGTCGTGTTTTAATTATCACCATAAGCCTATGTCCGTTGTTTGAATGACAACATGTGTTTTAGGGACTAGCTTGGAATTTGAGAACCAGCGCTGTCCACTGACTTCATTTGTTTTTGCATGTTGTGCGTTCACGCTGCACCTCGCTGGGTGCTTCTTCACTCGTATTCAGATTAAACAAATAGCTAAGCATTTAGATTGATTGAAATTCTTCTGTTCTGGAAAGTTACGTTTCAAATTAAAGAGCATTTTTGAGACTGGCAGTCCGATTTTTAAAAAGTGTTTTTTTTTTTTTTTCTGGTTCAAAAGATCTCACGGGCCAGATGTTTTTGCTTTGCGGGCCGCATCTGGCCCGCGGGCCGCCTATTGCCGACCCCTGATCTACAGAAGCTTTGGTCCCTTCATGCCGCTTCAGCTGGGTCAAGAGGTGCCGACACCCCCTCTGAAAGTAAGGATGGGCAAACACCTGTAGGAAAAAGGGACGTGGGTGGCAGGTGAAAGAAAGAGTTAGTGAGCACTCATGCTCTTCAGACTTACTTTTATCCATGGTTTTTATTTGTATTGATGACTTAGCAGAATTTTGCGTTAAAGTGGTGATACGTACCTTGACCTCCTTGGCAGTCACAACCAAGCTGGGACTTCCATGGTTAAATTCAGGCCTGGTAAATCCATACAGGTAGAGCTGGTGATAAGAGCTCTTGATGCTCTTGCTGCCGAATAATTTTTTTTCTAGGATTTCAGCAATGAACATCATCTCATGGATAACCACAGCAGTTCCATCGGCGCTCCACCAGATGGACCGATAGGAGTCACTATTGGCAAGATTCCAAAACAACAGTGTTGTGCACGTTCACACTCTTCAGTAACTAGTTCAAAGTTCAGTTCACACACGTGCAAAGTGAACTGTTCACGTTCATAGTTCACCATTTTTAATTTTGAACTAGTTCAAATTCAGTTCATTTGAATGAAAATCTGTTTCTGACGGAATATAGGCTACAGCCACCTGTTGTTCTCATCTAATTGAGAATTTTTTTTAGGTCTATGGCAGATACCGACGCCTAATAAATGCGGCCGCGCATTTATTAATAATTAATAATAAATGCGTCAGCTGTGCATGCCTGACAACAGAAGAGTGTAGTTTTTACACCGGGAGGCTGCCTTGCTGCATTACCTGCTGCGATGGAACTGTTCAGTGACATACTGTAGGGCTCTTTGGACACGTTATGCATCCCTCTATCATCACTGACAAGTGCAGAATCTTTCCGCGATTGCATTCAGCAGCGGTTCTGTGTACAATGCATCATGCGTAACGTGATCATGGGTATGTAGTAAGGTAGTGCAAAGCTGTAGTTTAGGATCTGCGCCCGTGGGCAGTGAGTGTGTGACAACGACATACTGTTTCTAAATTGCCAGCAGATAGTGTCACTCGACTTCTCAGGACAAAATAAATTCTGTAACGTTTAATTGGACATCAACAGTGACGTCCGTCGTTCATTTCCCAAAATCTGAGCGAATTCACGTTCAAATTCATTATTTACAAATGTGTTAAGTTCAGTTCAGCGTTCACAGAAAAATGAGTGTGTTCAATGAACACGTTCTTTTGAACTCGTTCATGCACAACACTGCAAAACAAATAGGGCAATATGTCTGACTGACCACCCTTGTTGGTGTTCGGTTTTTGCACTATTTGAGTTGGTCTCACTTCATGGCCGATTTTCTTCCACTTGTCAGAGGATATCGATGACAAGAGCACCCATGCCCTCTCTTTCCTCAAGGTGTTTAGGTCAGCAGCTGCTGAAGATATACTTTGGCTGTCGGGCGACTGTAGGGCCGAAGTTTGTCTTTCTTTTGACTGGACATCTTCAAATTGATGGGTGACTGGTCATTGTGAAGATCCACCACGTCATCCATTACAATACCAGAAGACATCTTACTCTTTCGCAGTGTTAGCTGTGAATTAAACATTGGACCACACCATGAGATAGAAGTAGAATCCTAACAGTGTTCTTAATTCTAGAGTTGCCAAGATGAAAGACATCATAAAGAGTAAGCCCTATTTTTCTAAAATTCTCTCATTTGGTTGCATGCCGTTATTTTACTAACGGTGGTTTAAAATACACATCTGCTCTCTCGGCAAATGTCATTGCTGATTGGCCCTAAAAGCATGCTATCCAAATATCACAGCCTCACTCTCAACCTTTACTCCACCCTTAGCTTGTCATAACATGTCAAAACACTCACTCAAACTGCCTTCTATCACCTCTGCATGTACAAGCACTACTACTCGCATTCAAAGCCCTCCCCTTATACCCGATCCCGCTCACTCAGATCCTCTGACCATAATATAACAATCTGTCAGACACAGACAAGACTCTCCCAATGTCTTTCTGACTGTCCTTTTCTTCAAAACACATCTCATGACCTTTTGTGTAATGTTCACTTCTCCTCCACCCCCAACACATAACCCTATACTATCGGCTTCTCTTTACTGTTGCATAAAGACACTTGATCTAATATTTTCATCACAGGTGCCGAAGGGGGACCGGCAGTGGCTGCAGGACACTTTTAGAAAAATGGTGTATGCCAGGTCAACAGAGGAGCTTGAGGCCGCCTACCACCAGGCTCTCCAGGACCCAGCGGAGCTGAAGCACCCGAAATATCGGGACCATTTGATGGCAGTGTTTTCACAGCGTAAAGACTGGGCCATCTGTCTGCGTACAGCCCTTCCAACACGTGGCAATAACACTAATAACTATTTTGAAAGTGCTATGAGGGTACTAAAGGACAGCATATTCTTCAGGTAGGGGAAAAAATGTATAAAACCTATTTAAACCTATTTTGAAGATGAATGACACACACGCATGCACGCACGCACGCACGCACACACACACTGTCTCATCCATACACTACTCTGTCTCTCTTTCCCTCTGAAATACACACAGGTTGAAGGCGTACAATGTGACCCAGCTGGTTGATTTTATCTGCACCAGACTGGAGGCCTATTTAGTGGGGTACGAATTGTCATGAAATAATGGTCCCGTAGGATTTTTTTGCTAAAATTGATTTTTTTGTTTTATTTGCTTTATTTGGGGTCCTACTGTTGAAAAATGACAGGGTGCAAATTTTCTGACCCCGTTTTGCCCTTCCTCTGGGGGGCGCTTTCTCACCTTGGCCAGGATACTGACTGCAATCATACATCTACTAATAATGATCACATTTTCACAATCTTGGTGTCAATTTAGGGGTTATTGAGGATGCTGAGTCCATTTATGACAGTTTCATTGTGATCAGAAGTTGTTATGACTCATTTTTACATAACATTGCAGTAATAAAGGCAAATCCAATGGGGCAACCTCGCCAAACAGTAAGTGAGCTCATATCTTGGGAACGCTTTGATGTATGTTAACAAAACTTGGTCACATGACAACTGACTCCCTCCCAAGGGTACACAACAAATTTGGTGTAATTTGGCCACTAGGGGGCGCTATAATTAGCGAACCTGCGTTTAGGGGTTACAGTATATCATGATGACGTTGGTTAGCAAAATTCCAATGGCTAGTCATACTCTTCATACTCATATTGATGATCATTGCAAATTGTACCCACTTATTATAAACAATTGCCCATTTTGGATTTTCCTGAAAGAGAAACTAGATCATCAGCAGTCAGAACTTAGTTTGGCCCCCTCATTGCTGCTTACCAATTTTTGTCAAAGATAACTATTTCAACACAAGATATGTCTTTTAATTCTGTCTGATGACAAAGCTGAGAATCACATTGCTAAGATACAGACAGAAGATACAAGAAGACAAAAGGATATGTAGTCTTCACAGAGAGATTGTATGCTTAAAGTTAAAGGGATAGTTCGGATTTTAAGACACGAAGTTGTATGGGTTCCCTGTCAGCAACGTAGTGCATCAGCACTGACTTACCAGGCTACAGCGTCCATACCATTTACGGGTCCGAGTGCCCACGGGGACCCAGTTTCGAATCCGGCCTGCGGTCATATCCCGATCCCACCCCATCTCTCTCTCCCACTTGTTTCCTGTCTACCTCTTCTATCATAATAAAGGCAAAAAGGCCAAAAAATATACTTAAAAAAAAAACAAAAAAAACCAATGATAACCAGGTTGATTGGTTTACTTAGCTAATGATTTCTAACAGTTATGGTAAAAATGCTAACAATGCTAACTATGTTAACAATGCTAACCAGGTTGATCAGCTAACTTAACTAATGATTTCTAACAGAAATGTTAACTATGCTAACAATGTTAACCAGGTTGATTAGCTAATCTAGCTAATTATTTCTATCAGTTATGCTAAAAATGCTAACTTTGCTAACAATGCTAACTAGGTTGATTAGCTAACTTAGCTAATCATTTCTAGCAGCTATGTTAAAAATGTTAACTATGCTAACTAGCTAACTTGCTAGTGAGGACTTTTATTTTGAAACATTTGTTGATAGGTGGCCACTATCAGGAATAATGAAGTTACTGTAGTAAAATCATGTTGGTTGCTATGGAAACAGTCAAACGCTTAATTTTAATGGTTGCTATGTTGGTTGCTAGGTACATAGAGGTTTCATGTAGTTGACTGGAGGCATAGTTGATGATGAACTGACAGTTGGAATGGTTGAACAGTTAAATAGTTGAGTAGTTTCAATGGTTAAATGATTTAATAGTGTATTATTGCAGTGAGGACTTTTATTTTGAAACAGTTGTGGAAAGAGGAAACAGTTTAAAGGGATAGTTCGGATTTTAAGACACGAAGTTGTATGGGTTCCCTGTCAGCAACGTAGTGCATCAGCACTGACTTACCCCCGACAGCGTCCTGTGAGCCGAGATCCAGCCGGTTTTTGATCGTTTTTGATGCCGGACTATTTTCTTCAGCAAGTTTCTGGGGTCACGAAAGTAAAGTGTTTTTCTTCTCAAAACCATATGCGTTCAACAGAGTGATATATTTGCACCACAAAAACGTTGTCCAGCTGTCAGTAGCGCGCAGTGATAGGAATCGCGAAAAATAAATAAGTAAGTGATAACGAGGTTTGAATTTTTCCTGGACAACGTTTTTGTGGTGCAAATATATCACTCTGTTGAACGCATATGGTTTTGAGAAGAAAAACACTTTACTTTCGTGACCCCAGAAACTTGCCGGACTACTTTCTTCAGCATCAAAAACGATCTAAAACCGGCTGGATCTCGGCTCACAGGACGCTGTCGGGGGTAAGTCAGTGCTGATGCACTACGTTGCTGACAGGGAACCCATACAACTTCGTGTCTTAAAATCCGAACTATCCCTTTAACAGGATATGTAGTCTTCACAGAGAGATTGTATGCTTAAAGCCTGAGAGAGAGAGAGCTGCTGCAGATGGGGCTGGCCACCTGGCATAAGATTCTAATTGCTTAACGACCCGATTGTGATGTCATAGAGGCCAATGTTAAGTCTATGGGGAAATTTGTAATAGTTTTTAATTTATTGTTTAAAAAGTATAAAAGTTACAAAGTTGAAAAATACATAGCAGCATTCCCCTATTGAAGACCTATGTTGCAACATTTGAATGAAGTTTCTAGGTTAAACGGTTCAAGCTGAATAGAAAAAAACGAATTTGGAAACATACAAATAAATAACAATACAAACTAGAAATGCAATTCCAAGGAATTACCAGTGCATGAAAATGCAAAAATAGATAGATAATGTAGATATGGTTACTAAGGTGTAGCTAGGGTAAACATGGTGGTTGCATAGTTTACAGAGAGTTGATAGTGTGAAGGTAGACAGTTTAAAGATGAAACATTCCAGTTCTAACTTAACTAATGATTTCTATTCATGTTAAAATGTTGATTAGCTAACTTAGCTAATGATTTCTAGCAGTTACGCTAAAAATGCTTATTATGCTAGCAATGCTAACTTTACTAACAATGCTAACCAGGTTGATTAGCTAACTTAACCGATGATTTCTAGCAGTTATGCTAAAAATGCTAACTATGTTAACAATGCTAACTAGCTAACTTGCTAGTGAGGACTTTTATTTTGAAACATTTGTTGCTAGGGTATCCATGGTGGCCACTATCAGGAAACAAGAAGTTACTGCAGTATAATCATGTTGGTTGCTATGGAAACGGTCATAAACGCTTAATTTTAATGGTTACTATGTTGGTTGCTAGGTACATGGAGGTTTCATGTAGTTGACTGGAGGCATAGTGGATGATAACTGACAGTTGGAATGGTTGAACAGTTCAATAGTTGAGTAGTTTCAATGGTTAAATGATTTAATAGTGTATTATTGCAGTGAGGACCTTTATTTTGAAACAGTTGTGGACAGAGGAAGTAGTGAAACAGGATCTGTAGTCTTAATGAGATTGTATGCTTAAAGCCTGAGACAGAAGGTGCCTCTCATAGCGTTTACGCGTCCTCTCTCGCTCCTCACTGATCTACATAAAGAATGATGGAGCGGCAACAATGGGATAGTCTAGCCCTTCTTCTATCTTTCTTTATGTAGATCATTGAGGAGCGAGGGAGGACATATAAACGCTGCTTGAGAGGGACCCACAGTAAATACTTTAAAAGTTGTATGTAGATAGTCTAATTAATGTTGATAGATAGAATGTTTAATGGATGTTGATAGGCAGATTGTTTTATATTGATTGACAGTTTAATGGGTGGATGAGTGAATGGTCTGAAGAAGATGAATGGATAGAAGGTTGGATGGAATGTGCCTTATATTCTTGTTAAGAGAGACACTGATACAGCTCTCTGAGAGTAGTTGACACAGGTGTAATCAATTTAACTGGCTAGTCTTAAGAGAGCCAGAGTACTCTTAAAGCCTGAGACAGAGTAAATAATTTAAAAGTTGAATGTAGATAGTCTAATTAATGTTGATAGACAGAGAGTTTAATGGATGTTGATAGACAGATTGTTTAATAGATGTTGATAGACAGTTTAATGGGTGGATGAGTGAATGGTCTGAAGAAGATGAATGGATAGAATGTTGGATGGAATGTGCCTTATATTCTTGTAGAATGGAGAGACACAGCTCTCTACTGAGAGTAGTGGATACAGATACAGGTGTAATCAATTTAACTGGCTAGTCTTAAGAGAGCCAGCCTGAGACAGAGTAGATTGTTTAAAAGTTCAATGTAGAGCGTCTAATTGATGTTGTTGATAGGCAGACTGTTTAGAATGGGTGGATGAGTGAATGGTTTGAAGAAGATGAATGGATATAAAGTTGGATGGAATTAGGAGGACTTATTTTGATACTGTTGTGCACAGAGGATACAGGGGAACAGAATATGTAGTCTTCAGAGAGGAGCCTGAGAGAAACTGACAGTTGGTGCCCAGGTGGCTGACCAGCTGGGGTAACATTCTAATTGCTGCCGTGATGTCATAATGAGCAATGTTAAGTCTATGGGGGAAATGGTGATAGTTTTTAACTAATAGTTTAAAAAGTATAAAAGTTACAAAGTTGAAAAATACAAAGCACATATGGCATAAGCAAGACCTACGCAACAAAGTTTGAATGAAGTTTCTACGTTAAACGGTTGAAGCTGAATTGCGAGCGTTAGAAGAAGAAGTTTAACTAGAAATGCAATTCCAAGGAATTACCAGTGCATGAAAATGCAAAAATAGATAGATAATGTAGATATGGTTACTAAGGTGTAGCTAGGGTAAACATGGTGGTTGCATAGTTTACAAAGAGTTGATAGTGTGAAGGTAGACGTTTTAAAGATGAAACGTTCCAGTTCTAACTTAACTAATGATTTCTATTCATGTTAAAATGTTGATTAGCTAACTTAGCTAATGATGTCTAGCAGTTACGCTAAAAATGCTTATTATGCTAGCAATGCTAACTTTACTAACAATGCTAACCAGGTTGATTAGCTAACTTAACCGATGATTTCTAACGGTAATGCTAAAAATGCTAACTACGCTAACAATGCTTAATTTGCTAACAATGCTAACCAGGTTGATTAGCTAACTTAGTTGATGATTTTTTGTAGTTATACTAAAAATGCTAACTATGCTAACAATGCTAACTATGCTAACCATGCTAACTAGCTAACTTGCTAGTGAGGACTTTTATTTTGAAACATTTGTTGCTAGGGTATCCATGGTGGCCACTATCAGGAAACAAGAAGTTACTGCAGTATAATCATGTTGGTTGCTATGGAAACGGTCATAAACACTTAATTTTAATGGTTGCTATGTTGGTTGCTAGGTACATGGAGGTTTCATGTAGTTGACTGGAGGCATAGTGGATGATAACTGACAGTTGCAATGGTTAAATGATTTAATAGTGTATTATTGCAGTGAGGACTTTTATTTTGAAACAGTTGTGGACAGAGGACGTAGTGAAACAGGATCTGTAGTCTTAATGAGATTGTATGCTTAAAGCCTGAGACAGAAGGTGCCTCTCATATAGCGTTTACGCGTCCTATCTCGCTCCTCACTGATCTACATAAAGAATGATGGAGCGGCAACAATGGGATAGTCTAGCCCTTCTTCTATCTTTCTTTATGTAGATCATTGAGGAGCGAGGGAGGACATATAAACGCTGCTTGAGAGGGACCCACAGTAAATACTTTAAAAGTTGTATTTAGATAGTCTAATTAATGTTGATAGACAGAATGTTTAATGGATGTTGATAGGCAGATTGTTTAATAGATATTGATTGACAGTTTAATGGGTGGATGAGTGAATGGTCTGAAGAAGATGAATGGATAGAAGGTTGGATGGAATGTGCCTTATATTCTTGTTAAGAGAGACACTGATACAGCTCTCTGAGAGTAGTTGACACAGGTGTAATCAATTTAACTGGTTAGTCTTAAGAGAGCCAGAGTACTCTTAAAGCCTGAGACAGAGTAAATAATTTAAAAGTTGAATGTAGATAGTCTAATTAATGTTGATAGACAGAGAGTTTAATGGATGTTGATAGACAGATTGTTTAATAGATGTTGATAGACAGTTTAATGGGTGGATGAGTGAATGGTCTGAAGAAGATGAATGGATAGAATGTTGGATGGAATGTGCCTTATATTCTTGTAGAATGGAGAGACACAGCTCTCTACTGAGAGTAGTGGATACAGATACAGGTGTAATCAATTTAACTGGCTAGTCTTAAGAGAGCCAGCCTGAGACAGAGTAGATTGTTTAAAAGTTGAATGTAGAGCGTCTAATTGATGTTGATAGGCAGACTGTTTAGAATGGGTGGATGAGTGAATGGTTTGAAGAAGATGAATGGATATAAAGTTGAATGGAATTAGGAGGACTTATTTTGATACTGTTGTGCGCAGAGGATACAGGGGAACAGAATATGTAGTCTTCAGAGAGATTGTAAAGCCTGAGAGAAACTGACAGTTGGTGCCCAGGTGGCCGGCCACCTGGCGTAAGATTCTAATTGCTGCCGTGATGTCATAATGAGCAATGTTAAGTCTATGGGGAAATAGCTCAATGTTAAATCTATGGGGAAATCGTTTTTTAATTCATAGTTTAAAAAGTATAAAAGTTACAAAGTTGAAAAATACAAAGCACACATGGCATAAGCGAGACCTACGCAACAAAGTTTGAATGAAGTTTCTACGTTAAACGGTTCAATCTGAATTGCGTGCGTTAGAAGAAGATTAATAACTAGAAATGCAATTCCAAGGAATTACCAGTGCATGAAAATGCAAAAATAGATAGATAATGTAGATATGGTTACTAAGGTGTAGCTAGGGTAAACATGGTGGTTGCATAGTTTACAGAGAGTTGATAGTGTGAAGGTAGACAGTTTAAAGATGAAACATTCCAGTTCTAACTTAACTAATGATTTCTATTCATGTTAAAATGTTGATTAGCTAACTTAGCTAAAGATTTCTAGCAGTTACGCTAAAAAGCTAATTATGCTAGCAATGCTAACTTTACTAACAACCAGGTTGATTAGCTAACTTAACCGATGATTTCTAGCAGTAATGCTAAAAATGCTAACTATGCTAACAATGCCAAATTTGCTAACAATGCTAACCAGGTTGATTAGCTAACTTAGTTGATGATTTTTTGCAGTTATGTTAAAAATGCTAACTATGTTAACAATGCTAACCATGCTAACTTGCTAGTGAGGACTTTTATTTTGAAACATTTGTTGCAAGGGTATCCATGGTGGCCACTATCAGGAAACAAGAAGTTACTGCAGTATAATCATGTTGGTTGCTATGGAAACGGTCATAAACACTTAATTTTAATGGTTGCTATGTTGGTTGCTAGGTACATGGAGGTTTCATGTAGTTGACTGGAGGCATAGTGGATGATAACTGACAGTTGGAATGGTTGAACAGTTCAATAGTTGAATAGTTTCAATGGTTAAATGATTTAATAGTGTATTATTGCAGTGAGGACCTTTATTTTGAAACAGTTGTGGACAGAGGAAGTAGTGAAACAGGATCTGTAGTCTTAATGAGATTGTATGCTTAAAGCCTGAGACAGAAGGTGCCTCTCATATAGCGTTTACGCGTCCTCTCTCGCTCCTCACTGATCTACATAAAGAATGATGGAGCGGCAACAATGGGATAGTCTAGCCCTTCTTCTATCTTTCTTTATGTAGATCATTGAGGATCGAGGAGCGAGGGAGGACATATAAACGCTGCTTGAGAGGGACCCACAGTAAATACTTTAAAAGTTGTATGTAGATAGTCTAATTAATGTTGATAGACAGAATGTTTAATGGATGTTGATAGGCAGATTGTTTAATAGATATTGATTGACAGTTTAATGGGTGGATGAGTGAATGGTCTGAAGAAGATGAATGGATAGAAGGTTGGATGGAATGTGCCTTATATTCTTGTTAAGAGAGACACTGATACAGCTCTCTGAGAGTAGTTGACACAGGTGTAATCAATTTAACTGGCTAGTCTTAAGAGAGCCAGTGTACTCTTAAAGCCTGAGACAGAGTAAATAATTTAAAAGTTGAATGTAGATAGTCTAATTAATGTTGATAGACAGAGAGTTTAATGGATGTTGATAGACAGATTGTTTAATAGATGTTGATAGACAGTTTAATGGGTGGATGAGTGAATGGTCTGAAGAAGATGAATGGATAGAATGTTGGATGGAATGTGCCTTATATTCTTGTAGAATGGAGAGACACAGCTCTCTACTGAGAGTAGTGGATACAGATACAGGTGTAATCAATTTAACTGGCTAGTCTTAAGAGAGCCAGCCTGAGACAGAGTAGATTGTTTAAAAGTTGAATGTAGAGCGTCTAATTGATGTTGATAGGCAGACTGTTTAGAATGGGTGGATGAGTGAATGGTTTGAAGAAGATGAATGGATATAAAGTTGAATGGAATTAGGAGGACTTATTTTGATACTGTTGTGCGCAGAGGATACAGGGGAACAGAATATGTAGTCTTCAGAGAGATTGTAAAGCCTGAGAGAAACTGACAGTTGGTGCCCAGGTGGCCGGCCACCTGGCGTAAGATTCTAATTGCTGCCGTGATGTCATAATGAGCAATGTTAAGTCTATGGGGAAATAGCTCAATGTTAAATCTATGGGGAAATCGTTTTTTAATTCATAGTTTAAAAAGTATAAAAGTTACAAAGTTGAAAAATACAAAGCACACATGGCATAAGCGAGACCTACGCAACAAAGTTTGAATGAAGTTTCTACGTTAAACGGTTCAATCTGAATTGCGTGCGTTAGAAGAAGATTAATAACTAGAAATGCAATTCCAAGGAATTACCAGTGCATGAAAATGCAAAAATAGATAGATAATGTAGATATGGTTACTAAGGTGTAGCTAGGGTAAACATGGTGGTTGCATAGTTTACAGAGAGTTGATAGTGTGAAGGTAGACAGTTTAAAGATGAAACATTCCAGTTCTAACTTAACTAATGATTTCTATTCATGTTAAAATGTTGATTAGCTAACTTAGCTAAAGATTTCTAGCAGTTACGCTAAAAAGCTAATTATGCTAGCAATGCTAACTTTACTAACAACCAGGTTGATTAGCTAACTTAACCGATGATTTCTAGCAGTAATGCTAAAAATGCTAACTATGCTAACAATGCCAAATTTGCTAACAATGCTAACCAGGTTGATTAGCTAACTTAGTTGATGATTTTTTGCAGTTATGTTAAAAATGCTAACTATGTTAACAATGCTAACCATGCTAACTTGCTAGTGAGGACTTTTATTTTGAAACATTTGTTGCAAGGGTATCCATGGTGGCCACTATCAGGAAACAAGAAGTTACTGCAGTATAATCATGTTGGTTGCTATGGAAACGGTCATAAACACTTAATTTTAATGGTTGCTATGTTGGTTGCTAGGTACATGGAGGTTTCATGTAGTTGACTGGAGGCATAGTGGATGATAACTGACAGTTGGAATGGTTGAACAGTTCAATAGTTGAATAGTTTCAATGGTTAAATGATTTAATAGTGTATTATTGCAGTGAGGACCTTTATTTTGAAACAGTTGTGGACAGAGGAAGTAGTGAAACAGGATCTGTAGTCTTAATGAGATTGTATGCTTAAAGCCTGAGACAGAAGGTGCCTCTCATATAGCGTTTACGCGTCCTCTCTCGCTCCTCACTGATCTACATAAAGAATGATGGAGCGGCAACAATGGGATAGTCTAGCCCTTCTTCTATCTTTCTTTATGTAGATCATTGAGGATCGAGGAGCGAGGGAGGACATATAAACGCTGCTTGAGAGGGACCCACAGTAAATACTTTAAAAGTTGTATGTAGATAGTCTAATTAATGTTGATAGACAGAATGTTTAATGGATGTTGATAGGCAGATTGTTTAATAGATATTGATTGACAGTTTAATGGGTGGATGAGTGAATGGTCTGAAGAAGATGAATGGATAGAAGGTTGGATGGAATGTGCCTTATATTCTTGTTAAGAGAGACACTGATACAGCTCTCTGAGAGTAGTTGACACAGGTGTAATCAATTTAACTGGCTAGTCTTAAGAGAGCCAGTGTACTCTTAAAGCCTGAGACAGAGTAAATAATTTAAAAGTTGAATGTAGATAGTCTAATTAATGTTGATAGACAGAGAGTTTAATGGATGTTGATAGACAGATTGTTTAATAGATGTTGATAGACAGTTTAATGGGTGGATGAGTGAATGGTCTGAAGAAGATGAATGGATAGAATGTTGGATGGAATGTGCCTTATATTCTTGTAGAATGGAGAGACACAGCTCTCTACTGAGAGTAGCCTAGTGGATACAGATACAGGTGTAATCAATTTAACTGGCTAGTCTTAAGAGAGCCAGCCTGAGACAGAGTAGATTGTTTAAAAGTTGAATGTACTGTAGAGCGTCTAATTGATGTTGATAGGCAGACTGTTTAGAATGGGTGGATGAGTGAATGGTTTGAAGAAGATGAATGGATATAAAGTTGGATGGAATTAGGAGGACTTATTTTGATACTGTTGTGCGCAGAGGATACAGGGGAACAGAATATGTAGTCTTCAGAGAGATTGTAAGCTTGAAGCCTGAGAGAAACTGACAGTTGGTGCCCAGGTGGCTGACCAGCTGGGATAACATTCTAATTGCTGCCGTGATGTCATAATGAGCAATGTTAAGTCTATGGGGAAATTGTTAATAGTTACAGTGCATGAAAATGCACTGTACTGTTCTTCCTAGGCTTCTTATTATTAAACTTCTTCTTCTAACGCTCGCAATTCAGCTTCAACCGTTTAACGTAGAAACTTCATTCAAACTTTGTTGCGTAGGTCTTGCTTATGCCATATGTGCTTTGTATTTTTCAACTTTGTAACTTTTATACTTTTTAAACTATTAGTTGAAAACTATCACCATTTCCCCCATAGACTTAACATTGCTCATTATGACATCACGGCAGCAATTAGAATGTTACCCCAGCTGGTCAGCCACCTGGGCACCAACTGTCAGTTTCTCTCAGGCTCCTCTCTGAAGACTACATATTCTGTTCCCCTGTATCCTCTGTGCACAACAGTATCAAAATAAGTCCTCCTAATTCCATCCAACTTTATATCCATTCATCTTCTTCAAACCATTCACTCATCCACCCATTCTAAACAGTCTGCCTATCAACAACATCAATTAGACGCTCTACATTGAACTTTTAAACAATCTACTCTGTCTCAGGCTGGCTCTCTTAAGACTAGCCAGTTAAATTGATTACACCTGTATCTGTATCCACTACTCTCAGTAGAGAGCTGTGTCTCTCCATTCTACAAGAATATATGGCACATTCCATCCAACATTCTATCCATTCATCTTCTTCAGACCATTCACTCATCCACCCATTAAACTGTCTATCAACATCTATTAAACAATCTGTCTATCAACATCCATTAAACTCTCTGTCTATCAACATTAATTAGACTATCTACATTCAACTTTTAAATTATTTACTCTGTCTCAGGCTTTAAGAGTACTCTGGCTCTCTTAAGACTAGCCAGTTAAATTGATTACACCTGTGTCAACTACTCTCAGAGAGCTGTATCAGTGTCTCTCTTAACAAGAATATAAGGCACATTCCATCCAACCTTCTATCCATTCATCTTCTTCAGACCATTCACTCATCCACCCATTAAACTGTCAATCAATATAAAACAATCTGCCTATCAACATCCATTAAACATTCTATCTATCAACATTAATTAGACTATCTACATACAACTTTTAAAGTATTTACTGTGGGTCCCTCTCAAGCAGCGTTTATATGTCCTCCCTCGCTCCTCGATCCTCAATGATCTACATAAAGAAAGATAGAAGAAGGGCTAGACTATCCCATTGTTGCCGCTCCATCATTCTTTATGTAGATCAGTGAGGAGCGAGAGAGGACGCGTAAACGCTATGAGAGGCACCTTCTGTCTCAGGCTTTAAGCATACAATCTCATTAAGACTACAGATCCTGTTTCACTACTTCCTCTGTCCACAACTGTTTCAAAATAAAGGTCCTCACTGCAATAATACACTATTAAATCATTTAACCATTGAAACTACTCAACTATTGAACTGTTCAACCATTCCAACTGTCAGTTATCATCCACTATGCCTCCAGTCAACTACATGAAACCTCCATGTACCTAGCAACCAACATAGCAACCATTAAAATTAAGCGTTTATGACCGTTTCCATAGCAACCAACATGATTATACTGCAGTAACTTCTTGTTTCCTGATAGTGGCCACCATGGATACCCTAGCAACAAATGTTTCAAAATAAAAGTCCTCACTAGCAAGTTAGCTAGTTAGCATAGTTAGCATTGTTAACATAGTTAGCATTTTTAGCATAACTGCTAGAAATCATCGGTTAAGTTAGCTAATCAACCTGGTTAGCATTGTTAGTAAAGTTAGCATTGCTAGCATAATAAGCATTTTTAGCGTAACTGCTAGAAATCATTAGCTAAGTTAGCTAATCAACATTTTAACATGAATAGAAATCATTAGTTAAGTTAGAACTGGAATGTTTCATCTTTAAACTGTCTACCTTCACACTATCAACTCTCTGTAAACTATGCAACCACCATGTTTACCCTAGCTACACCTTAGTAACCATATCTACATTATCTATCTATTTTTGCATTTTCATGCACTGGTAATTCCTTGGAATTGCATTTCTAGTTTTTATTTAATAGTTCAAAAAGTATAAAAGTTACAAAGTTGAAAAATACAAAGCACACATGGCATAAGCAAGACCTACGCAACAACGTTTGAATGAAGTTTCTACGTTAAACGGTTGAAGCTGAATTGCGAGCGTTAGAAGAAGAAGTTTAATAAAAAGCCTAGGAAGAACAGTACAGTGCATTTTCATGCACTGTAATAAGAAGAATAGGAAGAACAGTACAGTGCATTTTCATGCACTGTAATAATAAGAAGCCTAGGAAGAACAGTACAGTGCATTTTCATGCACTGTAACTAGAAATGCAATTCCAAGGAATTACCAGTGCATGAAAATGCAAAAATAGATAGATAATGTAGATATGGTTGCTAAGGTGTAGCTAGGGTAAACATGGTGGTTGTATAGTTTACAGAGAGTTGATAGTGTGAAGGTAGACAGTTTAAAGTAGAGGTGGGCATAGATTAATTTTGTTAATCTAGATTAATCTCACTGTAATCTTGAAATTAATCTAGATTAATCTAGATTAATTTTAGGTGCACCAGCGCAAAATTTAGGTGCACCCACATTTTTCATTGCCTCGCCTTTAACGCTAAAAGGTCACATTTTTATTGCTGTCCTTTCATATAATGATTTTTTAACAACAAAAAGTCTAGAAAAACCTTGAAACACAATAAAAGATTTTTTTCTTTACAAAATTATTTATATAAGCCTATTCTACATACTGAAATGTCTGATATTCATGACAGCACACTTTATGCAGATTGCAGCCTACTATTCATATTACAACTCTGCCTCTTTAATTCAGCTGTCTGCCTGAAACCTCAAAATGTAAACAAAGTAGCATAGTTGGCTAGTTTATCATAGTTTACTAGTTGGACTGCTCAGTTTCCCCACGTGTGTTTACTGTAAGTTTCAATGTGGGCTAATACTTTTTCTCCTTTCGAGTTTTGGAGTTGGAAAACATTGGTATTGAGATTATCATCCAACTCATGCAAGAGTGACTTGAATGTAAGAGTTTTAATCAACTTTCTGCAGCAATGATGCTAACCGGAATTTATATTAATTTAGCTAACGTCTTCTATATGCATCATTGCTTTCACGATAGTGAATGTTTTATTTGGATTAAATGTGCATGTCGAGGGGCGGGTCGCGACTCGCGAGTGTCCATCGAGCGCGCACGGGAGAGTGAGGGAGAGGGAGAGCAAGAGAAAGCGGGCCAAGGAGAGGGGGTTACTTCTATTAGGAATGAGCGATCAGGTGCCGATTCGGGAGGGGTCTGAGCTTATCGTCCATGTTGGGAGGATGTATCATTGGTTACTGTTTGGTAAAGCTGCACGCATAGTCTACAATGACAACTTGTGAAAGAAAGCAGCCGAGCAGCGTCAGGTGCACCAGTGTGACCTAGACTTTTTTCAGGCCACTCTTAAACATTGGCGTTCGCGCTAAGATATCAATGTGAAAGTGATCATAGCTTGCGTGGTATAGACCCAGCTCCCAGCCCAACTTTGAGAATAGATTAACGCCGATATTTTTTTTATCGCCCGATAAGAGTTGCACGATAACGCAGCACGTTAACGCCGATAACGGCCCACCACTAGTTTAAAGATGAAACATTCCAGCTCTAACTTAACTAATGATTTCTATTCATGTTAAAATGTTGATTAGCTAACTTAGGTAATGATTTCTAGCAGTTATGCTAAAAATGCTAATTATGCTAGCAATGATAACTTTACTAACAATGCTAACCAGGTTGATTAGCTAACTTAACCGATGATTTCTAGCAGTTATGCTAAAAATGCTAACTATGCTAACCATGCTAACTTGCTAGTGAGGACTTTTATTTTGAAACATTTGTTGCTAGGGTATCCATGGTGGCCACTATCAAGAAACAAGAAGTTACTGCAGTATAATCATGTTGGTTGCTATGGAAACGGTCATAAACACTTAATTTTAATGGTTGCTATGTTGGTTGCTAGGTACATGGAGGTTTCATGTAGTTGACTGGAGGCATAGTGGATGATAACTGACAGTTGGAATGGTTGAACAGTTCAATAGTTGAGTAGTTTCAATGGTTAAATGATTTAATAGTGTATTATTGCAGTGAGGACTTTTATTTTGAAACAGTTGTGGACAGAGGAAACAGTTAACAGGATATGTAGTCTTCTGAGAGACTGTATGCTTAAAGCCAGAGAAGGATCTTTGGAGAAACTGACAGTTGGTGCCCAGGTGGCTCTGAGACAGAGTAGATTGTTTAAAAGTTGAATGTAGATCGTCTAATTAATGTTGATAGACAGAGAGTTTAATGGATGTTGATAAACAGTTTAATGGGTGGATGAGTGAATGGTCTGAAGAAGATGAATGGATAGAAAGTTGGATGGAATGTGCCTTATATTCTTGTAGAATGGAGAGACACAGCTCTCTACTGAGAGAGTAGTGGATACAGATACAGGTGTAATCAATTTAACTGGCTAGTCTTAAGAGAGCCAGGCCTGAGACAGAGTAGATTGTTTCAAAGTTGAATGTAGATCGTCTAATTGATGTTGATAGGCAGACTGTTTAGAATGGGTGGATGAGTGAATGGTTTGAAGAAGATGAATGGATAGAAAGTTGGATGGAATTAGGAAGACTTATGTTGATACCGTTGATACAGGGGAACAGAAAATGTAGTCTCAAGAGAGCCAGTTTAAAGCCTGAGAGAGAGAGAGAGAGAGAGCTGCTGCACCTGGACTGGCCACCTGGCGTAACACTCTAATTGCTGCCGTGATGTCATAATGAGCAATGTTAAGTCTATGGGGAAATGTTTAATAGTTTTTAATTTACAGTTTAAAAAGTATAAAAGTTACGAAGTTGAAAAATATATTGCACAGGTCTCCTTAGTAAGACCTACGTAGCAAAGTTTGAATCAAGTTTCTACGTTAAACGGTTCAAGCTGAATTGCGAGCGTTAGAAGAAGAAGTGGAACTAGAAATGCAATTCCAAGGAATTACCAGTGCATGAAAATGCAGAAATAGATAGATAATGTAGATATGGTTACTAGGTGTAGCTAGGGTAAACATGGTGGTTGCATAGTTTACAGAGAGTTGATAGTGTGAAGGTAGACTGTTTAAAGATGAAACATTCCAGTTCTAACTTAACTAATGATTTCTATTCATGTTAAAATGTTGATTAGCTAACTTAGCTAATGATTTCTAGCAGTTACGCTAAAAATGCTAATTATGCTAGCAATGCTAACTTTACTAACAATGCTAACCAGGTTGATTAGCTAACTTAACCGATGATTTCTAGCAGTAATGCTAAAAATGTTAACTATGCTAACAATGCTAAATTTGCTAACAATGCTAACCAGGTTGATTAGCTAACTTAGTTGATGATTTTTTGCAGTTATGCTAAAAATGCTAACTATGCTAACAATGCTAACCATGCTAACTAGCTAACTTGCTAGTGAGGACTTTTATTTTGAAACATTTGTTGCTAGGGTATCCATGGTGGCCACTATCAGGAAACAAGAAGTTACTGCAGTATAATCATGTTGGTTGCTATGGAAACGGTCATAAACGCTTAATTTTAATGGTTGCTATGTTGGTTGCTAGGTACATGGAGGTTTCATGTAGTTGACTGGAGGCATAGTGGATGATAACTGACAGTTGGAATGGTTGAACAGTTCAATAGTTGAGTAGTTTCAATGGTTAAATGATTTAATAGTGTATTATTGCAGTGAGGACTTTTATTTTGAAACAGTTGTGGACAGAGTAAACAGTTAACAGGATATGTAGTCTTCTGAGAGACTGTATGCCTAAAGCCAGAGAAACTGACAGTTGGTGCCCAGGTGGCCGGCCACCTGGCCTAAGATTCTAATTGCTGCCGTGATGTCATAATGAGCAATGTTAAGTCTATGGGGGAAATTGTAATAGTTTTTAACTAATAGTTTAAAAAGTATAAAAGTTACAAAGTTGAAAAATACAAAGCAGGCATGGCATAAGCAAGACCTACGCAACAACGTTTGAATGAAGTTTCTACGTTAAACGGTTGAAGCTGAATTGCGTGCGTTAGAAGAAGAATAATAACTAGAAATGCAATTCCAAGGAATTACCAGTGCATGAAAATGCAAAAATAGATAGATAATGTAGATATGGTTACTAAGGTGTAGCTAGGGTAAACATGGTGGTTGCATAGTTTACAGAGAGTTGATAGTGTGAAGGTAGACAGTTTAAAGATGAAACACTCCAGTTCTAACTTAACTAATGATTTCTATTCATGTTAAAATGTTGATTAGCTAACTTAGCTAATGATTTCTAGCAGTTACGCTAAAAATGCTTATTATGCTAGCAATGCTAACTTTACTAACAATGCTAACCAGGTTGATTAGCTAACTTAACCGATGATTTCTAGCAGTAATGCTAAAAATGCTAACTATGCTAAATTTGGTAACAATGCTAACCAGGTTGATTAGCTAACTTAGTTGATGATTTTTTGCAGTTATGCTAAAAATGCTAACAATGCTAACTATGCTAACCATGCTAACTAGCTAACTTGCTAGTGAGGACTTTTATTTTGAAACATTTGTTGCTAGGGTATCCATGGTGGCCACTATCAGGAAACAAGAAGTTACTGCAGTATAATCATGTTGGTTGCTATGGAAACGGTCATAAACACTTAATTTTAATGGTTGCTATGTTGGTTGCTAGGTACATGGAGGTTTCATGTAGTTGACTGGAGGCATAGTGGATGATAACTGACAGTTGGAATGGTTGAACAGTTCAATAGTTGAGTAGTTTCAGTGGTTAAATGATTTAATAATGTATTATTGCAGTGAGGACCTTTATTTTGAAACAGTTGTGGACAGAGGAAGTAGTGAAACAGGATCTGTAGTCTTAATGAGATTGTATGCTTAAAGCCTGAGACAGAAGGTGCCTCTCATATAGCGTTTACGCGTCCTCTCTCGCTCCTCACTGATCTACATAAAGAATGATGGAGCGGCAACAATGGGATAGTCTAGCCTTCTTCTATCTTTCTTTATGTAGATCATTGAGGATCGAGGAGCGAGGGAGGACATATAAACGCTGCTTGAGAGGGACCCACAGTAAATACTTTAAAAGTTGTATGTAGATAGTCTAATTAATGTTGATAGACAGAATGTTTAATGGATGTTGATAGGCAGATTGTTTAATAGATATTGATTGACAGTTTAATGGGTGGATGAGTGAATGGTCTGAAGAAGATGAATGGATAGAAGGTTGGATGGAATGTGCCTTATATTCTTGTTAAGAGAGACACTGATACAGCTCTCTGAGAGTAGTTGATACAGGTGTAATCAATTTAACTGGCTAGTCTGAGACAGAGTAAATAATTTAAAAGTTGAATGTAGATAGTCTAATTAATGTTGATAGACAGAGAGTTTAATGGATGTTGATAGACAGATTGTTTAATAGATGTTGATAGACAGTTTAATGGGTGGATGAGTGAATGGTCTGAAGAAGATGAATGGATAGAATGTTGGATGGAATGTGCCTTATATTCTTGTAGAATGGAGAGACACAGCTCTCTACTGAGAGTAGTGGATACAGATACAGGTGTAATCAATTTAACTGGCTAGTCTTAAGAGAGCCAGCCTGAGACAGAGTAGATTGTTTAAAAGTTGAATGTAGATCGTCTAATTGATGTTGATAGGCAGACTGTTTAGAATGGGTGGATGAGTGAATGGTTTGAAGAAGATGAATGGATAGAAAGTTGGATGGAATTAGGAAGACTTATGTTGATACAGGGGAACAGAAAATGTAGTCTCAAGAGAGCCAGTGTATGTTGAGAGAGAGAGAGAGAGCTGCTGCACCTGGACTGGCCACCTGGCGTAACATTCTAATTGCTGCCATGATGTCATAATGAGCAATGTTAAGTCTATGGGGAAATGTTTAATAGTTTTTAATTTACAGTTTAAAAAGTATAAAAGTTACAAAGTTTAAAAATATATTGCACAGGTCTCCTTAGTAAGACCTACGTAGCAAAGTTTGAATCAAGTTTCTACGTTAAACGGTTCAAGCTGAATTGAGAGCGTTAGAAGAAAAAGAAAAATAATAACTAGAAATGCAATTCCAAGGAATTACCAGTGCATGAAAATGCTAAAATAGATAGATAATGTAGATATGGTTATAGTTAGGTGTAGCTAGGGTAAACATGGTGGTTGCATAGTTTACAGAGAGTTGATAGTGTGAAGGTAGACAGTTTAAAGCTGAAACATTCCAGTTCTAATGTAACTAATGATTTCTATTCATGTTAAAATGTTGATTAGCTAACTTAGCTAATGATTTCTAGCAGTTACGTTAAAAATGCTAATTATGCTAGCAATGCTAACTTACTAACAATGCTAACTAGGTTGATTCGCTAACTTAACCAATGATTTCTAGCAGTAATGCTAAAAATGCTAACTATGCTAACAATGCTAAATTTGCTAACAATGCTAACCAGGTTGATTAGCTAACTTAGTTGATGATTAATTAGTTGTTGATCTAACTATGCTAACAATGCTAACTATGCTAACCATGCTAACTTGCTAGTGAGGACTTTTATTTTGAAACATTTGTTGCAAGGGTATCCATTGTGGCCACTAAGAAGTTACTGCAGTATAAGCATGTTGGTTGCTATGGAAACGGTCATAAACGCTTAAGTTTAATGGTTGCTATGTTGGTTGCTAGGTACATGGAGGTTTCATGTAGTTGACTGGAGGCATAGTTGATGATAACTGACAGTTGGAATGGTTGAACAGTTAAATAGTTGAGTAGTTTCAATGGTTAAATGATTTAATAGTGTATTATTGCGGTGAGGACTTTTATTTTGAAACAGTTGTGGACAGAGGAAACAGTTAACAGGATATGTAGTCTTCAGAGAGATTGTA
Source organism: Sardina pilchardus (assembly GCF_963854185.1). Classification (NCBI taxonomy): domain Eukaryota; kingdom Metazoa; phylum Chordata; class Actinopteri; order Clupeiformes; family Clupeidae; genus Sardina; species Sardina pilchardus. Next base: position 25,201,425 of record NC_085016.1, on the reverse strand, counting down.
TGCTTATAGCCAGAGAAACTGACAGTTTATACAGGTGTAATCAATTTAACTGGCTAGTCTTAAGAGAGCCAGAGTGTATATGCTTGAAGCCTGAGACAGAGTAAATAATTTAAAAGTTGAATGAAGTCTAATTAATGTTGATAGACAGAGAGTTTAATGGATGTTGATAGACAGTTTAATGGGTGGATGAGTGAATGGTCTGAAGAAGATGAATGGATAGAAAGTTGGATGGAATGTGCCTTATATTCTTGTAGAATGGAGAGACACAGCTCTCTACTGAGAGTAGTGGATAGAGATACAGGTGTAATCAATTTAACTGGCTAGTCTTAGAGAGCCAGAGTGTGTCCTTAAAGCCTGAGACAGAGTAGATTGTTTAAAAGTTGAATGTAGATCGTATAATTGATGTTGACAGGCAGACTGTTTAGAATGGGTGGATGAGTGAATGGTTTGAAGAAGATGAATGGATAGAAAGTTGGATGGAATTAGGAAGACTTATGTTGATACAGTTGACAGGGGAACAGAAAATGTAGTCTCAAGAGAGCCAGTGTGCCTGAGAGAGAGAGAGAGCTGCTGCACCTGGACTGGCCACCTGGCGTAACATTCTAATTGCTGCGGTGATGTCATAATGAGCAATGTTAAGTCTATGGGGAAATAGCTCAATGTTAAATCTATGGGGAAATCGTTTTTTAATTCATAGTTTAAAAAGTATAAAAGTTACAAAGTTGAAAAATACAAAGCACACATGGCATAAGCGAGACCTACGCAACAAAGTTTGAATGAAGTTTCTACGTTAAACGGTTCAAGCTGAATTGCGTGCGTTAGAAGAAGAATAAAAAGCCTAGGAAGAACAGTACAGTGCATTTTCATGCACTGTAATAACTAGAAATGCAATTCCAAGGAATTACCAGTGCATGAAAATGCAAAAAAGATAGATAATGTAGATATGGTTACTAAGGTGTAGCTAGGGTAAACATGGTGGTTGCATAGTTTACAGAGAGTTGATAGTGTGAAGGTAGACAGTTTAAAGTTGAAACATTCCAATTCTAACTTAACTAATGATTTCTATTCATGTTAAAATGTTGATTAGCTAACTTAGCTAATGATTTCTAGCAGTTGTGCTAAAAATGCAAATTATGCTAGCAATGCTAACTTTATTAACAATGCTAACCAGGTTGATTAGCTAACTCAACCGATGATTTCTAACAGTAATGCTAAAAATGCTAACTATGCTAACAATTCTAGATTTGCTAACAATGCTAACCAGGTTGATTAGCTAACTTAGTTGATGATTTTTTTGCAGTTATGCTAAAAATTTTAGCTATGCTAACAATGCTAACCATGCTAACTAGATAACTTGCTAGTGAGGATTTTTATTTTGAAACATTTGTTGCTAGGGTATCCATGGTGGCCACTATCAGGAAACAAGAAGTTACTGCAGTATAATCATGTTGGTTGCTATGGAAACGGTCATAAACACTTAATTTTAATGGTTGCTATGTTGGTTGCTAGGTACATGGAGGTTTCATGTAGTTGACTGGAGGCATAGTGGATGATAACTGACAGTTGGAATGGTTGAACAGTTAAATAGTTGAGTAGTTTCAATGGTTAAATGATTTAATAGTGTATTATTGCAGTGAGGACTTTTATTTTGAAACAGTTGTGGACAGAGGAAACAGTTAACAGGATATGTAGTCTTCAGAGAGATTGTATGCTTATAGCCAGAGAAACTGACAGTTGATACAGGTGTAATCAATTTAACTGGCTAGTCTTAAGAGAGCCAGAGTGCTTGAAGCCTGAGACAGAGTAAATAATTTAAAAGTTGAATATAGTCTAATTAATGTTGATAGACAGAGAGTTTAATGGATGTTGATAGACAGTTTAATGGGTGGATGAGTGAATGGTCTGAAGAAGATGAATGGATAGAAAGTTGGATGGAATGTGCCTTATATTCTTGTAGAATGGAGAGACACCCCAGCAAACAATTAACGTTCTGCTAACTTTCACTAACGTTAGCTTTTGGTTCCCCTATGGTTCGTTTTTCAGCAACCTACTAATAACGTTTAGAGAACGTTATCTCCAGGTTGTCAAAACAAATAACGTTCCCCTAACGTTTTTACAACTAAAGAAAAAAACGTTATATTCTGGTTGAATCCCAGCAAGCAAATAACGTTAGCCGCTGGTTCTCCTGTGGTTAGTTTATCAGTAACCTTCTAATACCCTGGAGAGAACGTTAGCTCCAGGTTATCAAAGTTTCCCGAACGTTATTACAACTAAAGAAAAAAACGTTATATTCTGGTTGCATTTCTCTTTTCACACAACGTTGCTACTTAGTTGTTTTTAGGTATCTTATTTGTATAACCATATCGGTATTCTCTGGTTATGTGCGTGGGGTTGATTGATGAAAATCGCCCCAGAGTTTCTATGAGTTTCCAATTGAACACGGCCAGCAGCCACACTGCAAAGTCGGAATAATTTGTTGCAAAATCGACATATAGCCCTATTCTATTCTTCCCCCCTCTGTTGGATTGATATTCGGCCGACCAAAGCCAGCCCGTCAGCTAAAGGGACCAGCGCGAGAAGCTACTGTAGGTTGAGAAACTTTCATCTCCGTGAGTTCTGGGGTGTTGGTGTTTTAGCAGACTCAACCTCGCTAACTTTAAGACATTTGGATAACACAGAGATAAAGTTACTCACGTAGGCTGGCTGTATGGTATCGATCACATTCTTCACATCGTTCTCCATGCACTTGTTCCATTAAGTCCAACAGGCTTTTAAAAAACACTGTACAGGGTAAACCGGGTGGAAGAGCTAGCTAGCCATAGTCCCAGGCAGGCACACAACGATTTCATGCTAACTAATCTGACGAATAGTTTTGGATTAATCCATAATCGATTAGAGTGGCACCTGAAATGCATTCATGTTTTTAAAGCTTTATTTGTTATGAAAATATGATGATGAGGACTCCAATGAATTATTTCTCAAACGTTGAGACTGCATCTTAACAGCACAATGTTCCCGGGGGAGAATTGTTTTATATTAACACGTAGTCCAAGTTATAGCCTATGTTACTGTGCTGTTCACTCAGCCTATCCCACAATTCCCAGTCCCAATTTAAAACAAAATAAACCAAAATCCATCATAATTCTGAACCGAGGACTTTTAATGGCATACGATGCAATAAAAACAGCCAGTTTTGAATGTTGAAACAGTGTGTTAGGCTAGCGCCTGCTCTGCTTATGTTTTGATCTGACTAATCGTTTATTATAGGAAAAGACACCGTAGACAAGAAAGTATTAGACCTAACCGCATTTATATACTTAGCTGACAAGGACATATTAACGGGTCGTATTCGTCGCAGTTCAGCAAGCAGCTTATGGTAAGTGAAGATTCATATACTAGTCATTGCCTTAGCCATCAAAGATGTTCGCTCTCCCAGGTTACAGATAGGCTGTCGTCGCAGACGGCGAGTGTGCAGCGAGCCTTGCAAGGATGTCACGATAAGTCTACATATTTTTTCCCCCTTTACACTTTGTTGCTGGGAGGTTAGGGGAACGTTAATGCAACCAAATATAGTAAAGTTCCCTAAAGGGTAGGAGAACGTTCTGCTAACCAAAATAAACAACCAGAAAAAAACTTAGTATTTTCGTCAAGAAAACTTTCCTGGGGAACCTTGTGGCAACTTTCGCAACTTTCAGGCAACGTTTTCCTAACCAGGAAAAAAACGTTCTAAAAACGTTCTCCTAACCAGAAATTGTTAGCTGGGACAGCTCTCTACTGAGAGTAGTAGATACAGATACAGGTGTAATCAATTTAACTGGCTAGTCTTAAGAGAGCCAGAGTGTAGAGATACCTGAGCCTGAGACAGAGTAGATTGTTTAAAAGTTGAATGTAGATCGTCTAATTGATGTTGATAGGCAGACTGTTTAGAATGGGTGGATGAGTGAATGGTTTGAAGAAGATGAATGGATAGAAAGTTGGATGGAATTAGGAAGACTTATGTTGATACAGTTGATACAGGGGAACAGAAAATGTAGTCTCAAGAGCCTGAGAGAGAGAGAGAGCTGCTGCACCTGGACTGGCCACCTGGCGTAACATTCTAATTGCTGCCGTGATGTCATAATGAGCAATGTTAAGTCTATGGGAGAAATGGTAATAGTTTTTAACTAATAGTTTAAAAAGTATAAAAGTTACAAAGTTGAAAAATACAAAGCACATATGGCATAAGCAAGACCTACGCAACAAAGTTTGGATGACGTTTCTACGTTAAACGGTTCAAGCTGAATTGCGAGCGTTAGAAGAAGAAAAATAACTAGAAATGCAATTCCAAGGAATTACCAGTGCATGAAAATGCAAAAATAGATAGATAATGTAGATATGGTTACTAAGGTGTAGCTAGGGTAAACATGGTGGTTGCATAGTTTACAGAGAGTTGATAGTGTGAAGGTAGACAGTTTAAAGATGAAACATTCCAGTTCTAACTTAACTAATGATTTCTATTCATGTTAAAATGTTGATTAGCTAACTTAGCTAATGATTTCTAGCAGTTACGTTAAAAATGCTAATTATGTTAGCAATGCTAACTTTACTAACAATGCTAACCAGGTTGATTAGCTAACTTAAACGATGATTTCTAGCAGTAATGCTAAAAATGCTAACTATGCTAACAATGCTAACCAGGTTGATTAGCTGACTTAGTTGATGATTTTTTGCAGTTATGCTAAAAATGCTAACTATGCTAACAATGCTAACTATGCTAACCATGCTAACTAGCTAACTTGCTAGTGAGGACTTTTATTTTGAAACATTTGTTGCTAGGGTATCCATGGTGGCCACTATCAGGAAACAAGAAGTTACTGCAGTATAATCATGTTGGTTGCTATGGAAACGGTCATAAACACTTAATTTTAATGGTTGCTATGTTGGTTGCTAGGTACATGGAGGTTTCATGTAGTTGACTGGAGGCATAGTGGATGATAACTGACAGTTGGAATGGTTGAACAGTTCAATAGTTGAGTAGTTTCAATGGTTAAATGATTTAATAGTGTATTATTGCAGTGAGGACTTTTATTTTGAAACAGTTGTGGACAGAGGAAACAGTTTAACAGGATATGTGTAGTCTTCTGAGAGAATGTATGCTTAAAGCCAGAGAAACTGACAGTTGGTGCCCAGGTGGCCGGCCACCTGGCCTAAGATTCTAATTGCTGCCGTGATGTCATAATGAGCAATGTTAAGTCTATGGGGGAAATTGTAATAGTTTTTAACTAATAGTTTAAAAAGTATAAAAGTTACAAAGTTGAAAAATACAAAGCACACATGGCATAAGCAAGACCTACGCAACAACGTTTGAATGAAGATTCTACGTTAAACGGTTGAAGCTGAATTGCGAGCGTTAGAAGAAGAAGTTTAATAATAACTAGAAATGCAATTCCAAGGAATTTCCAGTGCATGAAAATGCAAAAATAGATAGATAATGTAGATATGGTTACTAAGGTGTAGCTAGGGTAAACATGGTGGTTGCATAGTTTACAGAGAGTTGATAGTGTGAAGGTAGACAGTTTAAAGATGAAACATTCCAGTTCTAACTTAACTAATGATTTCTATTCATGTTAAAATGTTGATTAGCTAACTTAGCTAATGATTTCTAGCAGTTACGTTAAAAATGCTTATTATGCTAGCAATGCTAACTTTACTAACAATGCTAACCAGGTTGATTAGCTAACTTAACCGATGATTTCTAGCAGTTATGCTAAAAATGCTAACTATGTTAACAATGCTAACTAGCTAACTTGCTAGTGAGGACTTTTGTTTTGAAACATTTGTTGCTAGGGTATCCATGGTGGCCACTATCAGGAAACAAGAAGTTACTGCAGTATAATCATGTTGGTTGCTATGGAAACGGTCATAAACGCTTAATTTTAATGGTTGCTATGTTGGTTGCTAGGTACATGGAGGTTTCATGTAGTTGACTGGAGGCATAGTGGATGATAACTGACAGTTGGAATGGTTGAACAGTTCAATAGTTGAGTAGTTTCAATGGTTAAATGATTTAATAGTGTATTATTGCAGTGAGGACCTTTATTTTGAAACAGTTGTGGACAGAGGAAGTAGTGAAACAGGATCTGTAGTCTTAATGAGATTGTATGCTTAAAGGGATAATCCGGAGTGAAATGCACTTTAGATCATTTTTTCGGACTATTGGGAGTACATACGTTGAGTTGAGACCAAAATCATGTCATTCGGATGTATTTTGAGAAAGTTCGAGCTCACCGTTTTTAGCCAAAACTCGTTAGCCTGGAAGTGACTGAGGCATGTCCTTTCGCCGCTACAAAACGCTATTTTTATACCTCTTCTACTGTTCCAAACAACACTACACTTACGTGGTAGTGAGTAGAGGATCCCTAAAGCCAAACCGAAGTATCCCCACGTCTTTATGTGGTCGGATAGAGAGTCCAGAATGAATTTAATCGAGTCCGTACCTTTCCGGAAATGTTAATAAAGTGTTGTTTCAGCGTTGCTAGCTGCAGCAGCGCCATTTCCGGAAAGGTACTGACTCGATGAAATTCATTCTGGACTCTCTATCCGACCACATAAAGACGTGGGGATACTTCGGTTTGGCTTTAGGGACCCTCTACTCACTACCACGCAAGTGTAGTGTTGTTTGGAACAGTAAAAGAGGTATAAAAATAGCGTTTTGTAGCGGCGAAAGGACATGCCCGAGTCACTTCCAGGCTAACGAGTTTTGGCTAAAAACAGTGAGCTCGAACTTTCTCAAAATACATCCGAATGACATGATTTTGGTGTCAACTCAACGTACGTACTCCCAATAGTCCGAAAAATTGATCTAAAGTGCATTTCACTCCGGATTATCCCTTTAAAGCCTGAGACAGAAGGTGCCTCTCATAGCGTTTACGCGTCCTCTCTCGCTCCTCACTGATCTACATAAAGAATGATGGAGCGGCAACAATGGGATAGTCTAGCCCTTCTTCTATCTTTCTTTATGTAGATCATTGAGGATCGAGGAGCGAGGGAGGACATATAAACGCTGCTTGAGAGGGACCCACAGTAAATACTTTAAAAGTTGTATGTAGATAGTCTAATTAATGTTGATAGATAGAATGTTTAATGGATGTTGATAGGCAGATTGTTTTATATTGATTGACAGTTTAATGGGTGGATGAGTGAATGGTCTGAAGAAGATGAATGGATAGAAGGTTGGATGGAATGTGCCTTATATTCTTGTTAAGAGAGACACTGATACAGCTCTCTGAGAGTAGTTGACACAGGTGTAATCAATTTAACTGGCTAGTCTTAAGAGAGCCAGAGTACTCTTAAAGCCTGAGACAGAGTAAATAATTTAAAAGTTGAATGTAGATAGTCTAATTAATGTTGATAGACAGAGAGTTTAATGGATGTTGATAGACAGATTGTTTAATAGATGTTGATAGACAGTTTAATGGGTGGATGAGTGAATGGTCTGAAGAAGATGAATGGATAGAATGTTGGATGGAATGTGCCTTATATTCTTGTAGAATGGAGAGACACAGCTCTCTACTGAGAGTAGTGGATACAGATACAGGTGTAATCAATTTAACTGGCTAGTCTTAAGAGAGCCAGCCTGAGACAGAGTAGATTGTTTAAAAGTTCAATGTAGAGCGTCTAATTGATGTTGTTGATAGGCAGACTGTTTAGAATGGGTGGATGAGTGAATGGTTTGAAGAAGATGAATGGATATAAAGTTGGATGGAATTAGGAGGACTTATTTTGATACTGTTGTGCACAGAGGATACAGGGGAACAGAATATGTAGTCTTCAGAGAGGAGCCTGAGAGAAACTGACAGTTGGTGCCCAGGTGGCTGACCAGCTGGGGTAACATTCTAATTGCTGCCGTGATGTCATAATGAGCAATGTTAAGTCTATGGGGGAAATGGTGATAGTTTTTAACTAATAGTTTAAAAAGTATAAAAGTTACAAAGTTGAAAAATACAAAGCACATATGGCATAAGCAAGACCTACGCAACAAAGTTTGAATGAAGTTTCTACGTTAAACGGTTGAAGCTGAATTGCGAGCGTTAGAAGAAGAAGTTTAACTAGAAATGCAATTCCAAGGAATTACCAGTGCATGAAAATGCAGAAATAGATAGATAATGTAGATATGGTTACTAAGGTGTAGCTAGGGTAAACATGGTGGTTGCATAGTTTACAGAGAGTTGATAGTGTGAAGGTAGACAGTTTAAAGATGAAACATTCCAGCTCTAACTTAACTAATGATTTCTATTCATGTTAAAATGTTGATTAGCTAACTTAGTTAATGATTTCTAGCAGTTACGCTAAAAATGCTAATTATGCTAGCAATGCTAACTTTACTAACAATGCTAACCAGGTTGATTAGCAAACTTAACCGATGATTTCTAGCAGTAATGCTAAAAATGCTAACTATGCTAACAATGCTAAATTTGCTAACAATGCTAACCAGGTTGATAAGCTAACTTAGTTGATGATTTTTTGCAGTTATGCTAAAAATGCTAACAATGCTGACTATGCTAACCATGCTAACTAGCTAACTTGCTAGTTAGGACTTTTATTTTGAAACATTTGTTGCTAGGGTATCCATGGTGGCCACTATCAGGAAGCAAGAAGTTACTGCAGTATAATCATGTTGGTTGCTATGGAAACAGTCATAAACACTTAATTTTAATGGTTGCTATGTTGGTTGCCAGGTACATGGAGGTTTCATGTAGTTGACTGGAGGCATAGTGGATGATAACTGACAGTTGGAATGGTTGAACAGTTCAATAGTTGAGTAGTTTCAATGGTTAAATGATTTAATAGTGTATTATTGCAGTGAGGACCTTTATTTTGAAACAGTTGTGGACAGAGGAAGTAGTGAAACAGGATCTGTAGTCTTAATGAGATTGTATGCTTAAAGCCTGAGACAGAAGGTGCCTCTCATAGCGTTTCCGCGTCCTCTCTCGCTCCTCACTGATCTACATAAAGAATGATGGAGCGGCAACAATGGGATAGTCTAGCCCTTCTTCTATCTTTCTTTATGTAGATCATTGAGGATCGAGGAGCGAGGGAGGACATATAAACGCTGCTTGAGAGGGACCCACAGTAAATACTTTAAAAGTTGTATGTAGATAGTCTAATTAATGTTGATAGACAGAATGTTTAATGGATGTTGATAGGCAGATTGTTTAATAGATATTGATTGACAGTTTAATGGGTGGATGAGTGGATGGTCTGAAGAAGATGAATGGATAGAAGGTTGGATGGAATGTGCCTTATATTCTTGTTAAGAGAGACACTGATACAGCTCTCTGAGAGTAGTTGACACAGGTGTAATCAATTTAACTGGCTAGTCTTAAGAGAGCCAGAGTACTCTTAAAGCCTGAGACAGAGTAAATAATTTAAAAGTTGAATGTAGATAGTCTAATTAATGTTGATAGACAGAGAGTTTAATGGATGTTGATAGACAGATTGTTTAATAGATGTTGATAGACAGTTTAATGGGTGGATGAGTGAATGGTCTGAAGAAGATGAATGGATAGAATGTTGGATGGAATGTGCCTTATATTCTTGTAGAATGGAGAGACACAGCTCTCTACTGAGAGTAGTGGATACAGATACAGGTGTAATCAATTTAACTGGCTAGTCTTAAGAGAGCCAGCCTGAGACAGAGTAGATTGTTTAAAAGTTCAATGTAGAGCGTCTAATTGATGTTGTTGATAGGCAGACTGTTTAGAATGGGTGGATGAGTGAATGGTTTGAAGAAGATGAATGGATATAAAGTTGGATGGAATTAGGAGGACTTATTTTGATACTGTTGTGCGCAGAGGATACAGGGGAACAGAATATGTAGTCTTCAGAGAGGAGCCTGAGAGAAACTGACAGTTGGTGCCCAGGTGGCTGACCAGCTGGGGTAACATTCTAATTGCTGCCGTGATGTCATAATGAGCAATGTTAAGTCTATGGGGAAATTGTTAATAGTTTTTAATTTATAGTTTAAAAAGTATAAAAGTTACAAAGTTAAAAAATACATTGCGCTGATGTCCTAAGCAAGACCTTCGTAACACAGTTTGAATGAAGTTTCTACGTTAAACGGTTCAAGCTGAATTGCGTGCGTTAGAAGAAGAATAATAAGAAGTAGTAGAAGAAGAAGAAGCCTAGGGATAACAGTACAGTGCATTTTCATGCACTGTAATAATAAGAAGCCTAGGAAGAACAGTACAGTGCATTTTCATGCACTGTAATAAGAAGAATACTAGGAAGAACAGTACAGTGCATTTTCATGCACTGTAATAAGAAACCTAGGAAGAACAATATAGTGCATTTTCATGCACTATAATACGAAGAAGAAGAAGACCGAGGAAGAACAGTACAGTGCATTTTCATGCACTGTAATAATAAGAAACCTAGGAAGAACAATATAGTGCATTTTCATGCACTATAATTAAATAACAGTGAACAATTACAAAAGGGGAGAATAGCAATATTATCAATAAAACAATCAATTAAGCACTAACCTAATGAGAAATAAAACAATGAAATGGGAATAGCAATCAAATAAGTCATTCAGTTAATTATATAATAACAATAACTATAGCATGGTAAGGCTAAATTTAAGGACAATAGACGAATCCGGCGCTGCATTCTCTATGACGCCATCTGGTGGCAGCGCCATTACTGCGGTTAAGCTACCGCAGCCACGACCGCAGCCCGTAGCGATACATTTGCTAACGTTTACCCGTGGAATGGAGTAAATCGTCTTTTTTCCTTCGTTTTTTGGCTTACGATGTCGGGAAGAGCATGTTGTGTGTTCGGCTGTTACAACAGCAGTGGGAAAATACAGATATGAAACAAAATATAAATTCACCCGCCGTACACAGCCTGCTCTTGTGTAAAACCAGGAACAGATTTCTAGGGCGAGTCCAGGACCAAGCTCTTCGTCAGAAGTGGAGAAAGGACTTCCAAACAAACATATCACGGTAAGTTTTATTTAACAGTATTAATCTTAAAGCTTGCCAGTTGCCACGATGACAAGCATGCTGTTGTCTAGTCTTGCATGGCTAAACATCAGCTAATTTTAACGATGTAGGCCTATGTTGGTGGGTTAACATGGTAGGCTACCAAATATCTGACGTAGCAAAACTGTAAAGTTATGTAGGAACTTAGTTGTCGCCAGAATAATTATCTCCGTCAACTAAATGGCACTAGTGAAGAATTATTCGCTTGAACTACTAACGTTTGTGCAACATGGCCATCAAAGTATGGTCGGACAGAAAACGCATGATAGGCTAGAGTTCGGGGGCAGGTGACACTATGCTAGTTGCATGATTGCTTTCCTTCTTTGTAAGGTTAACCATGAAAACATCTATTTGGGAAAATCTTTGTGCGTTTTCCTCCGTAATAGCCTTTTGTAGCCTAATAAACAGTTTTTGGGTACCACTCACATCTAAAACTCACTTGGATATTTGATGTAGCCTAGGCCTATGTGTAAAAATGTTCATTATTGTTTTTAGGTTTAATTTGTAGTCTACATATGGAAGTCAATTTCCTTTTCTCTTTTGTTGTGTTTTATCAGGGGTCAATGTCATCTGGAAGAGCACCTCCCAAAAGATGTCTTCAGCCCTTACAAGAGGACACATCATCATGTTCTTGGAACTTGTGCACAATGGAATAAAGAACAGTTGTTGATGTATTGATTACAGTTTATTTGAACTTGACAAAGTCACTTCATTTAATTTATACAATACATGTATCACACATACAAATTGTTGTTATATTATTATTATTATTATTACAATATGACAATGCAAAATAATAGACCCTATTACATTATATTTGGCAGATGCTTTTTAGCCAAAGCGACTTACAACAGGGTAAAAACTTTTAAAGCTTTTAAGAGCAATTCTAACAACAATAAAAAAAAAAAACACAATAAGTGCATCAACGAGTGTAGTAAGTACATCAATGAGTGCAATTGTCTGTCGTAGTGCTATGAGATATGTTCTCTAAAGACCTGGGTTTTCAGACATTTTTTTGAAGATGGCGAGGGATGTCCCTGCTATAGTAGGAACAGGCAGTGCGTTCCACAAACGAGGGACTACAGATGAGAAAAGTTTGTATTGGCCATATGAGAAGGTTCAAAATATGCCAGCCCAGCTTATAGGCTGAAGTAAAATAGACTGGACCAGGTCAGTCTCTGTGGAAAGTATTTAGACAGGATATCAACAGTAATGGCTCAAATTTAAAGTAATGATTCAAAAATAAATGTATAGTGTGGATAGGCTGTACAGTAGGGCCAAAAAAGTACACAACACATAACAGTTGAAAAGGGAGGTAGCCTATAGATTAATCAATAAATCCCTGTATGGAAGTATGTGTAAAAAAGACACACTAAACAGTAGTTATTCAAAGGTAAGAACAGATTAATGAACAAATCCCTGTGTTTTAGTATGGGTAAAAATATACACTAAACAGTAGGGATTCAAAAGGTAAGTATAGATTTATCAACAAAATCCTGTGTGGAAGTATGGACGGAGCCTCATGAGCAACAGCTATTCAGGGACAGCTAACTTGATGGACCTTATTGTGAGTGAAAAGCAATAATGGCGTACAAAAGTTGCCAAAAACGGTCAATGCCCAAGCAAGCCTATGTAAATTTTGAGTCTTTGTCATCAAATCATATATGGCCTGATCAGTTTGTGTCAGTCTTATGTTGACTTAAAACTAGTTGTGGTCTGCAGTATCTGCTCACTGGATGCCAGCATTACACTTCTGCAGAGGCTTATTTTCCAAATTACTGACATTCACCCATCAGATTCAGTATAACTTCAGGTTCAGCACATGATGCTCTTGTAAGGGCTGAAGACATCTTTTGGGAGGTGCTCCTCCATGGCATTGACCCCTGATGAAATACAACAAAAGAGAAAAGGAAATTGACTTAATGTAGACTATAACTCAGCACAACAAATTTAACCCAACAACAATCATGAACATTTTTACACAACATCTACATCAAATATCCAAGTGAATTTTAAATGTGAGTGCTACCCAAAAACTGTCAGATCTTTCCAAATAGGCTGATGTTTTCATGGTTAACATTACCAAAGAAGGAAATCAATCTTGCTACTAGTATCGCTTGCCCCTGACTCCATCATACGTTTTCTGTTTGTAATGCCGATATCACGTTGATTTGATGGCTGCCCGAATAATTTTTCAATAGTGCCTTTTAGTTAATGGAGGTAATTATTCTGGCGACTACCGAAATTCCTAGCACTTACCTAACTTTACAGTTTTGCTTCTACGTCAAATATAAAGTAGGCTACCATGTCACCAACAGAACACACCGTGTAGCCTAGCTGATGTTTCGCCATGCAAGACAACAGCATGCTAGTTGAGGCAAACTGGCAAGATTTAAGATCAACCCTATTAAACAAAACTTACCATGATATGTTTGTCCTCAATGTCCTTTCGGTTGATGTTTACAATCCACTTCTGATGAACAGTTTGGTCCTCAGCTCGCCCTAGACATCTGTGTATTATGTGGTTATGGTTTTACACAGGAGCTGTGTAACTTAATATATTTTGTTCCATATCTGTATTTTCCCACTGCTGTTGTAACAGCCGAACACACAACATGCTCTTCCCGACATCGTAAGCCAAAAAACGAAGGGAAAAAAGACGATTTACTCCATTCCACGGGTAAACGTTAGCAAATGTATCGCTACGAGCTGCGGTCGTGGCTGCTGTAGCTTAACCGCAGTAATGGCGCTGCCACCAGATGGCGTCATAGAGAATGCAGCGCCGGATTCGTCTATAGCAGAATAAATGTCAAATTCTAAATTCTAATGTTTCACTGTTTATGGCGCAGCTGCGCATACGTGTGTGTGAGGGGGGAAAGACGCACAGCTACAGGCTTCTAGGGGAGAGGGTGCCTTGCGCACACGCATGTTAGGCTACTTCAGAAGAACACGGTCATTCTTAAAAGTAGCCTATCGTAGTAGGCTAGCATTAGGCATTGTGACATTTTTAGTTTGTAGTACCGGTGAACCGCGCAACACTAATCTTTATGCCTACTTGAAAAAAGTTTAATTTGTTTAGGCTACTACTGTATTAGCTGCGTTCATTTGCCAGGCCATCCCGAGTCAGAAAATTAAGTTTACGTTGCCCACCACATTTGTGAAATGCTGAAATACTGTATGTGTACGTACTGATAATTATACCAAAAAAATGACAATAATAATCAAACTATAGGGACAATGGGGAAATCTGGTTGCCACAGGGGCAACCTGGAGTCAGGAATTGGTTGCCACTTGTCATAATTTGGTTGCCCGGGGCTACTGGGCTACCGTTAATGTCGAGCCCGGCTCCTGTTGATATATGCTTGATAGCCAGTCAAATAGTTCGCTGAAGGATCTGTGGTAGGCAGCTTGGATGCACTGCTAGCACACTCTTTCAGGCAATATACCTAGGCACATATTTTTGTTTATTCATGTAGGCTGACTACCTGTCACGTTCAAGCCTGAGGAACAAATACAGGGATGCAAACAGACATGTGGTCAAAAAGGAGTGAGCCTCAGAACGGGGGGGGGGGGGCTATTATGGGCTTATCGGTGTCTAACCTCTTTTGGAGGAATAGGCCTAATATGGTCACTACGGTCAATGTAGGGGGTCATGATATACAGTACCTTTATCCTGTTTCAAAGTTGCTGCACAACCATCATCTTGGTAAACTATACTACCTTGAGCATACACTGTATGCCATAGCCACTGTATTGCTGTTCTTACTGCTTCTTGAAATGTCCTGAAAGTACACACAGTGTAACCCTCTTTTTGTCCAAAATAAATTGCAAAATCTCTCTAAACCAGCTTTTTAGATACTCAGTAGCCTATATGCCTTTTAAAGTTTTGGTGAATTATTGGCACACAAATAATAATGTAGACAAAACAATGACTGCTGCTAAGTACAAACAAATGCTGGGAATACCATTTTTGAATATAGGCAATTTATTATGTCCAACTAGCTCTTATATAAGATGACAGCTCATGTCAACACATTATTTGTGTAGGCCTATATTTTAAGCTACTAGCTAAGCTAATGAAGCAAACTTTGATTCAATCTCACGTGTGTCGCTATTGGACTCCGCTATTTTTTGACTCCCAAAATGGCGGCGTTAACATCTATAATGCTGGTTGTTATGGGAACAGTGAGGAATAGTGACGCGCCCGGAATCCTCAATTCTGGCCACCTGTTGGGTCAAGCTTGAGACACAGAATTTGGAGAGGTTGTCGTCCATGTCCAAATCCTCCTGGTCGGTCATCTGGACCAGAGTGGTCTTCAGGGGGTAGTTGACCCGCTCGTTGACCTCAACCCACATCTGCTCAATCACATGGTTCTGTTGAAGTGAAAGGTCAACAGGGTTAACTTGTAACCCCCTGAGAGAAAAGATAGACTCTGATCTGTTGTATGTGTTGTTTAGCCTTACCCTTGTCGAGGGAGTTTGCAGGTATGGTTGCCTGTTCAGGTTATACCGATGGGCAGCCAGCTTCTCCTGAACGTACAGGGTGAGGTAGAACTCCCGTCCACAATCGACCCTCACTTGATCCCACATGCCATATGAAATGACAGCAGGTCTGAGGAAAATAGATCAACAAAACTTACAGATTTAAAACTAACATATTAAACTTATAAGACAAACATAATAATCTTCAAAAATATCATCACATTTAATGCATTGCTAAATGCACTTCACTGTCCAGAATTAATACTATTGCTTAGCAATTATTACTGAGGAAATGTAAGTGTTTGTGTATTTGTGTTTGTGTATTTGTTCACCTGTACACTTCCTCATACATTTTTATATAATTTTTCACGGGCATAGTGCAGTGTCCCACCATGCACCTTCTTCAGTGTTTCCTCTTTAAAATGGCACGTTTCCGGTTTCGTTTACAACTGTAACTTTCTTATTCTGTTGAAAAATACTTTGTTTAGGTGACAAATTATCTTAAAAAATACTGATGTAATGACCAGAGACGGTTTATAAAGTAATAACTAGACAATCTTTGATAGTATAAAGTGGACTATATCCCGATCCGGAAGCTGTCAAAGATCAGAGACATGAGAATCCTCGCTCTCCGCCGCCGTTTCTTTCTCTGTCTGGATGCCACATGAACATGGAGGAGATGTACACTTTGTTCCGAGGGGGAAAGCGTGTTAACCTGCGAGAAAGCGATTTGACTACAGACAAAATCGCAAGAATATTTCAAGTAAGTACTCATTCATATCCAGTAGTAGGCATACATAATGTGAAGTGTTAGCTTTATCAAAGATACTTAGCTATATCTAACAATATGCCGTATTGACTTTAGCCCTATTGTAACCGTTGCTGACTACGTTTAGCTGTATGTTTAGCACATTTGTTTGTTAAGATATTATGGCTGCACTATAACAGTAATGTATCGTTTATTTAGGTGAATGCAGACAACTTATATATCACGGACAATCGGAATGTGGCATTGTTCCCAGGCGCCAACGGGTGGTTCAGCGTCGCAGAAATGGCGCCAGGCGGCCATTTCACGGTTAGTGGCGACGCTGGACCCCCGTTGGCGCCAAATCGCCCCGATGGACCTGTACCTTCGGGGCGATTTGCCTTCAGCAGCTCGAGCACCTCGGCTCCGACTGTGAGTGCGAGTAAGACGTTTTCAAGGTGAGTTTTAATTTCAGTTTGGGCGACTAAATCACGTTTGTGTAGAAACTAGCTTTTTGGCGGACCGCTATTCACAATTCCGACGAAAATATGAAAGTGCCTCCATTATTGCGTTGTCTTGCTGAAGTAGGGCGTTGGTCCCGTAGGTGGTCATACTATTAGAATTTTACTGTGCGCAATCTTACTTTCTCCCTCTCTTGTGTCAATGACAATCATTCAGGAGGAGTAGTTATTGAAAATAATCACGTTTTACATGACCAGTGTACTAGGGAGCGGCTTGCAACAGGGGGATTCACAGGTGGCAAGTAGATTAAAGCTAGCATGATGCTTTAAATATTTCTAGATCTTCTGATGAAGTTTACTGTACTCACTGGATATAAAGCAAAAGTTGACTTTCACTCGGTGGTATTCACTGACTGTAAAAAAGTGTCGTAATATTATTTATGCACTGTCCGTAGTAGACTAGCCTGACTTGCTAGCTCGATTAGTTACAAAATGATATCAACAACACAGGACGTATTTCCACTCGTTCCGCTTGGACTATTGAATTACCTTTCACTGCCTTCACGTCTGCCAGGCTCCAAACTGTCTTCATAACAGCCGTTGCAATCAGTATTGAAACAGCCTCCTCGGCAAAGTTAAAACCAACTAGTGAAGTGCTTATCGCGATTAGCATGCCATTTGAACTGCAGTTAGTTAGCCTCCCCTCATAGAGACCTCTCAAATTCCGAAAAATGCATTAAAATAAAATTGGACAACATTCTTTTTTTCAACCTTAGGGTGGCTATGATATAAATGGTGTAACGAAATTTGAAGTGTAAATATACAAACTTTATGAAAGTGTAAGCCACAACCCTTTACAATAGGAATAAATGGAAAACATAGCCTCCATAACGAGACCTTATATATTTATACATATATATAGGCTATATATAAATATATAAATTGCAAGTGTGGTTCTTCTTGTTCTTTACGCGTCTCAGCCTTCCAGATGTAAACAGGGAACGATCGTCTCCTGAACAAACTGCAAGGTTGCAATAGCGGATAGGGACACTGGGGGCGGGAGGAAATATTTCTGTTTTCGATAAAACTGGTCAGTCAAGCAAAACAACGATTTCAAAGCGATTTTATAGGCCTATTCGGACGGGATTAGTTTTATGGGGTGACATCAGGTAAAGTAATAATTACCAGGTAATGTAGTCCCGTCCGGACGCGCCATGTCAGTAAACATAACGGAGTATGTCGGTGAAATTTACAGACACTTTCACCTTCTGTAAAACGGTCCGGAGAAATTACCTTAGGTAATATTAATCCCGTGCGAACGCGACCCTCTGTAAAGATGTCTGTAATATTTCGTCACATCCTGATTTGAAAACAATTCCACCATAGTCTGAATGAAAACATAACATGCTGTGCAGCTCCTAATATGACGTTAGCCAGTTTGCCTAATAGCTTGATATTGTTAGCCATTTCAAACTACTTATGGCATATCATAAAGCTAACGTTTGCTAGTTTAACCAACTTGTGTAGTCTTTCAAATCTGAAAATGCCGCACGTACCTGACGCAAAGTATCACGTGCACGGCGATGAAGATGTGACGGCAGAACGTAAACGTAGTTACTCCTCCCTGTCAAGTAAAATGACAGAGATATCTAGTCCCGTCCGAATTGGACATTTATATTACAGAGGTCATATGATAAACCTACGTCCCCCCCATAAAACTAATCCCGTCCGAATAGGCCTTAAGACTATGAAAAAGTTGCATAGGGTCTGTAGCCACACCAGGCGTTAAAGAGACCTGCGTCTATTTGGGACTCTGCTATTATTTGAAGTTTTATGGTAATAAAGTAATCCTGAACTTGTAAGAACATGTATTTTACTGCTAATGCCTGCAAATACCCCTATGTTTGTATCAAAGAATAAGTAGAGCCTTTAAGAGGTCCTCTTGTTTGTGTAATGTATCAATATGTCTACTCTAGATCACTGCAGACAGCGATGGACCTCAGGGATGGGAAACCCATCCCAAAGGAAAGCTTTGTTGTCAGATTCAAGGAGGCCGAGGCGAGTGTTGCAGGGATAGCTGCAAAAGCAGCCGAAGCGCTTGGTTATGAAGAGTCGGTGATATTAGCGGATGCGCAGGGAAACCAGCTCCTAGATACAAGTGGAACTACAGGTACCCTATTTACTTTTTAAGTTTGTGTGATTCTAGGTTAATTATGACCGCCGCTAGCATAGCTAGCGAAGCGGTCATATAGTTGTTGTCAAAGTTTTTTTTTTTTTTTTTCCGTCATCGGTTCTGAATTTTTGGTCAACGATTCCCGGGACACCGTAACACCGGGGCACATGAAACTTGGTGGGCATGTAGCCCCAGTAGACTTTTACGGAAAAATTTCGTTTCGTCCCCGGGGGTCACTCCCCCCCCGCGCTGGCCCCGCCCGAAGCCCAAAAATTGCAGTTTTTCCTACATAACTACCTGAACCGTGGCACCGAGGATGACAAATTTTTTATGGTATGTTGGTCTCAAGAGCTCGGATCAACTTAGCTTATAACCAGTCATTTGTGAATTGCACCCCCATGGTAAAAATTGAAAATGTAATATAATATTGCTTTAATTGCCCCTATCTTCAGATGAGATGCTATGAACTGCACCAAATTTCATGTGTATGATTAACCTGACACCCTCTGGGAGTATGCCAAGTTTTGTGGACTTTCATCCATGGGGGGCTATAATAAATGTATTTATGTGTGCATTTAGTGAATGGTCCCTCAACGTGGCTGCTCTACACTGAAGCCTAGAATGGCCCCATGGCCCCATGTAGCTGTGTCACTGGCACCCCCGTGGCTACCCTGTGCTTACCAAATAAAACAATTATGTATTTATTACGATTTTATATGAGAACGTCAAAAGCAGAACTAATGCAACCACGTTCAAACACTGCAGCCTGCTGCCACTGGTGTGTGGCGCTGGCGCTGCTCAGTGAATGATAGATCAGACCAGAGAGAAGAAGACAAACGAAGAAGATGGAGCTGTGATTTCTCAGTTCCGAATGGCGGCCATATTGGAATTTTCTTTACTGTCGCTAGTTTCACACTACTTGATTTCTCATGTTGCAGTAAGCTAAACGATTTCATCTCTTACGTGACTTGTTGTTCTTGCACGTAACTGTGTAACCGTCTGACTGATAAAGAAGTTGTTAAATGTCTTTACGTTTAGAAACATAATCAAAAAAAAATCATCCAAGCAGATGCGAATAGCCTACAATGTCAGTACTCAAACCACCAGTAGCAGGCTTAGGACTAGGTAAGTAAAACATCTCTTCTCTATATCTCTACTATTTTCATTTTAAAAACTGTATGTAAAGCGTAATTCTAGCCAACACCTGTTTCCAAAATGTATTTATAGAGTCTGTACATGTGGTCCCTAGCTTGGTTTGCCCGAAAATTAAGTGGAAATATCCTTTAGAAGTGTTTACTTTAGGCGCTAGTTAGCATGTAACAGCATCTGAATTAATGAACTGGCATGGTGCATTTATACCTGACGATCTCTTTCAAGTAATTTAAATAAAAAACGGACATCATGGTTAGTATTTATAGAGTCTGTACATGTGGTCCCTAGCTTGGTTTGTCTGAAAATTAAGTGGAAATATCCTTTAGTAGTGTTTGTACTCTAGGCGCCAGTTAGCATGTAACAGCATGTGAATGAATGAACCACTAGCATGGTGCATTTATACCTGACGATCTCTTTCAAGTTATTTGAATAAAAAACTGACATCATGGTTAGTATTTATAGAGTCTGTACATGTGGTCCCTTGCTTGGTTTGTCTGAAAATTAAGTGGAAATATCCTTTAGAAGTGTTTGTACTTTAGGCGCTAGTTAGCGTGCCAGGTGTCATACCATTGCAGTAATCATCTCACTAAACACGTCTTTTCATATCCAATCTGTTCAACAGAGTTTGCCAGTCAGACCACTACACCTTTGCCAGCACCACCACCCAGCAAGCTTCATCAACTCCAGCCATGCCGGTAAATACAGTGCCTATTGACAGCCTACACACCCCTGTTCAAATGCCAGTAGCTTTGTCCATTGTTAAATCCCCGTTGTTAAATGTGTTATTGTGTTTCGGAAAGGTATTGCATTACATTACTCTTCACCTTTTGCTTTTGTAGTAGAAAACAAGTTGATGATAGTGAAAAGGTAGTAAATTCAGCTCAATTTTTTTTGTATGAACCCTGCCATTGCAGTAATCATCTCACTAAATACGCCTTTTCATTTCTAATCTGTTCAACAGAGTTTTACCAATCAGACCTACACCTCTGTCAAATTCGCTCACAACGCTGCCAGTAACACCCCAGCAAGGTAGAACTGCATTTTCATTAATCTGGCACCAATATCAAGGGAGAAACAAGCCATGAATGTCTGTCACAACTTCTTTGCATCTTTACTTTCCTTACATCTGAAGAGTGTGTTACATATATCATTATTAAAAATAATTTTAATAAATTGTTTAAGCATGTACAATAAATAAAGCATGTAAATGAGCATGTAAAATAAATAAACAAAAGCAAGTAAAATAAATAAATAAACAAAATGTATTGAACCTAATAGGCTACTATGTGTGGTGAGTCTGTGTGATAGTTGCTGAGGATAAATGTTTTTATATTGGATTATTAAATTACAGAATACATTTATAGGTTTCTCATCAGCAGGCACTGTCTTCACCTTAGTAAATTTGGTAACTTTGGTAAGTCCTGTAAATAATTGTAAATTGTTCTGATTGAGGGCAAATGGAAAGTGTTATAATGTATTATTGCTATTTTAGTGCATCATTTTCATTATTATGGCCATAAATAAGGCCAATTAGAAGCTGGTGGGTAGTAAGCGGCAAAAGGGTGGCCCTTTATCTGGAGCCGCTTCTGAGCCGCCGCTGGACAGCCAGAGAACTGATGAGCAAAACTCCAGCGGGCCACTGGTGGTTACCGCCGTTGGACCGCCAACTCTGCCGCTGGTTTGTAACAGTAACTTTAGCATTGCCCATTAAATGATTGCAAAATATTTATTGAGGTGAGTTTAACAAGTGTAATTTCATTGGCATATAATTCAGGCCTATAGTAGATGGCTAAATGGCTACAGTAGAAGGATACACGAAAAGCCCAAACTACCAAAATCTTCATATTTTATTACCACAGTTTCTATCTATAGGCCTCTCTTATTTGGTATACTGACTAGACATTATTGAACAAACATAGGCTATTCATCTGTATTTCAGTTTCTCAGTAGCCTAGGTTAAAGTATTTTTTAGATACCTCCCTGAAATTACTTTTTGCAGGTTGTGTTCTATATCTGTCTTCTATACGTTCTGACGTTACTGTTAAAATGGCGTAACTGTTAAATTCCAATATAGTGAGTAGGCTATTGGCAAAACCGATTGGCATTTTTATGTTGAGCCGGCAGGGGGCTCAGTTTAAAAAGTAACTAAGTTCGCACACACACATCAACAGATTCACACGCACAGATAAACACACTTCCACGGATTCCACACACACACACACATGCGCACACATGCACATTATGCACATTCACACACACAGACAGACACACACACATCTTTATACAAGCAAACTCACACATGCACACACTCATGTACACATGAGCTGCAAGAGTAGGAGAAATACATACAGTATATTGCACAAATCGGAGATAAGGCAGGTTTAGACTTGCTGCAGACAACGCGTTCGTGTTCGTATCATGACTGCCTCGCGTATTTTGCGGTCGTTTGGTGCGTCGGTCGTGCACGTCGTCGCAAGCGAACATGACGCGTCCGCGAGATGCAATACTGATAAGAAAGTAGGGGGCGATCACTACAAAAAAAGGTGACTGCAAGATGCATTATCGACATCGAAGCTGGGGGCAATCATGAGAGTAAACAATGGCACATGGCCACATCCACATCTGATGTTACTATTCTCCCCCTAGTGAAGACCTCCAGTAGGGTGCGTAATGCTGCAGCGAGTCTGTACACCGGACACAGCAGGTCGCACACGGGCGCATATGCTTACGGTTGGTCTAACAGCAAGTATAATCCCAGCCATACAGGAAAGTTGACGAGCGTAATTCGTTTTGGAGAGAATGTGCAGAACTGAGCGGCGGTCATATTGTGTACCGCTATGCGGTGCATCTAGTTCCATACACTTTTAGCATTGTTTTCAGTACAACCCCACACCAGTCTAATCCAACATCTAAAGTGGAAAATGCTGCATGATGTCTCATAAATGGTAGGAATACATGCACTGTTAATGATATTCTACATTCAAAGGGTCAGTGTATTGGAGGCAGAATTCGAGGAGGATATTTGTGATGAAGGAATCTGTGTTCCTCTCACTTAAAGAGCAGAGGGAGGCAAAAAGGAGGAGAGCGAGGTACAACCAGGATCAGAAAAGTAGCAAAGTGTAGCTTTTCTTACCCTCTAGAGTTACTTGGTTGAAACTTTCATCTGTCAAAAAGTAATTATGACCGCCGCTAGCGTAGCTAGCGAAGCGGTCATATAGTTGTTGTCAAAGTTTTTTTTTTTTTTTCTTTTTTCCCGTCATTTTTCGTCAACGATTCCCGGGACACCGTAACACCGGAGCGCATGAAACTTGGTGGGCATGTAGCCCCAGTAGAGTTCTATGGAAAATTTTCGTTTCGTCCCCGGGGGTCACTCCACCCCCGCGCTGCCCCCGCCCGAAGCCCAAAAATGACAGTTTTTCCTACATAACTACCTGAACCGTGGCACCGAGGATGACAAAATGTTTATGGTATGTTGTTCTCTAGAGCTTGCATCAACTTAGCTTATAACCAGTCATTTGTGATTTGCCCCCCCATCGTAAAAATTGAAAATGCAATGTAATATTGCTTTAATTGCCCCTATCTTCAGATGAGATGTTATGAACTGCACCAAATTTCATGTGTATGATTAACCTGACACCCTCTGGGAGTATGCCAAGTTTTGTGCAATTTCATCCATGGGGGGCTATAAAATAAATGGATTTATGTGTACATTCAGGACTGTATACCCATCGGCCAGTAGATGGTGGTATTATCTGGAGTCTAAATCCCCCCCTGGGGATTTCAAAAACTGTTCCAAACAATTCAATCTCTGCTAGTTTTTGTCCTAGAAACATATAAGTGACACCATTAGAAACCTTTAATCAACTAGTTTCCAAATATGTTTTAAAAGAGAATGGTTGCTCTGGGTGCAACAAACATGCAGGAACACACACACACACACACACACACGCACACACACACACACATAAATACACACACACACACGCATACCTACACACACACGCACCACTACATACACACATGTACATAAAACATTATACAAACACATGCACAAACACGCCCACACGCATGCACACATACTGTATACCCTTACACACACACCTACACACACACCTACACACACACACACACACACACACACACACACACACACACACATGCACACACACATCTTTGAGTACATTTTGTGAGACCACCGGAGCTGAGAAGTGAGTGTGTGTGTGATGTACTATAGCCTGTGTGTGTGGGTGCGTTTCTGTGTGCCCATCTGTGTGTTTGCATGTGTGTATATGTGTGTATGTGCATGTTCTGTGTGTGTTCTCTTTCTTTCTCTCTCTCTCTCTCTCTCTCTCTCTCTATCTATGTCTGTGTTATCTGTGTGTATTCTGTGTGTGTTCTCTCTTTCTCTCTCTCTGGGTGTGTGTGTGTTTGTGTGTGTGTGTGTGTGTGTGTGTGTGTGTGTGTGTGTGTGTGTGTGTGTGTGTGTGTGTGTGTGTGTGTGTGCGAGTGTGTGTGTGTGTGCATGTGTGAGTGTGTGCCTGTGTATGTGTGTTTGTGTGTGTGTGTGTGTGCACACGCGCGCATGTGAGTGTGTGTGTGTGTGTGTGTGTGTGTGTGTTATCTGATATTGGAGTGACAGTGACGGCAGAGAACACAGTGAACATATACTCAGAGACACATTAAACACACACACAAGCAGACACACACTCACACTAGACAGAGAAGCACTCATACACAAAAGCAAGCGCACACATGCACACACTCATTTACATACATAAAAGTTGCAGTAGGGATGGAGTAGGCGATGGAAACACAAGCGTGATTGATATTTGCGGAGAGAATGTGCAGGACTGAGCGGCGGTCATATTGTGTATCGCTTTGCGGTACATCTAGTTGAACATAGTCCAGGTGATGTGTTCACGTTTCCATAACAGCATGGAACTTTGCTCAATATTGTTCTACTCTTTACCATCACTGTCTGTATTGTCAGGGTTAATGAACAAAGGGGTTATGGTTTAAAACTGTACACAACATGCATGCAACATGAAATATCATGAAATTTCAGAAGAGGCATTTCCAGTCAGGGAATTTGGTCAATTTGCTTGCACAGTCAGGGAATATCAGGGAATTGTATTAACAGTAAATTATGTAATAGCCCAAACCTGCTGTGTATTCTCGTTTCATGTGTGGATGCAGCTTTATTGTTTTTGTTTGCCCGAAACATTTCCCGCTCTAAACTTGTGCAACATTCTAGAATGCAATATCTTGGCTGGTGGCGTCACTTCAGGCAAACATGCCGGGGAAATGCCGGTTTCAAGAAAGTTGGCTGGACAACGAGGATTTCAAACACTAAAATATTGGCCATTTCTTTATATCGGAGGTCATACAAATTCTGTTTCATGGTCAGGGAAAGTCAGGGAATTTTAAATCCGACTTGGAACCTTGGTCATTGAATTCACCATTAACTATTCACCTGAACAGTTTATGATGCTGTATATGATCTCATTGTAATCCTTGACCAATCAAACATGGTTGAGGCCAAAATGATTAGCCCCCCTTGTGAAATCAGACATAATCCTTTCTTTCTACATGAAAATGTGCATAGTTTATATGATTACAAAAGAGCAAGGGCATCATGCCCACAAAGTGCACCAGATACTATAACACTTACGCTTTTGCGATGGCTCCATTTCTCAGAGCCCCAAACTGTACAAGTGTACAGTCTCATGTTAACTTTTTTTTATAATAAAAGCACAAGTTTCACATCATCTGGACTAATAGACTATGTGCACAAAAGGCTCAGTGTTTAAATGAACATTTAGGAAGAGCCTGTCACGCATGTAGTATGTGGTTTTAAAGAATTCTCTTTTTTTTGGGCTATTTTTGCAAAATCACGTATCCTATTCCTAACTCACTTATTCTTAAATATCAGCTGATGTCACAAACGCATTCTAACTGATGTCAATCACCTGTCAAACTTCTCTGCCGCCATATTGAGTACCTGATTCGGCGATACAAAAATTCCTTCAATATGTTCAGGGCTCTAAATTAACACCCGCCAACCCGCCAAATGCGGGTAAAAATTCATTTTGGCGGGTATAAAAAAAACCTCACTATAGCTGGCTGGTGGTGAGTGATAGAAGAAAGGTTTACCAACGTGCCACACACACAGCTAAGCTACCTGGCATCTGTTACACTCGCCCCTCTAAACCTCACTTCTGATCCAGCTCATGGCACCAGTGTAACCTGCGTTGTGTTAAACCAGCGCGGTTCAGCCCTGCGCACACTCGGACTTGAACCTGCAAACAGCAGCACCTCAGATAGGGTGTCGAGCGTGCTAACAATCGAGCTTAAAGTCCAAGCTGCTAGCTGTCATGCCAGCAGCACTCTTGAGGTGTCGGGGAGTTTACCAACGTGCCACACACACAGCTAAGCCAGCTGGCATCCATTACATGTGTATGTGTGTAGTCAATCTCAACAAACACTGTTTCATTTTTTCTGAATTTTCCTGCACTCATAACATTTCCAGACCTTTGGAACTCTTGTCAACTGCAAGCAAGACCTGTGAAAGTGCCCTCTTTTGCACTGTTTAGATGCACAGATTACGACATTCTCTGGATCTCCAGCTGGTTCACCACAGTAGCACTCTGAATGGGGCTGTTGCTCTGAGGTTGGGGAAACCACTGGACGTGGTACAGTGTAATATTTCCCAAGCAGTTCTGGCAAAATCCTAGTTTTTATAATTTTTTCTACTCTGTTGTATGTGTCATTGAAAAACTGTTCGTCAAATTGAATGCGCTGAATAAATATTTCAGTGGGACTCCACACTACAAAATTGGCGTAATGGACTTCGGCAATGTGCATTTGCATTTGGACTTGTGCCATGTATTTGTGATTAGCCTTAAGGGCTATTATTCCATTGTCCATTGCCATCAGACAGAAGTTTGGGTCAGTATAGGTGCTGTTGATAATAGAACGATCTTTAAGACTAAAAGGGCATTTCAAGCACACCTCTACCGTGGCAAGCACAGGTCACAATTCCATCCGGCGATGCACCGATCCATGGCAGTGATGTGCTGATGATCAGGCCTGTTGTCTCTACTTGAAAATCGGTGTGGTGATGATCTTGCAATGCTGTGTACTGTGTTCTTGCCGTTGGCTCACTCACATTTCCCCATCTAGAAAAATAGAGAAAGAGTGTTGTTTAGACAGATTCCGCATACTTCATCAGCAAACTACAGTATACCAATGCAAATCCAGACGAATGTACCACCCCCCCCACCCCACCCCACCCCTCCCCTCCGCAAATGTAGACACTGCAGAGACATAGCCTACTACAGAGTTCATTTTTATTTACAAATTGATATCCTTGTTGATATCCTTGTTCCCATGTTTCCATATCATTATGACATTATTCAAAATTATTTATTTATTCATGAATTAATTACAAAAAGAGTTCATTTTTAACAACTCTCCGCATAGCCCTCTTCATCTCTCGTACACTAGAAGCAGCTCGCGTATCACCGGTGGTACGCACAACGTTACCACAGTTAGGGAATCCCTGTACTTGATGAATGTTGAAGAAGCCAACAGATTCTTTAGAAGCAGCTCGCGTATCACCGGTGGTACGCACAACGTTACCACAGTTAGGGAATCCCTGTACTTGATGAATGTTGAAGAAGCCAACAGATTCTTTAAAACCATCATGGCCACTGACTGTTCGTTTGAAAGATATATCTGATATAATTATTTAAAACGTGTCTCCTCTCAAGTTAGAAAGTGCAATAAGACCAACTGAAAATGAAACCTGGCATTTTTCTAGGCTGATTTGACATGGAACTACACTCTCATCTGGCGTAATAATCAAGGCAACTTGCAAACTACTGGCACTACTACTGCTTGTTGTCTATGGGGACTATTTTCAGATGCTGTGTACGATATCACTGCGCCTATGGTACGTTTGCAAGTTGCCTAGAAAAACGCCAGGTTTCATTTTCAGTTGGTCTTATTTCACTTTCTAACTTGAGAGGATACACGTTTTAAATGGGAAAATTACCAGAAATCTTAGTCACTTTTAAACATGAAGCTAGCAGGCGAGAAGCTAATGGTCTAATCCGATTCAATGATCTATGCTAGGCTGAAGCTAAAAGTTGCATCGCCAGACAGAATGGCTGGATGAACGGGAACAAGGTAAATATCGATTGTTTTGCTCTAGGGGAGGTGGAAAATGAGCGTATTTCCAAAAATGGCGGAATATCCCTTTAAGGTGCCAGATTTTCGGGTCAAGGACCCAGCCTGCGACAAAGTACCGATATGCCTCGGTACTCTTGTATGCTTTGAGGCTTTCACCAGTGTACGGCGACGGATTATGAATTAGGTATACATATCTTTAAATGACAGGAGTGGTAGCTCGGTAGCAGCGGACAGAGGCTGGAAGACCGCCTCAGGTAATGAGTAGGGATCACAGCCTAATGATGCTATTTTTTCAGAGTAAAGTGTCTTCTCACGGCAGTCGAGGTGCGAAATGTTGTCCTTCGTAGCCATTTACTCAACCAGTATGAACGCCAATATTAAAAAAAACACTACACTAAGATACCTATCAGCAAATTGCGGCAAGCTAGCTGACGACGTTCGTCAGTACTCAGTAGGTACTCAAGATGGCGGCAGTCAGCTCGAAAATGAGCGGATGACGTAAAATGTCACGTGACTGCTATTCATGAATAGCCACTGAGTTGGAAACACTGAAATAGAAACACTAAACACATCAATCATCTGGAACGGGCAGGAAAATGTAATATAAATGTTATCTGACTAAGATTTAAAGTAAATTTCCCTGTTAGATTTAAGTATTGTTTTGTTGTATAATCTTAACCATAAAAACATGCATATTGTGCCTCCCCCCCGCAGGACCAATGAATGACCCTGTGCTGGCTTCGTGCTGCTCCAGTCTAGTTGGATGCAGGTTGTGTGTAGAGCGGTGGGGACAAACCTCAGAGATATGTCTGAAATGTAGAGCTCCAAACTTTGATCTTCTCCGATCAATGGGTTGACAGAGTTGGTTGCAATTTTCCAGCACATTTTGATTTAAATTGTTTTTGCTAATAACAAATAGCAAATTGTTCTTTGTTTCAAACTGGGGAGAGTAGGGGGAGATGTTGATTCAAACAAAAAAAAAAAACCCTAAAAAAAAAAGTGTTTCAAACTGCTAAAGCATCAACGAGGTGGGGGTGGGGGGAGGGAGGGGAGATGTTACCCAGATAGCAAACTTCATTGATTTAAAGTTGAAAATTGGTCAGATTGGTTGATGTTTGGTTGAATTTAGAAAGTCAACATCAATTCAATGTTTAAGTGTAATCATAATTTCAACGTTGAAAAACTGGCGTTGAATCAACATTGCTTAAAGGTTGGATTTCCCATGATTTAAAGTTAAGCATTTCATCAACATTGTTTCAATGTCAATGTTCCGAAGGTATGGGCCAAAGATTCTAGAATAGAGCTTTGGTACGCGCTTTAATCAACCGTGTTGCCAACTTAGCGACTTTGTCGCTAGATTTAGCGACTTTGTCGCTAGATTTAGCGACTTTTGGCCGTCTCTAGCGACTGAAAATCTTATCTAGCGACTGACAACAAATCTGGCGACTTTTTCGTGTGTCTGGCGACTTTTCCCCTTTCCTTGTCTGAGTCGTCACTGCACTTCACGCAGCTCTGAGCTCTCGTTCTCCCTCCCTCTCCCGACCCCGGCCGCCTCTCCCTCCCGCTCCATACCTAGCTGTGTGCACCACCACGTTCGGTACGACTGACGTTCTACACGCAGCCGCGTGCTTTACGGCGCAGTCACACGCTTGCGTCGGCCAACGTTCGTCCGTTGTTTTCCCATTCACTTTACATTGGCTGGACTTCATTTCATGCCGCACTGAATTATGTGGCTGCTCTGCTCAGTGGCAGCAAATGCAAGACAGCGGTCTGGATTCTGGACGCTCAAATGGCAGGCAGTAGTTGAGCTCGGACAAAAGTATAGCTTCCAAGAACTACAAGCAAGCATTAGGCTACAGATCTGTCAGCTAATCCTGGCCAACCCCTGCCATTTTATTTAATTATTGGCGTGATAGCCTATATGACGCAAAATGAAAGTAAATAAAACAGTGATCACGCAACTTCTGTTTTCAGTGATAGGCTGACCGTGTGATAGAGCCACAATTAAACATTGTATCCATAAGTGAAGCGGGAACCATAACCTTCTGAGATTCACATAATGTTATAAAGTTATCAGGCTTCAATCAGTGAAAAGAAGATGCAGGGAATAGGTAGGAAATTACTGCTTTTCAGCCACGTAGCCTAATTTCATTCTGATGTGACAAGATAGCAAAGTAGCCTATACAGAAGTGTAAAGTGTATCAATTAACATATTAAACGAAATATATTTGAAATGGGCTCTAAAGTTGCCTATAGGCAATGTCTACTGTATGAGTAGCCTAAGAGAAAAGCAAACAGGCATACATAGTTATTAAAGGGCCCTCAACGTTTTTTTTTTTTTTTTTTGGGGGGGGGGGGGGGGGGGGGGGGCACGACGTAATGACGTAATTGATATGCAAATTAGCGTGTGACGTCATCTAGCGACATTTGGCGACTTTTGGAGCTGGCTTTAGCTACTTTCCATTTGAAATAGTTGGCAACACTGCACACAAAGTGCCTCTAATTTTTGTGCAAACTTATGCAGGCAAGTGTAGTGGATGCCAGCTAGCTTAGCTGTTCGAATATGCAGTACATCTTGTTTATGAATGTTTATCAAAGACACAAAATAATCCAAGACAATCAAAACAGAATCATGCAAAGTCATGAGCTTAATGAAGATAAGCACCTTCAAATGAAATCTCTGTAGATCTTGCAGAGGTAGAGGGTGTGGACGAAGAACCAGCGGTAGAATCAGAGGTAGAGGGTGTGGACGAATAACCAGCAGTAGAGGGTGAAGAGAGAGAAAAACCAGAGGTAGAGGGTGAAGAGAGAGAAGAAGCAGAGGTAGAGGGTGTAGAGAGAGACAAAGAGGAAGAGGCAGGAGATGATGAAGAGCAAGATTGTTGGTGTTCACTGTGATGACAAACAGACACAACAAATAATTATATTAAAAAAATGCATAAATATGTATGGTGGTAGGAACAGGAAAGTGATGCTACAGTATAAGATTATTAATGCTACATTAAACGGAAAAGGGGGGAGTAAGAATAGCATCTTATAGGTATCTATGGTAACAGTCCATTCACCATACACAAGACAAACATTACGTTCATGAGGCCTTGTATCTGGCCTGGAGACAATTGTCAAATTAGCTACTTGGAAAGCTACTTACATTTCGCAGGAATCAATGTGGTCCTGAATTTGGTCCATTGCCAAAGACTGTCCACAGTACACAGTCAACTATACTTCTGTCTGAGTGAGGTTCTGGAATGGGTTAGACAGACCAACAGATACATCTATCACCTGGAGGAATTGAATACAGCTTTCCTATTGGCTGACAGGGTGTGTGTTAATTCTGTGCCTAAAAAGATGATCTGATGAGTCCAATCACTTAGACAAGTTACAAACCATCAAAAAGGCTGTTAAATTGATAGATGTAAGTCCACATTCAGGGAGGCAAATTCGCTTTTGCGAAGTTCCTGGTAGTTTAGAGTGTGGAACAACAGTAAGGTACAGACAAAATGAAACCGCAATGCACATACTAATTCCATTCCTCAGTATGTTTAAAGATTCAAACTTCTGGCCCCAGCCGTGGCGCGACTGGCTAGGGCACCTGCACCGCATGCCGGCGACCCGGGTTCGATTCCCGCCCCGTGGTCATTTGGCACAAGCCACAAGCCATGGCACAAGCCATTTGGACCTTGAAGACCCTCTAGAACGCAGCAACTGGTACCCCCCACAGTCCCTCAAGGCAGGGTAATTTTGCAGTAGTATGTTAGAAAATTGTTCAGCTGTACAAAACTTGTCTGTGAAAGATAAGAGTGCATTTCAGTGAGAAACTAACAATGACCATGATAACTTCTATACACATCAACATGTCTGAGTGGAGAAGAAAAGGCAGATGCAAGAATTTCATCAATTGCCACAGGGAATGTTAAATTGTTGCTTAACTGAAGTAGTCTGCTAATTAAAGGAGCATTGCCTGGTAATAAACCAGCCCCAAGTTGTTTCCCACTTTGTTTAAGTTTAAAAAGATTGGATCAGTCCTTGAGTGACAGCCTGCCTTGACTAATAGCATTCTAGCTCTGCATTCACAACCCCTCCCTCTGTTCACTGATTGGACAGGTTAAAATGCCTCCCAAGACAACGAGCCAAATGGGATCAGATTTAGACTAGCTCTGTAGGCAGATGATAATCGAGTGGTAGTGCATAGGAAAGCATGGCCAGACTAGGAGGCATCTAAAACTGTTGATTTCATATGGCCTAATTTCCTGTGAATTGCCAGCATACAATAATGGCAAATGATTATATACAGTATGAATGGTGTGAACAGTGCTTTGTTCGGTTACCTAGGAAGGTTATTCTTTTTTCTCCCAGTCCAGCCTTCTCCAACTCGAATCGCTCTGCTGGACTGGGGACCACTTCCTGCCGCCTTCCCACGAGACAGAAAAACCTATGAGTAAATGATTTTCTTCTCTGAGGAGTTCTATTGCGCTGTTGCGGCTGATAGGGCCGAAACATTCGAACAACCTCATCTGCAATATACAAAAAAGCAACAGATCAATCTTTATTACTCATCACGAAATAACAGAGACACTGCAGATACTAGCCACCCTGGCACCATATTAACAAGCCTAAACTCAATGAAATAGTTAAAATACAGCACAATATATACAGTAGTATGTCTACACATAGTATGACCTCAGGCCATCCTTTTAGGAGACTCCACCACACCATTTCCTGTACCAGAAAACCATCAGTGTACACACACAGACATTAACATACACAGGCGCTCACATATTCATACATGAACGGGAATGACAAAAATGACAGAAAAAGTTTGAGAACCACTGGTGTGAGGTGACTGGTTTAGCTCTGTTATTTGGACCTGGGTGATGCTGTTCTTTGTGTAAAGGGGCCCTTTTTCTGTATTCCCTAGTGCCACAAGTTGATTGGTAGCAAGAGTCAACCAGTGATGAAGGGATGCGCTCACCTGAAGGTAACACTCAGGCACAGAACAGAGTCTGTAAAACAACTTAAATTGCTTACAAAGTTGACACAGACACTCAGTGTGGTTACATGACCAGTCCAGTCTAGTCATCTAGTCTATTCTGCAATCTGACTAGCTTTCTTAGTAAAAAACTACATACAGTCAAGTTAGTTTGACCCGAGAGCATGGTGGCTAGCTAGCAGGTCTCTTTAGATTAAAGACAATATTTCTACTATTAATTAATACTATAATATTTCTTCTGCCTGTTTCGGTTTTAATATGGGTAGGAAGAAAAGTCTCTGGGGCCCTGTTAGGCCTTGGTGTTCTAAAGGCTCTTGCATGGTCCTGCGTCTGCGTCACGCGCCACTGGACGTTTGACGTGCGTCATTTTAGACGCGTATACGAGGCATACTCCAATGTCTGTTGTCCTGAATGCACGCCAGCCGATCAAGGTTAGCGCCTGTGACTGTGATACTCTGGGATGTGCGACCACTGAACGAAGTAAGAGCCAGGGAAGGAGTGTTCCACACTTAAAGATAGATAGATAGATAGATAGATACTTTATTGATCCCCATACAAGGGGAAATTCAAGAGATAAATACAAAAGATGCAGCTGTTAGATGAGGAGAAGCACCACGAGTACTGTTGCATGTCTGCTGAAAAGTTTGATGAGTTGGTTCGTTGCATCTCTCCCTTTATCATCCACCAGAACACGCACAGCACACCACATGTAGGCTAGCATTCAAATAGAAATGAATGCGTTAACTTATGGCTAATGTCTATGAGAAATCCCATAGAGATGCTAACGGTTAGCATAATTGATAAAAGTATAAATTTAGAGCGAACTTCAGTCCATTTACACAACTTGGATTACATAGGAGGTGTTTGTTTACAACTGAGTATTAAAATAATCAAAGGCTAATGTTTTGTGTCCATATAAAAACGTTACCATGTAGGGAAAACACCAGTAAGTGTTCTTCTGTCTCTGTTTGCTGCGTTGTTTCTGTACGTGCTCCACCTACTGGAGGGGCGTGTTTACAGCAGTTCCGTTTCACACATGCGCAGTCAACGCGTGAAAGAGACGCGCGGTCTTAAATTTTGGTCGACTCAAAAACGCGACGCATGCCGTAAAAATGACGCAATTCTCGTCGCGCACTCACCAGTGACGCGGGACCATACTAGCCGCTTAAGGCCCTGCATAGGCGTCTGCACACCCTCTGAACACCCGCCCATCCCCCCAACTTCCACCTCCCGCCACCATGTACGCCTTTATAGACAGATAGATAGATAGACAGATAGATAGATAGACAGATGGATCAATTATCATTATTATCATCATTATTAGCAGCTCCTAGTATTACCTTTTGATCAATATTTAGCTGAGCTTCACACACTGAACAAAACATGTGAGTTTGGGACTTTGAAAGACTCACTATAAGCGGTTCAAGTCAAATTAAAACTTCTGAAGAAAAAACTTTTGAATAACAATACAGTGCATTTCCATGCACTGTAATGACACTGATCACATATTCATCAATACTTTGTTGGTCATACCTTTTCAAAGCGTTATTCATCCTGCTGGCAGGGCTAGCAGTGGAGAAAGGAGCAGGGGCAGAGGTAGGTATTGGGGTAGGGGTCGAGATGGGAGTGGGTGCTGGGTTAGTGGAGGAGGTAGAGGTGGGAACGCTTGACCTGGCCAACGCATTAAGAAGGGCTTTGGCCATCGTCTCCACCATTCTCTGTAATAAAAAAAAAAAAGGCAGCATTAATATTAGCATGGCAAGTGCATTACCAGATATGCTAACCCATTTGGGAGAGCCCTAAACTCTTGAAATTCACACACTCTCCCAGTCAGTGGGCAGTGCTCATTGTGCACTGTAATGAAGCATCATACTATGCAGACATCCTAACTGTGAAACCTCATCTCATGGAACACTCCACCTGCCCGCCCTCTACCAAACTCTACCATATAAGCTTTTATAGTCATTAATCAGTCCAGTCATAATTACATGCCCAGATGCAGTATGCATGCATATGCATATGTTAGGGGATAACGGCGGCCGAGGTGTCCCGACATAATGTACGAGGTGGGTGGACAGCGAGACAAGCATACCGTATGTATCCCTCTTTTACTGTCTATGATACAAAGACGTTCACCTCTCAATGGTTGGGATGTCTACACTGATGAACAATCGTTAAAATGTCATCAGTTTAATTAACTTAAAATGTCATTGTTAGGGTGATTGTACACTGTTAAACAAAGCTTTGTCATAAACCAATATAGAGCTTGCGTATTGGTGAATAACGTGTGGATGAGGGAAGCACATAGCTAAAACACCAGTTAGCTCCTACCTGTTTTGCCACTTTCCAGATGGAAAAAAAACGGGCGGGAGATTGGTATGAAATATGGGCGAAACATGTAAAAAACGGGAGTGTTGGCAGCTATGAGTCAAACACGATATGATACAAAGACGCTCACCTCTCAATGGTTGGGATGTCTACACTGATTAACAATCGTTAAAATGTCATCAGTTTAATTAACTTAAAGGGATAATCCGGAGTGAAATGCACTTTAGATCAATTTTTCGGACTATTGGGAGTAAATACGTTGAGTTGACACCAAAATCATGTCATTCGGATGTATTTTGAGAAAGTTCGAGCTCACCGTTTTTAGCCAAAACTCGTTAGCCTGGAGGTGACTCAGGCATGTCATTTCGCCGCTACAAAACGCTATTTTTATACCTCTTCTACTGTTCCAAACAACACTACACTTACGTGGTAGTGAGTAGAGGATCCCTAAAGCCAAACCGAAGTATCCCCACGCCTTTATGTGGTCGGATAGAGAGTCCAGAATGAATTTAATCGAGTCCGTACCTTTCCGTAAATGTTAATAAAGTGTTGTTATAGCGTTGGCAGCTGCAACAGCGACATTTCCGGAAAGGTACTGACTCGATTAAATTCATTCTGAACTCTCTATCCGACCACATAAAGACGTGGGGATACTTCGGTTTGGCTTTAGGGACCCTCTACTCACTACCACGTAAGTGTAGTGTTGTTTGGAACAGTAGAAGAGGTATAAAAATAGCGTTTTGTAGCGGCGAAATGACATGCCCGAGTCACCTCCAGGCTAACGAGTTTTGGCTAAAAACGGTGAGCTCGAACTTTCTCAAAATACATCCGAATGACATGATTTTGGTGTCAACTCAATGTATGTACTCCCAATAGTCCGAAAAATTGATCTAAAGTGCATTTCACTCCGGATTATCCCTTTAAAATGTCAATGTTAGGATGATTGTACACTATTAAACAAAGCTTTGTCATAAACCAATATAGAGCTTGCTTATTGGTGAATAACATGTGGATGAGGGAAGCACATAGCTAAAACACCAGTTAACTCCTACCTGTTTTGCCACTTTCCAGTTGGAAAAAAAAACGGGCGGGAGATTGGTATGAAATATGGGCGAAACACGTAAAAAACGGGAGTGTTGGCAGCTATGAGTCAAACACGATAGGATCATAAGCAAAGTTCTTTTTTAGTCTGTAAAAATAGCTAGATCTAGCATTCTACAGAGACGTCGATTATGGTCCTGAGTTAGCTAAAGTTAACTTAGATTAGCTGATGCTAACCAACCCAGTTAATCTGAAAGGGCTCATAGCCGTTTAATGAAATTTTTCCTTGACATTTTAATGTCATTTTTCTGATCAAATATCAGTGCAATGTGTGTAAAATAATGCAAAAAAACACTACTTACATTTGCTCCTTACGCCGCCTTCACATTAGCACAGTAGATACGGCTGCGTAACGGCCGGAAGTCATTCATTTCCTATGGAGATTCGCAGACGGTTTGCGAATGGGTCCGAACAGTGCGGTGCGAAAAAAATCGGGTCCGTTGGTCATCCGCATGCGTTATAAATATTGAACTCGTACGACAGCAACTGACGGTTCCTATCCGACGGAAGTTAGCGTTGCTATGGTACTGATAAACAAATTGAATATCTATATTTTATAATGTCATATTACATGCTTTTAAACGATAAAGTTTAAAACAAAAGTCATCGAAAAGGAACGTATGATCCATAGTGGTGCACAAGCCCATCTTGTGAAAAATAAAATGAACGGTTGATGTAAAATAAATAATTATTTCCAAACAAAGTTTTTTGTCATGGCACTGTCTTACATGGTCTCTTAACAATATTAGGGCAGTTAGACAATTAATTTAGAAATAAAATAGCACTATTGTACATTTTACTCCCAAACTCGAAAAGCCTCCGACACTTCCAACGGTCAAGTCCGACGTCCGACGGGGGAGCACTGCGAATTACGGAGTGCTAATGTGAAGGCGGCGTTAGTCACCGGCCATCATCCATTCCAGATTCTCGAATTCTGCTGTGGCGGTAACGTACGCTTGCCTTTATCCCGGCTGCCTACCAGACTAGCTGTGGCCGCCACACTGCCATCTGATGGTTGTTCAGTGTACGTATTCACATTCAAATCGAGTGGTATTTATTTGTGGATCTTGGTATGCGGTTAGCCTGGATGCCAGACCGAAGTTTAGCCCCGCCTCCATTCTTTTTCTGCAGGGAACTTCGGTCTGGCACTGCTCCGTTCAGCTGCTACTATTCGAGATACAAATCTGTTCGGACCAATCACATTTCACAGGGCGGGCTTTACGTGATGATTGACAGATGAACAGCAGTGACGTTCACGGCTGCATGCGTCCTCGTTCGACGAGTTGAGACCATGTTGGCTTAGGTTGATTTTGATTGCAACAGAAACGCTATGGCTATGAATGCATAATTTGTTCATGCAGTTTGGCCTTTCGTTTATCTTAGCTATTGAAACGGAGGTTTTATCACGGATTCGCGCAACTATTTCTGAACACTTAGACCAACGAGGATATGTGGGATAACTTCAGTTTCACTTTCACCAAGTTAAAACAGCATGTTTGGGTGATGTTGTTCCCGTTTGTTTAAAAATGTCTGTTTGCTCGTTGGGTTAACGACACACTTCCCCAGCTGTTCATTGCATACAGTTTGAAGGAATTATTTTTAAAAACGAAGGAGGATGTTTTCCATAGCCTACCCTGCTACCTATTTCTGTCTTAGATTTCGCAGATACTGACAGCCAATAACTTGTTCTGTTTGGTTTGGTCTATCCAATGAGTGCAGAGCTATCCCCCCCGCCCTGTATCGGTTGAATCACACCCCATAATCGCAGCTGAATGGAGCAGTTTCAGACTCATATTCTGATAAGAATTTGAGTATGACGTCGTCAGGCTAGTATGCGGTAGGAATGTCTCAAAATTACGTCATCGAGAGAAAAGCAAAATGGAGATCCACAAATGCAGATTCCACATACAAAGTCAGGCATATTTATTTTCAAATCTCGAAAATATATTTTCAACAGCAGGTTTATTTATATAAATTAGTTTATTAATTTGTGTGTCACATTTTTATATTTCTATTTTGTATTTGGATATTTATAAATGTATGTATATGTATCGTTTTATATACATTTAAATCTTTTTGAGACAATTCTCACTCCATACTCGTCCAAGGCAAACTCCTCACCGCTGGAGAGGCCACCAGTGTTACTGTCAATGTCGCTCTCGTTGTCCTCCATCAACATCGCCACTACTTCATCCCGAGTGTACCGGGCGCACTTGCCAACTGAGGCCATTATCGTACAGTAAAGTGAAGTGGAACGTCAGTGTCATTTGACATTCGCGGGTTACAGCTGAGCTAATGAGGGCGGTACTTTGAAAATTACATATAATGCTTACCAATCACAAATAAGCATTTCCATATCTTTCTCTTTTGATTGGCTATGGTGTAGTAATGTCTGTAAAACATGTATTTAGTTTAGGGTGTTAGGTATGGACCTAAGGTTTGAAAAAATCCATGGATACAACTTGGGGTACGTGGCACCCCTAGTGGCAGTTATGCATAAAAAGACTGCATCCACTCTTGTCGTCCTGTCAGTCATCAGGCTGTTCAAGTATGGCATCAAGTCCATCTGAGTGTACTCTCCAAACACTCTAGCACGCTGGGTTTTAATGATGTGTATTACTGCTGCCATATCAAGCACGACCACAGAAGCGTCTTTGGCTGATGGAGAGGGGCCAGGACCTGAATGAATGGACGAATTAGTTTATTTCAACCAACAGCAGAAGACCATTCAAATGAACATAAGATTTTAAATAAAGACTAGCCAATTGAAAAGGGTTTACAGCAGAGCATAAAGGTGACAAACCCTTGTTCAACCTATCTAAAATAGACAAAAATGTGATATACACAGACCTGGCATTCCTGGTAAGCACCTCAGAATATCTGACTTGGTTCCTGACCGCAGCTTGCCTCGATCAGACAAAGATGGAGGCTCACGCTGATTCTCATGCTTGAAGAAGTTATCGATGTCCAGATCAGGACGGGCTTGTAGGGACATGAAGAGCTTGGTGACAAGAGCTGTATTTGCCTTGGCAGACCCTAACTTGGTGGCACCCTTCTTCAGATCCACGGGTGGCCTGTTTGTGAATGTGAACAAATTGGCCCTTGGAATAACATCAGACAGGGGCTTGGTGGCTTTTTCTATTCTGTCCCTTACAAACTCTGTGAACATGGCTTTGCCGATGTTAGGAGCTTCCCTGAGGGAATTGGAGATCTCATGGTCAATGACCTCAAAAGTGTCTAGGGTGATGAGCTCTGTACCTATTTCTTTGAAGGGATTGACTATTTTATCTTCCTTTACAAGATCGCACAGTTCTTTGAGATGATTGAGGAACTGCTTCTGTTCAGCAGCTGAGGACTCTGGATGTTACAGACTTTCCTTCTCGCTTGAGGCAGAGAAACAGGCAACCTCAAACTCTGTAGTTGAACGGCGTACCGTCCACGGTACACTCCGTCTCCCTAGGGGAGCTATAACGTCCGCTCAAAACGGTATTATAACATTTAAGCATGAAATCTTCCAAGTACACGGTCATACGACACAACAATTGAAAGCTTGGACTCTCGTGATTCATTTAAGCCCACGTACAAAGCATAAGATGATGTATAGCAATTACACAACTGTAATAAAGCTGCTATGACATTGAAAGGAACAGCGCCTCCGTAGGACGTATTGAGTGTGCCTACTTACGTTCGCCGCCTTCTCTCTGTCCACATCGTCACATTATCAAAAAAAAAAATCTTCACAACTCGCCGATAGTCCAAGGAAATGGAATATCCACGTCATTTTATCCAAAACCAGCTAAGTTTCTAGACCGAATTACAAACGAAACAGCTAACACAATTTTACTTCCGGGCGTTTTCTCACTTCCGACCCTTACATGAGACTTTCAGCGACGACTACACGTGTCAATGTTGCTCTCCGAAGCCTTCTGAATAAAATGAGACCCCTCCCGATTGGATCCGATTCCGGGTGCAGGAGATACACGACCGGGAAGCCAATGATGTCTCTGCGTGCTATTTTGACCACCTAGGCTTTGATCGACAGTTGC
Source organism: Sardina pilchardus (assembly GCF_963854185.1). Classification (NCBI taxonomy): domain Eukaryota; kingdom Metazoa; phylum Chordata; class Actinopteri; order Clupeiformes; family Clupeidae; genus Sardina; species Sardina pilchardus. The sequence goes on along the minus strand of NC_085016.1, from coordinate 25,160,730 downwards.
TTGAGCCAATTGCAATTCCATGTTACGAGACCTCACTACTGCTGTAGCCATAAGGAGACGATTCAAACGACATACGACATGACGCCATCATGTTAGGTTGTGTGTGGTACCAGCGCTGCGTTTACACATGATTGCCTTCAGAGAAACTTTTCAGAGTTGCGTTCTGGTTGCGATGCGCACGGAGTAGCACCGAGAAAACTTTACTTGCAAAGTTTGTGGACTTTTTTATCAACGTTTGTCGACATATTTTACTTAAGAAGTTTGGTGGAGATATTCGGGGGAAGGAACAGATTCACAGCAGAGGAGGTAGCCGATTTATTGCCTCAGCTGTCGGATCCTGAGTCGTCCTCCGAAGGCGAGGTGTCTATGGACTCTGAAGCTGAGGATGATTTCCTCGCTGGAAGGGACCCTGATCCTGAAATGCGAGTATACATATACATTACATATTGATTATTGTATCATAAAGTATTAGAGATGCTCCGATCAGCATTTTTGGGGCCGATCACCGATTACCGATCATCAAAATCATGATCGGCCGATTGCCGATCACTGCCGATCACAGAATGGCAGGGGAATGAGAGTCTTTTAACAATAGTCTAGCAGAGTTTGCATCATTTGTAGGAATTAAACTAACTATGAATTAATGTAAGTGGCATAAAAGACAGCAGGCCTATAGGCAAGTCAAGATGTTGAAGAACCACCATTTATCGATTTGTATTTAGAAAATGAAATAACTTTGGCCATCTTTTCCAAATATGCAGCGAGACATAAAATGATTTCACACAAGGAGGGGGTCAGGCAGACCAACACACAGATCACCTAAATGGGATGGGCAATTACATTGCCTAGGCTACTTGAAAAGTATAGCCTCTAAATAGACTGCCTACATTAAATGAAAAACGTGTTACACCAAAACCTACTGCCACAAAGCGCAAAACTATGGCTTTTTCTCTGTTCCAAATCCCAAAAAAAGAAATAATGTAAGCTACTGTAAGCAATAAATTGCAAGTCTTTTTTCTCTTGGAATCCCCCATGACTGAAACATGCCGTTAAATGCCACCAGTTTGAGTCAATAAAGTGCGCTGTTAAGCTAGCAGGGACATTGGACAGGCGTCTGCGCTTGGGAAGCTAATATGCCTATTCTTCAGCTTGTCTATGTAGGCTACACTGTTTGGTAATGCGGGGACATACACATTAGTATTTCATGCCTACGGGGTAATATCGTGGATCAAGGCAGGTTAGGGCCGACTTACATTGCGCGATATTGCCATGTTTTCACAGTCGGCGAATAAATATCCAAAGTCGGGACAGAAATCATGGCGCGGCGCGCTCCCGTGTACTCGTTTAATGTAAGGTGTCAATTAGCGGTTGTAAGCCAGTCGGAGTCTTTTTCTAATTCTGCCGTTACAACAATATCAAACATGTCTGATATTATCGCATGTCTGCATAGTCTGTGACTAGTTTGTGACTTAAACTCTATGATTTGTCTTTAGATGTGAGAGTCTGACTGTCTTTCAAAAATCTTTTAGGCTACAGATATTTGCAAAATCGTAACTACTGTATAAGGAGGGCTTTATCCTCCACAACGAATAGAGGTTGTTCGTGGAGGCAAATTAATTCTGAACGATGCCTTTCCATCTCTTATCATCCCTATCGTTAGTAGGCCTACAGTCGGCTGATTGAAGGATGGGGAAGTTGGCTGGTTTAGTTTCTCATACCCGACATATTCAGTTGTCCGTCAGTGGTGTTAAAACGTCTTTGGTGGCTTCCACCTCGAGGGATTTCAGCACGACATACATTGCAAATGGTTAATTTTACACTGAACCTTTAGCCTACTCATGTTTGCCACTGCAAGCTCCTCTCTACTCTAGGCTGCTGTGTGCCTGTGCGCCGCGCCTGCAGGTGGAAAAATGTCACGCAAGTAATTTAGGTCACATGATCGGCTTTTTTGATCGGCGCTTTTGAGCTTCACCGATCAAGCCATTTTTAGCCAATATCGGCCGATCGATCGGAGCATCACTATAAAGTATTTATTACAGACCTTATTAGAGTAGTTATTTTGTTTGTAAACAAGGGGGATGGGTGCCACTGCTGAAGCATGTGTGTGTGTGTGTGTGTGTGTGTGTTTGTGTGTGTGCGTACGCGCACACATGCTTGTTTTCGAGCATACATGTATAGGGGGCAATTGTAGAAGTGACTGAATAAATTGCATCTCGAATTTTTCTCTGTCAGTGGTCAATACAGAATATTTGTTGTTTGGGAAGGGTGCTGCTTTGAGTGCGTGTGTAGGGTCGAGGTGTGATGAGGGGATAGGCAGTGGGCTTACTCTGGTTGGGGAGGGGATGCTCACCTGCAATGGCTGTGTGTGTGTGTGTGTGTGAGTGTGTGTGAGAGAGTGTGTGTGTGCGTGTGCGTGTGTGTGTGTGTGAGTGTGTGTGTGTTGTGTGTGTGTTAAAAAGAGGGGCTGTATGGGAGGGTTGTGTGGAGGTGAGCTAAACATTGCATTTCTGTATTTCAGAGAGCCAGAGGAGTCTGACCCAGAATGGCACCTGGAGGCAAAGAGGCCCAGGAGGACCCCAAGGTCTCATGTTGAGGAGGAGGAAGATGATGAGGAAGAAGAGGAGCTGGAACCCCAACCCTCAACCTCCTCACAGCCTGCAAGACAGGGGAGGGGGAGAGCAAGAGGGAGAGGGAGAGGTGGAGCAAGAAGGAGAGGAAGTGCCAGAGGAAGAGCAAGGGGAAGGGGAAGAGCAGGAGGAAGAAGCGCTCCAGAGCAGAGTTCTGCAGGTGCATGGCAAGGCACTGATGTGGAGGACCTCACTCCTCAACAGCCAACCTTCCGCCCAGCACGCACACCCGGTGGCCAGCTTTTGGGTGGTGTACAGTACTCCAGTTTACAATTGTTTCAGTTATATATGACAAATGATATACTTCAGAACATATTGAACAATACCAACAAATTTGGAGAAGCTGACCATCCCCATACCTTTCAGAGGATCACTATGCCAGACATGATGTCCTACTTGGCCATGATTATCTACATGGGACTAGTCGATGTCCCGAACATCACCGACTATTGGAGAAGAGCTGAGCTGTATGCCTTTTCGTTTCCTAAAAGTGTGATGTCAGGACGCAAGTTCAAGGCTATCTCACGCGCCCTTCACATCAGTGACCCAGACGACGACACCGCCAACAATCGAAGAAGAGGCACTGCCGGGTATGATAAGCTCTGCAAAATCAAGCCAATGTACAACCAGGTGAGGCAGGTGTGCATGGCCAATTATCAGCCCCACCAGTGCATCTCCATCGATGAGCGGATGGTCGCATCCAAAGCCCAGAGTGGACTCCGCCAGTACATGAAAAATAAGCCAGTGAAGTGGGGTTACAAGCTCTTTGTGCTGGCGGATTCCACCAACGGTTACACTTGGAATTTCTTTGTGTATGAAGGGAAAGGTTCACCTATCGTGAAGGGGCTGAGCTATGATGCCGTGATGCAGCTCATCAATACTCAGGTCATGGGAACAGGTTTCTACACAAGCCCAGAACTCTTTCGGGACCTGCTGGCAAAAAAGATCTGGGGCCTCATTTATAAAACTTTGCGCAGGATGTACGCCAGAAGATGGCGTGCGCTCAAAACTCAGAAAGTGCGTGCGCACAGAAATATTCTGATTTATAAAACCGTGCGCACGCACGTTCCACGCCAATTTCCCTTTATAAATCAAGCTCTACTCTACATTTGCGGCACCTGTGCGTACCTCAAGACACACCCATAATTGCTTATAAATATTCAGCGAAACGCCCTTAATGAATATTGATGTCTGTGGACAACATGCCAAAAACAGCGGGAAAGACAAAAAACGCAACTTCATTGACTGTTTGTGGGTTCATAAATGGCGTGAGCAGCCACCGTTTCAGCGGATATCCACTGTCACCTACAACATAACTTGAATGAGTAAAGGGTGAATGTTTAGAAATGGTCGAAAAATTGCTACAAATTCTTTTAGGATTTACACACAGGATTTAAACACGATTCGCCCGCACCTACAGTAGAAGCCACCATCGCGCACAGCTCCAGCATTCAGTCTGCGCCCAACGCTGCTACAGTATGTCTCAATATGAATCAGGCCAACATTTGTGAGCAACATGTCCGTGTCACATATATAACTTGGACATTGAGGGAATGAAAATGCTTCCTGTTAACAAAGGCACATTTATTTTCACTCGGTGGTCTTATAGCAATATGATAGCAGTCAATAGCACGGATCACATTTGGGAAATTAGACTGCGTTTTTATTTGCCTGTTCACCATGTAAGGAAAGTTGATGTAGTTTGGTGATGAAGCAGTTACACCTCCTAACACGTCTGGCAAAATTCGGCTGAAGGTTGGCTATTCCAGTCCGGTCAGCCAGTTCTCGATTCAGCCAGTGGCAAGAAAGCCGATGCAAGTCAGCATTTACTGTATATAGCCTACCATTTGCAAGCTAACAAGCAACATGTTTGAGCCTTGATTATTGACAAATAACAAAACATGCATGAAAGCCATAAGTGGATAATTAACAAAACATACATAGGCATAGCCTATCAGCATGTCTTTCTCGCATCAAATAAGATGGATTTTTTGACGGGCGCACGAAACAACAATCAATCACGTTTTAGATTTTAAACAGGATTAGGTTAAGGCAGTTATGTCATTGATGCGCGTCATTGCGCGATGTTATGCTTGTGTTAAACTTCAATTATTGAAATAATTTCGGGTCGTTGTACCTGTTTCCTCCTGAGGTCGCAGTTTCTGCTTTTCCCTTTTTTGTGCGTACGCATGGGTCAGAGCTTGCGTGGAGGTGCGCACATTTTCCCGTCAAGTTCACGTTTTATAAATACCAAAGCTTGCGTAGAACGAGGCGTACGCATTCTTTTGTGCGTACGCATCGTTTATAAATGAGGCCCCTGGGCATGCGGTACCATTCGCCAGCAGCGAATTGGCTTGGCCGGCCAGGCGGGCTTGAGAGGCAGGCTCCCCGGGGGACCATTCGTTGGATTCGCGAGGGGCCCATGGTCTTCAATCAGTGGAGAGACACCAGAGACCACCAGCCATCAAGGACTACAACATGTATGTACACTTTTCATAATTTCAACTCTTTGAATTTAATTTTGATACCATGTCAATGCATCATTTCAGTGTGTAACGTTGGCTATGTTCCTTTTCCTATATTTTTTCTCTACCAAGGAGCATGGGTGGTGTCCAGTAGTCGAGTTGAGGGGGGATGAGGAGGGATGGCATCCCCCCTGAGACAAAACGGTAAAAATCATCCCCCCTGTAAAAACGTCCATCCCCGTTCCATCCCTTGTGCCGTTTTATCAATTAAATTTCTTATTTTCAACACTGGAAATATAACTAAAATTTCAACACCCTAAGGGGCTTTGCACAATATAAATAAAATAGGCTACCTGCACCGTGAGCCAGGGGGCTTGCGCGAATACTCCTGTAGGCCTATTTTTTCAATTGAGTCGGTGACGTCGGAGGACATTGGCGGTAGTCTTGAATGTTTGCCGGTTGTGTTGTGAACCTGTGACTTCAACATCATGGCCAAGAGATGTGGACAGCTCGATATGAGGGACTTCATATTTAAAAGACAGAGAAGTGATGTTTCAGGAGGTAAGTCAAGAGTCAGAAATATCAGTTACACTTTTTATGAGCCAAACGTGTAATTTGTGGACATACTAACGATAACAAAATAGCTAATGAATGTTAGTTTGGAGTCTAACGTTTTCCTCTCTATTTAGCAAGCTGGTTGGGTTCATTGTATTTTTTATTCAGTTGACGTTAATTCGGTTTATGTGGAACAATCAACGTTCGAACCGGAAAACAGACCTCAGAACTTCCGCTTTTATCACCGTCACATCATCACAGTATAGTGTTATTGTTTATATGATTATATTACTACATTATTCAGTATGTCAAGAATGTTTAAGTACCAAAAACGGGATCACCCAAATAGCGATTTTTGTTGTGTACCTCACTGCTCCATTTCGGGGAAATTTAACTCTGCTGTGAGTTTCCATCACTTCCCCAAAGATGAGACAATCAGAAGGATTTGGATAAGAAATGTGAGGCGGGACAATTTAAATATAAAGCGGTCTACAACAGTTTGTAGAAGCCATTTTCAAGCAGCTGATTTAATTCCGGGTGGACGACGGCGTCTGAGGGAGGGGGCTGTGCCCGTACTCTTTGCCTGGAACGGATACACACTGACGGTAACCAGACCAAGCGTGTGGGAGCGGACCCACCGGCCCGGAGTCGAAGAGGGTGAGGAAGGCCTTGATGTTTCCCAGCTTCTCAAGTGCCATGACTACGATGCCAGACCGGAGCCGTCAGCTTTAGACGTGGCATGTGAGAGGATTCAGGAACAAGAGCAAGAAATTCGGGAGCTACAGCGGCGTCTGGAGGAGGTCACCCTCAAACAGACCTTTGGGCTGGAGCCATTTAAAGGCTCTGATGATGACATATATGATTTTATACTAGGTATGCTATGTGATGTGACACACACACACACACACACACACACACACACACACACACACACACACACACACACACACACACACACACACACACACACACACACACACACACACACACACACACACACACACACACACACACACACACACACACACACACACACACACACACACACACACACACTGAAAACCAGCGACCCCGCCCCCTTCATTTAGAAGTCAGCTGTCAGCTACGTGCATCCAGTAGGCTACCATAGACTACTTCTGCCTTCATTTACCAGCAATGTAAGCCTATGTCGGCTACTTTCTTTACATTTCAAACTAGCTTACAGACACTTAAACACATGCATCCGGTTGCCCAAAAAAACGCAACCCGCAACTACCAATATTTCCAAGCGACTTTAGTGACAAAGAGCTCTTTAGGCAGTCAGGAATTATCCCTCTCTTGGATAATGACATGGCCATAATGGTAGATAAGGGGTTTCGTATTGATGAGCTAGCTCCATGCAAGGTCTACAGACCACCTTTTCTGGGAAAGGAATCACAGCTGTCTCGGGAGGAAGTGCTGGTCACTCAGGATATTGCACGGCTGTAGCCTGGCACGCCCTCCCAGTGACGCAACGCCTTCAGGCTTTTGCTGCTGGTCTGGTCAACTGCTCATTGAGAAGGATTTCTGAGTTCCCGAAATCTGCGGAACTGCCCCCTTTGGTCGAGAACCAATCAACTTTGAGCAGCTCCAACGGCTCAGGGTAGAGGCGTGTTCAAGGCAGCGGAAAGAGTGTTGTTATTGGTTTAAACTCGGCAATCCGCTTTCTGACATACCAGTAGCAAACCGAGGCACTTAAAGGAGGCGGGTCAACCAGCGCTGGCAAGAAACCGTGTTAGCACAGGCTGTTGGTCAGACTAAAGTCTCGCAGAGCCTTTGACAGTCGATGGTAATCAGGCTAGCACGGCTGAGGATCAATGTGGAGGGGGCAATTCGGCGTATCAAGGAGAACAAATTATTTGACACCATCATTCATTCCTCTTACCATTGCTGATAGTATCAACCAGCTTTTTACAGTAGCTTGCCTCCTATCAAACTACCAAAACAAACCACTGGTCAAGGCTAGGGCCAAAGAGCTGAGCTGAGGTGTTGAGCATGTCTTTTTTGTACATATTTTATGGTTACCACAATACCAGTACATTCATTGTAAATATTAAAATAATATTGGTTCTACCTAGGTTATGTTCAGTGTCAATTTACACATTTTGCAACAGGTACTTTTGCATGTACACATGAAAATAGTACTGGTCCACCTTCTCTCTGATGACAGCGGTCACCCTCTGGTCAATGTAGATGCGCTGCACCAGCATGTCTTCCTGTGCGCAAACTACGAAGTCACACCATTTCAGGCCAGTGATGAGCAGCTGACCCTGCACTTGCCAGTAATATGCATGACTTTCTCGTAAGGACAAAGTGCCGTATAGCATTTTTAGATACTTGCAATCTACATAGTTCTTCACATTAGGACACTTCATCTCTACCAGCCCAAATGGTGGTTGAGCAAGAACATCAAAAACCAGGCCATCTGGTGAAGCTCCAAGCCAGGGGGCATCAGGGTGGATGACAAGGCCAGAGGGCTTGAAGTTTAAGCCGCCTTCACATTGGTATGTCTTGAGTCCGTAGATACGACAATACATCGACCGGAAGTCATTCATTTGCTGTGAGGATACGGAGACCGTATGCGGAGTGGCCCAATCGACTCCGGTGTGAAAAAAACCGTCTCCGTGGGACCTCCGGATGCGTTAAAAAAATTGAACTCCTGCGACAAATCCAGTCCGACATTTCGACCGGAAGTTCACGTTCCTATGGTGATTGCATAAACAAACCTGATTTCTAAACACACGATTGCAAACAAACCTGATTTCTAAACACACAATCACGATCACGTTTTCAAAGAGAAAAACATTAATAAAATTAACACTAATCATCTTGGTATACACAAGCCCAAAAGTATGTTAAATGAATATGGTTGGTGTCCTACTATATCATAATAAATTATATTTGCATATAATAACGAAACTTGTATAGTGTATTTTTTACATTTTCTGATGTTATATAAATATGACAGGAGAGACAAAATAATAGTCATAAAAAATAACAACTTTTTTAGTTTTCCCACCAAAAACGCGGCGCTTTAATCATACGCAACCACTCATTCATTCATTTCACGATTGATTAATGATGGCGAATCGCCGGCTAGTCAATCTTCTTGCCCTTGCTCTCCTTTACCGGAGACGCAAACAGCGACAGGGAAAGCGATCTGTCTGGGTCAAGTACTACTTGCGACGGAGGGAGCAACTAGGCGAATTTCATCGTTTGGTAGGAGAGCTGCGCCTGGATAATGGAGAGGATTTCAGGGAGTATTTCAGGGTGTCACACAACCAGTTTGATGAGATCCTCCGCTGTGTTGGACCACGCGTCAAGAGGACGCACACCAACTTTCGGAGGTGCATTGGTCCAGCCGAACGCCTGGCCATATGTCTCCGGTAAGTTACTGTTTAATGATTTGAGTTTACTATCCATACAATCCTTCAGGATAAGTAAAGTATCTCTATCTATCTATGGATCTATATGACAAGTGTGCAGTGTCTCAGTACTGCGTAATGGCCTACATGGTAGCATATTAGTCCATATTAGTATAACTTCTATTAATGATGTGGCTCTAGACAATGAGCAAATCAATAACTAATGTAATCTGAGCAAGTCATTTGACAATACATTTGATTGATTATTAATTATTAATTGTTATAGACAGGGAAAAATCCAGAACGATCTAATAAAGGTCACTACCAAACTTTTCTCAATTGATTCTATAGTACTTTTCCGCGTAGAATCCATTTCTGCTTGGGACATTTTTATATCACGCATAGTTAATGAGATAATTTGCATATTTGAATACATTAGGGCAATTCCATATCAGTTGGAACAGGTCCGACACCATGGTCCTCAGTTTTTCCTGATTTTTGGTCCAAATGTTCCTCCATGTCTCATTGGAAGAAAACCAAAATTTTAGCTGGGTATCTTGTTTAGTTTCTGAGATATGGCTCTTCAAATGTGGTTAGACGTGTCCTAAAAAAAGGCTGAAAATTCCTGTATTTAATGAGCACCACTTTTTTTAAAACCCCTCTCCTCTCTTAAGGCTACCATATTATTTTCTAAAAATTTGAACACTGGGGCAGTACCCTGTGTTGTTGTCCAAAATCACAAAGGAATTACCGTCCTTCCCACCATTGGAGACTTATCCATCGAAACAAACCCATATTTTTTTTTGAAAGCAATGAAAAAAAACCTGTTTTTGTTCTCTTATGGTCATGAATGCCTAGCACTCACATTTTTAAAACTCTACATATTTATAGTCCATGAGTAAGAGAACATGTTGATAAAAAATTGAGATGTTTTTTTTTCTTATTTCGAGGCTATGATCCTTCAAAGTTTGCCAAAATGGCGTTTTTTCCTAAAAATGCCACTTTTATTGCCTTTTTCCAAGGACAAGATGAAATGCAAATCTAACGTTTCTTTTTTTCTGCAATAGTGTGGCACTTGGTAGACCATGTGAATGTGGTAGATCCGACCTGTCCATTCTAATATCCCCACAGCACATGTCTGAAGTTAGAAAAAATGAAAAATAGTCTTGGCTGAAGGAGGTGTTGGTTTGATTTGTATGAACCTCTTAGAAGGACAATATGGGGTGTAAACCCATTTTTTCTGTTTGAGGGATCAGAATGCCATCTTGTAAATAGGATAGAAATGTTGTATCCCATTTCTACTCTTTAGTGATCCCTTAAAATATGTCCAAAAGTTGTCAAAAATGAAAAAGGCAACTAAATTGAGGGGCTTAAATGGCCAAGTGGATCAAGTCACACAAGGTTAAAAATGTAATATAAGACAGATGAGAAACTGAGGGAGAACACTGTGAAATGTTTAACCCTGTTACGATGGCCTTTGAACCCACTGTGTCCCTAATATCCTGTGATAACCGGAAGTTGGTTTAAAACAGGAAATAAACTTTAAAAAGGCTATATCTAGAGAACGGAAGGTCATAGAAATAAACATTCACTTCTTGCTTGATCCTCATGGGCGAATTATGTCTGATGGAGCAAATCAGATTGAGTCTACGACCTTCCGTTCAAGTGTTGAGGCCAAAATCATGGTTTGAGATATTGTGTAGGAGTATGTTTCAGACCATTTGGAGTTGATCGGTACCCACTTTGTGTGACATAAAAAAATATTATTAATTTAACTTATGGATGGATATGGATGACCAAAAAGTGTAGGATTTTCACTGGTCCTAGGGTTATGTTTATCTAAGTGGATCTCAGGTTAACTGTCCAGGGATACCATTAGAACAAATCACAATGCATGCTGCATCCAACGGTAACTACAACAGCAACCAGGAGACAATATGCTTAATGCAGAAGAAATTTGTTTAATGAGAATGAACCTCAGTTAGGGACACAGTGGGTTCAAAGGCCATCATAGCAGGGATTATACATTTAACAGTGTTCTCCCTCAGTATCTCTTCTGTCTTATATTTTATTTTTAGCCTTGTGACTTGATCCACTTGGCCATTTAAGCCCCTCAATTTAGTCGCCTTTTTTCCCCATTTATGACAACTTTTGGACATATTTTAAGGGATCACTAAAGAGTAAAAATGGGATATAACATTTTTATCCTGTTTACAGGATGGCATTCTGATCCCTCAAAAAGATAAAATGGGTTTACATCCCATATTGTCCTTCTAAGAGGTTCATACAAATCAAACCAACACCTCCTTCAGCCAAGACATTTTTTCATTTTTTCTAGCTTCAGACATGTGCTGTGGGGATATTAAAATGGACAGGTCGGATCTACCACATTCACATGATCTACAAAGTGCCACACTATTGCAGAAAAAAAGAAATGTTGGATTTGCATTTCATCTTGTCCTTGGAAAAAGGCAATAAAAGTGGCATTTTTAGGAAAAACGCCATTTTGGCCAACTTTGAAGGCTCATAGCCTCGAAATAAGAAAAAAAAACATCTCAATTTTTTTGTCAACATGTTCTCTTACTCATGGACTATAAATATGTAGAGTTTTAAAAATGTGAGTGCTAGGCATTCATGACCATAAGAGAACAAAAACAGGCTTTTTTTTCATTGCTTTCAAAAAAAAATATGGGTTTGTTTCGATGAATAAGTCTCCAATGGTGGGAAGGACTGTAATTCCTTTGTGATTTTGGACAACAACACAGGGTACTGCCCCAGTGTTCAAATTTTTAGAAAATAATATGGTAGCCTTAAGAGAGGAGAGGGGTTTAAAAAAAAGTGGTGCTCATTAAATACAGGAATTGTCAGCCTTTTTTTAGGACACGTCTAACCACATTTGAAGAGCCATATCTCAGAAACTAAACAAGATACCCAGCTAAAATTTTGGTTTTCTTCCAATGAGACATGGAGGAACATTTGGACCAAAAATCAGGAAAAACTGAGGACCATGGTGTCGGACCTGTTCCAACTGATATGGAATTGCCCTAATGTATTCAAATATGCAAATTATCTCATTAACTATGCGTGATATAAAAATGTCCCAAGCAGAAATGGATTCTACGCGGAAAAGTACTATAGAATCAATTGAGAAAAGTTTGGTAGTGACCTTTATTAGATCGTTCTGGATTTTTCCCTGTCTATTATTTTAGATACCTGGCAACTGGTGACTCCTACCATTCCCTGTCGTACCGTTTCCGGGTTGGCTGGAGCACCATCTCCATCATTGTGCCACAGGTGGCCAAGGCCATTTGGGATGGGCTGGTGGGGGAGTTCATGCCGGTGCCAAAGCAGGATGACTGGAGGGACATTGCCCGGCAGTTCAACATCCACTGCGACTTCCCTAATTGTTTGGGAGCTATCGACGGGAAGCATGTCCGGATTGTGGCACCATCTACTTCAGGCTCCCTATTTTTCAATTATAAGGGGACATACTCCATTGTCCTGCTAGCAGTAGTGGATGCCAATCTCTGCTTCCGCATAATTGATGTTGGAGCCTATGGTCGTGGCAGTGATGGAGGCACACTGCGGGAGTCTGCCTTTGGGCGGGCTCTGCAGGCAAGCGCCCTGGACATCCCCCCAGATGCCATCATCCCTGGAGCAGAGGATCTTGGACCTCTTCCTCATACCTTCGTTGGGGATGAGGCCTTCCCACTGCGCCGTCACCTGATGCGCCCCTATCCTGGGAGGAACCTCTGCAGACGCCGTCGCCTGTACAACTACCGCCTGTCACGGGCGAGGATGGTGGTCGAAAATGCCTTTGGAGTTCTGGCAGCCAGGTTCAGAATGTTCCACAGGGTGATGGGCCAGCATCCACACAATGTGGAAGTGTGTGTGAAGGCAGCCTGCGTCCTCCACAATCTCCTGCGTCGGGATGCTCCACCACGCACATCCAGGACCTCCCAGCAGCCCAGCCTACCCAGTGTCACTCGCCAGGGTGCCAATAATGCCACCATGGAGGCTGTGCGTGTCAGAGAAGCCTACAGTGGGTACGGGTTGAGAATGCACCTTCTCCCGCGGGACTCCCGAAGAGATCCCGCAGGCCGTCAAGCCGTTTTTTTTCGAGGCTAAAGGCTGGCTTACATTGCACGATTTTGGTCTGTTTTAACAGTCGGCGACTAAATTTCCAAAATCGGGCGGAAATCTTGGGAGTTGTACTGAAATCGCAGCGCGCTCCCGTCATCTAAATCGTTTAGTGTAAGGTGCCAATCTTAGCGGTTTTAAGTCCGTCGGAGGCAGTCTTTTTCTAGTTTTGCCGTTACGACAATATCAAACATGTTTGATATTATCGGAAGTCTTTTCAGTCGTGGCTCATGCAAATAGTGACGTGAACATTAAAAACCAATAGTAACCTTGCGCGAACATGAAACAGGAAGGGGCAAAATAGGCGACAGCTGTATCCTTTATGATTATTTGTTATTTCATTTCTTATAATTTATTAGTCGGTTGTTCTACGTGACAGAACAGCTCTATATCTGTTAGTGATGTCACACATCAAACAATGCTGCAGAAACGCGAAAAAATTACTTTGATATGAGTAGGCTATCATGTGATTTCCTGTGAATGATGACGTGTAGCCTATTGCACGATGGAAATAATTTGAAGGAATCTAGCAGCAGTCTTGTAAATAGTGACCCACAGTCTTTGCAAAATCCTAATCTGAGACTGGCCTGTGACTAGACTGTGACTAAAAACTCAATGAATTGTCTTTAGATGTGAGAGGGTCTGAGACTGTAGTTTTTCAAAAATCTTTTCCAAATCTTTGCAAAGTCAGGCAATGTAAGGTAGGCTTAAGGCAATGTACCCAAACAACCACCAGGTGGCAGAAAGTTTCATCCCGCATTTCAAAATGATGAAGACCGCATATCTGTCAATAGTCGACTCCTTAATCTCATTTAATCATTACAATGAAGGTGATGACTGGCGAAATTATTCAAACGACGTTTCAATGAACCATTGTTGAAATGAATGAAAATGGTTATAGAAAATCGCCTACAGCCTAACGCCGACACAGCTGATTCTTTGATTGATTAAGCTGTTTTGATGTAGGGGATGGGTAAACTGGCGCGCTACAAACATGTTACCAATCAAATGTAATATTAGTAGGACTAGCCTACTTAGACACTTTAGTCATAGGCAACGTTGCCATGTTAATTTGGGCTAGAAGTGCTTGCTTGTGGTGGCGCTCCTGTCCGCTGCTTCTCCCGAATTGTGTGGCAAATTTGTCAGCAATCAGCTTAAATGTCAAATCATATTTATTTATCTTTGTCGCCATGGTATTGGTGGAAACGCGGAGAAACGAGACGGTCAGTCCTCGTATTTTTTCTTCGCGTTTCGTTATAAGAAATATATAGGTAATAGCCTAGTTAGTCTTCTTACGTAGGCTATTGAACAGATAGGCTACGGGACGCTCTTTGTTCCGTATTTTAAGGAACTACTCAATGCACACACACTACAATGAAAAACACACAAAGAAATTGCTAAACATATAGCCTACAACCAAATGACACTTTAATGCAGCGTTTCTCAAACTATGGGCCGCGAAATGTGGAGACTGCTGCTGGTCCGCGAGACATGGAGTGAAATTAGGTCCGGTGATCTGATAATTTGCTGCGCAATTGACCAAGCAACCGCGGACCGACAGAAAAAGAAAGCAAACGTTGCTGCTATCGGGAGGAAATGCTTGCTAATTTTATGTGTTTAAACATAGAGCCATACAATTAGGTGTGTCTGTTATTATGATAATTTTCGAGCATAACTGCTTGTCCATAGCTCAGTGACAGGTGTTAATAGCCTTGCCATAAGCACTGCTGTGGAATGCAGGTGCTTCTTTTATTATGCGGTTAGAGCATAAGCGCTTACTCATATAGACCTGGGGTCTTCAACCTTTTTCAGCCCAAGGACCCCTTGGCTGTGAGAGAGACTGAGCACGGACCCCCACACCTGGCACACCTCAAATCATGCCTATCATTTGAACCGTCAGTCATTACCCCGCATTCACACTGCCTCCGTCCGTCAACGGATCTCATTCACTTTGCATGGGGCGGACTCGAAATGCATTGTGGGTCCGTCCGTCGCTTCAGCTCCGTTGCCTCCGTCAAGAAAGTTGAGAAATGTTCAACTTTTCAGGCAGCGACGGATCCGTCAGCCAATCAGATCACGTGTATGCAAATACACATACGGCAGATCCAACCTCCGTGATCCGTTGACGGACGGAGACAGTGTGAATGCGGGGTTAGTGCCTACATGCATGCACGTACGCGCACGCACACACACGAACGCACACATTCTAAACATAAGTTATTATTAACAGGGGGGTAACTGCTTTATACAACTCGTTTCTGATAATTCTTTACATAGTGTTGCATAAACTCGCCCTATAATAGAATGAATGTCACAAGGGTCAACTAAGGTGGATATGTAAGGGATAATCAACGACGCACCGTGCGTTTCTAGGAAAATAATGCACGTTTTAAGTGTTAATAAGGTCCCGACGCAGTGCATTATTTTCCTATAAACGCACGGCGCGGAGTTGATTATCATTTTCGTTTATATTGCCGCTGTCTTAGATACAACGTTGCTGTGTTTACCGTTACATTCACATTGGCGAATTAATATTCAAGTGTGAGAAGCTCCGCTTTAACCCTCTCTGGTGGTATAAATTCAGCTAAATTCAGGCAAAGCTTCATTTGCTCAACCTGATACAGACAGAGAGCCTCTGCATCTTGTGTAAATATAACTTGTCTTACACAAGGAAACACAAACACACAAGATTATCGTTATCGTTTCATTTTGATGGTATGACATCGCGGAGAACGTTGGATTAATGAATTCACGCAGAACGCCTTGACCCCCGGTTGAAGACCCATGATATAGACTATAACTCAGGGACAGGTGCAAAACCACCAACTGGGATGGATCGAAGGGCAAGCAAGCATTGCCACACAACGTGAAGGCCTTTGTGTTGTCAACACTAAACAGAAAGTTTCCTACGATGGGGAGAAGTGGCCGCAAGGACTGCATCGATAAGATCAACGAATGCCTTCGCAAGCCCCAAAACCCCGGTGATACATTTTCTTTCCTTTAATTCAATAAAAAAAATGTTTATCTGAAGAACTTTTCCGAGGTTGTCTTGTCTACCAAATCCTAAACTTAAATAGCGTAAACATTTTATCTTATGAAAAAACTCTTATGGGGAACAGTTAGGCAGCCCTTCCTCCATATCGTAGTAGGCCTATAGGCAATTTATTAGAGGGGTCAAAAAAAACTCATAAAGTAGGCTAGCCTGCTACTTTTTCCAGACTAAATGTGTCACTTTAGTGATTGGCTCTTTCAAATGCAAATGAGGTGGATGGGCTTTTGAATGGGCCTGCTGCAGGTGAGAGGACAAATACTAAGAATTTGTTGTTTTTACAAAGTGCCATTATCATTGGCATATTCTCTTAAAACCATACATAAGTTTAGAGCGAACGTTTCAACTATGTTTGCCATGGTAGACAAAAACACTCAAATAAAACAATAGCCTAAAAAATAACTGTAGTGCGTAATGGACACGGCTCTATATCCTAAATAATTTTCGAGGTTCGCCATTTGGTAAAAAGCCAGGTCTATATATAGAGAGAGAAAGAGAGAGAGAGAGAGATTCATGCATTCTGCATTACCGTGACCCTATACCTTGGATGTTTTTTTTTCTCATTGGAATACAGCAGGACAGGATGCCTTTTATCTATCAAACGCAAAAGCTGAGATTGTTGGAAGGACTAGGCTACTCAACAAACTTGTTTTTCGTTTCTGGGAGATCTCGTTATCGTTTTGGATTGTCGGATTTTATACTTATTGTATATATAGGATGAACAAAGTCCATGGATTTGCTATATTAAATCCAGTAGCCTAATAATTAGGCTATGTGCCACGTCCGATTTCGCAAGTGGTGTAGTAGGCCTATAGCCTGACTCTCGCCAGACCCTTGTAGTTCCGCCATGCTCCACCAGAGGCGTTTCGCTGAGCTCCACACAAGGGTCTGGACGCGAGGGCAATCCAAACCCCTGGGCCAGTGATCAAAAAATAAGCAACCAATCAGGAGCGCCGAAGCGAGTGTTTGATTCAAATAACAATGGCGGCACGCAGCGAGGAGTCTTGTGCTGACATTGATTCTGCTATTTCAACCGTTTTGTCGAATCTATCGAGTATTCATTCTTTAAAAGATTAACAGAGAATAGTTTTGAAGACATTTATTGGTGGCAAGGATGTTTTTACTCTTCTTCCGACCGGGTTTGGCAAGAGTTTGAAGAAGCCTAGCACGTCATTCAAGATAACAGGCAAGTGGTTTATCAAATCACATGCGAGGATGTTTTACAAGGACCCGCCTTCAGAAATACATCTCCTATCGAGAAGTCCCAGATCCTTGTGTGAAGCAGACAGCGAACTACAGGAACTGGCGATCGTCAGGTTAGTAGGCCTAGGCTACATTTAAAAATCGACAGCCGTATGTGAGATCCATTTCATGAAGAGCAATTGTCTTGTGCGATCATGCCCCCTCCCCCACACTCGTCTAACCAGTTCACTACATTATAGCCTACCTATATGTGGCACTGATGACGACTGCCTCTCCCTCTTCTCTCTCGAAAGACACCTGAGCCCGACTCGTCAATGTAAAAATGTGCGTGAGTGTGCGCTGAACCACGAATTCACATAGGCTATTAACTTTTCTTTTCAGCAGACATCGCAAACATAAAAAAAATCGCAAAACAGAAAATCTTTCATTTTTTAATAAAACGATAACTTTTCTGTTGATGAGTTCCGGAGGAATTCTTCGAGTGGGTTTCGAACCCCGGTCGCTGGCGTACCTTGCACATGCTCCAACCAGTTGCGCCACAGCTCAATTGTTAACTTCACTATGCTTTATTCGCGCCATCGACTTGAAACGCCGATCAAAAGTTCTGACATGTTAAACTGACGTTAGTTATTAATTCACCACATGATAAAATGCTGTCATATAGCTTGACGCCCAGCAGCCTATGGTAGTCTATGCCTATCTCTGAATCAACATGAACATGCATACGATACATACGTTGCTAGAAACTTATATTGCGGAGCTAGGCCTCCTAGTCGATGGTTACAATGAATCACCCTCACTGCCCTATCGCATATCTGACCATCCATTGTTACAATGTTACAAAATGCGCGATCTTCTCCATGCATGTAGCCTACGGTTATAAGTAAAGTGACAAGCATAGGCATGTATTAAAGAGATTTCTCTTAAATACATTTTATTTTCAGTCGTCAAAAGTGGTGGGGACAAAATCTGTGATAACAAGTGCTGGGTACATGTAGGCTATCAGCGTCGCCGGTTAAAATGAACATGCCTCCGTTTTAAAATAGCCTATAGCCTACACGGAAATGCGGTCTTGTAGGCTGACCGTAATGAATTCATGAATTAATCTAAGGTTGCCTTTCGAGTATTTCAGGTTGAATTGAAGGCTATTTCTTTCTGATAGGCCTATAGGCGATTTTCTAAAACCATTTTCATTCATTTCAACAATGGTTTATTGAAACGTCGTTTGATTAATTTCGCCAGTCATCACTTTCATTTTAATGATTAAATGAGACGGATATGCGGAGCATTTCTCTCCCCCTCCATTGACCAAAACGTTGCTCTGGCATCTCTGCTGGACTGACTGAGTTATAGGCTACGTCGAGTGAGAGAGCTGTGAGGCTGTAAACATTCGAAAACTCTGCAACTGCAATCTAACATGCCGAGCGTCATGTCTCTTTTCTCCGCTTGTCACCAGCGCGGTGTCCTCGGGTTTTTCCATGAGCCGAACCTTTATATTATTAGGGCGGTCTATGTTGCCCCCTTGCGGTTGCAGTTTTCCCGATGCTTCGGGAGTCCCGGTGTGCGGGAAAGAAAGGAGCATTCTCAACCCGTACCATCTGTACACCAACTACTTCTCATCTAACACTGGAGGTGTCGATTGGCAGAATCTTGTGCCATAAACACATCATGGCATTAACCAAAAGGCCCTTTTAAGGGCCAACCAAAATATCACAAATTGCAATTCCATCCAAGTGCTTCAACTGTTTTTTTTTTCTCTCCTTGCTAATAGTATGTAAATGAAAAGAGCAATTCAGCAAACTCAGGTAAAATCTCTCATTCATTCACTTCATCTTTTACCACAAAATAAGGGTTGTGTTGCAGCTTAAATGTCAGTTTAGCTTTTAAATGTTAGATCACTTTTTGTGAAGCGTCTGCTAAACATGATATGTAACTACAACCAATGATGTATGAGACTGGCCTGACCTTGTTTTTTCCTCTATCCTTCTACACCATAACAACCCCTGCGGAGTCATCCCTGCCATTACTGACTGATCCTGGTCATCTACCCCCACCCCCCCCCCCGAGCGGATTGAGCGGACCAGACCGAGACCCTCATGGCAGGATCTTGGGTGCTCCTTGCTGTAAGGCGCCTTAAGACATTGCTTTTGTTATGCGCGCTGTACAAGTAAAATTGAATTTAATTGAATTCAATGTTAATCTTGTGTGTGTGTCACCAAACTTTCCCTGCTATTTCCTGTACAATACAGTTAAATAAACAAAAGGACAAGTTATAGTTCCAATTAATTTGACCTTTATTTTCAGCCATCCAGTTGTTTGTGTGTGTGTGTGTGTGTGTGTGTGTGTGTGTGTGTGTGTGTGTGTGTGTGTGTGTGTGTGTGTGTGTGTGTGTGTGTGTGTGTGTGTGTGTGTGTGTGTGTGTGTGTGTGTGTTTGGTGAGGCAGGTCCAGACAGATTCTGCAAAAGAGAAACAAAGAAAGAGACACAAAACAAAAGTTAAGATACATACAGAAACAGCACATTGTACAGTTAAAAAAAACCCGCATTGGTACAGATTTGGGGTAGATTGGTCAAAAAATACTTACACTGATCTCCAAACTCCATTTCATGTATAATTTGATGAATTTTCAGCTTGGTAGCCGATTTCCGCTGGAGGGGCATCCTCTGTAATAATGGGAGCAAGCTGTTCAGAAATGCCTGATCTGAGTCGACTGGTCCCGGGTCTGTGTTCGCACGTTCAATGGCCTGTGCGATGCGTTCCTCAAAATCATTGGAGGGCTCAACACGGCGCCGGCGTCGGCGCACTGGCAGCACGCCAACACCTCCCTCTCTCTCCTGCACCCTCTCTCCGTTCACCACTACTGCTGCTGCTGCTGCTGCTGCTGCTGCTGCTGCTGCTGGTCCTTCCTCCTCCTGGTCTACCTCATCTTCCATCACCTCCTCTCCTTCTCCATTCTCATTCGCTCCCTCTCTCTCAGTCGCATTCGCTCCCTCTCCCTCTCTCTCATTCGCTCCCTCTCTCTCAGTCGCATTCGCTCCCTCTCCCTCAGTCGCTCCCGGGTCTCCTCTGGTGCCTCTCTCCTCTCCATCTCTACCTGCCTCCACTTCCGCTTCTCCTTCTCGTCCTGCCTCTTCCGTGTGGGAAAGGTTGGAGGTGGTCCTCCGGGGGGTTATAAAGGGCAGCAAAAAAGCCATAATCTGGCTATATCGCCAGGGGCGACGCTGAGAGGCAGCCGACCCACTGACCCGCCTAGCCTGCTCCTCTCTCCTGTGGCGCACATGTTTTTGCATCCTCCACTGAAAATCATACATACAGTTTTAGTGCACAAACTCTACAATGCGCCTCATTCACCTATCACTCTTACAAACAAAAAACAATGACTGGTGAATGAGGCCCATTGATCTTATGACTACATAAAAAAAACTGTGGAGCTCTATTCTCGATGTCAGGTTCCTACGAGCTCCACAGTCCCGCCCACAGCCTTGTCCGGAAGAAAAAATCCAATACAATTTCTCCATTGACAATTGGAGAATAAGCCATAACATCGTAACCGTCCATGGTAGACTTAAAACCAGCTACGATGTGACTAAGCGATTATACCTGCTCATATAGATGTCAAAAGTTAATGGGGGCATCAACCTTGTTTTGAGAAAACAATGCTTTATTCACGATTTAACGAGAGAGTACTACACTACCCGACACCTTAACGTGTAAAACTGGTGAAAGCAGAGCCTTTGATTGGTAGAGATCGCCGTTGCCATGGCAATCCCAAACAAACTGTACTCAACTTTTCCCGCGCCTATCGTCCAGCTATGTCTCGCTGGAACTTCAAAACTTAAAATGGCTGCAGGGCTGTCAGGACCGATGTGTGGTCTTCCGAAAAAGAACGGTTTTCTCATCTTGAAGGTTGAATTTACTCAATGGAAACGGTAGGAAGTAATCATCTTCTTTTCTCAGATTAATATGGAACCATGTTAAACTATGGTTAGGCTGCAAATGTTGGAAATGTGTGTACGTTTGCAAAGCATCGTGGGATTTGAGTTCTCTATCTCGGAATTTAAGATATGTACACAGTCTTGTACCTTTCGCTTTTTTTACATTTTCTGTTCATTTTTTCACTCGAAATTATAAGTTATATGCTTCTGAGTCACATCGTAGCTGGTTAGCCTAAGGCATGGTCTAAAACTCTTTATATCCGAATTTTTCCAGAAGTCAATGGGAGAAATGAATGAGAAATTTACTTCCGGACAAGCACCTCTCTCGGAGGAGGGGCGGGACTGTGGAGCTCTATTGGAATGGGGGAAAGAACATCGTCTCCGCCATAGGAACCCATTCAATTTAGCGTCAAAAGGTAGTAGTCAAACTTTTAATTAACGTGTCATTTTTATAGTTTTAGTCATTAGCGGGAGAGACTAAGGCCTGATATATACACAAATCGAATTAGGTCCGTTTGGATTATACGAGATGCCCGTACGAGGTACGTGAAGACCGGTGGATCTTCACTAAAAAAATAATGGGTTCCTATGGCGCTGCATATGCGGAGATGTTTTGTTTCCCCCATTTCAATTTGGCTGCGGTCATGAACCTGACATCGATTTGTGTATATATCAGACCTTAGTCTCTCCAGATAATGACTCAAAGTTAAAAAATGACACGTTAATTAAAAGTTTGACTACTACCTTTTGACGCTGAATTGAATGGGTTCCTATGACGGAGACGATGTTCTTTCCCCCATTCCAATATGGCGGAGGACTGTGACGTAGGAACCTGACATCGAGAATATCAACCTTTCTACTCTCTCCGCCATTTTGTTTATTTTTATTTTTCCCCCCAAAATGCTTTCCGACGCTTTCCATTGTTTCATACGACGTCCACTGGGGGCGCATTGCATATTACGGAACTGATTTTACGTGCCAATGTGAAGGCGGCTTTACATGCTTCATTCTGCAGTACCGAATTGCCTCAAACTCCATGTCTGAACCTATTAGGTGTACATAGTGAAGCTTAATGAGTCACATTATCAATACATACATTCTTGTTCAAATGTAAGCTGTTGGTAAGATGACTGTCATGGTGTAGATTCACAGCTCTCCAACATCAGCTAGAGGTGTTTAATTGCAGTGAATAAAGTAAAGATTAAAATTAATCAGACTATTTAAGCCTACACACCTCTTCTCATCTCGGCTGTTTGCCTCGTTCCTTTGAGGATTCTCTCAGCTAGAGACTCTGCAGAGCTCACACCCCTCACAAAACACACCTCCTGAAAACGTGAGGAGGTGATCCTGCATCGACGTAGGTGATGCCACCCTTGGTCTGCTGGCTAGTCCCTTGTAGCTGCCTCAATGCTGTGGGCCATGTCCATAGTGACCATCAGGCTCCTGATGTGGAAGTGCTCCCTCTCAGTGCACACATGAACGCACTCTGTTGGTGCAAGCCTGTACTCATCTAGAGGCAGTGCTGGATGTGGTGGGCCATCTTTATGGAGTGTTACCTCTTTAGTAGGCAACATGGGCTGCTGGTAAGACAGCACACTCCCCTTTTGTGCCAGGCCAAACACAGTCTCCACCAAGGTCTTCTCCGATGTGACACCCATAGTTGTGACAAGTGGTTTATCTGTGACACTAAAGTCTTCATAGGTATCATCAATTTCAAGCAATGAGAACTGTAAAAGCTCCCCAACCACGCCTTTATGGAGTGTGTTTCTGTGATAGACAGTAATTACAATGTTAGGCATCCAATGCAATAATATAAATACAACATGTTTGTTTTCACTGCCAGTTTAAGTTTTTTTATACAAATTTTATACAAATTTCACTCTGAAATGTAAAATCCACATACATTAATAATGTGATTACAGTATCACTACTTCACCTGATGCCTCCTTCAGTCTTTCTGTTGCGTTTTGGCCTGGTGACGACCACTTTATCGATTGGCCCAGGTTTCACTCCCTTACAGTAGACAGACAAGAACACATTCAATATCAACACAAATAGACAAGGGAAGTAAATGAAAAGAAAAATGTGTGAAGTAATAATAATAATGACAATAATAATAACAATAAAAACCATAAGATGGACTTCTAACTGCCTACACTTAAAACCTCTTACTGCAGAAGCGCCCCTCACTGGGCCCACCGCCGGGCCCGCCCTGACTTTCAAAGTTAAATTTATGTAAACTGTGAGTATTATTAAAATACAAGCCAGATATCCAGCTCATATAATTACCGAACATAACATACTTTGGTCAACTTCATTAAGAGGTTTTAAATATCTCAGAGCAAGAATACTTGACCTATGACCCTTACTGCTGTTCTGGGTTTCATTGCCTGCATGTTCTCTCAGCATGTTTTTTTTTCAGTGTTGGGCATTTTCAAAGGTTTCTACATATCCAACAGCAAGTTGCTGTTCTTTTTGTTATTGTTAAAATCCTGACAAACAATAACATTAGGCTATAGTTTGGTCAGTAGCCTAAGGTAAATGTTTCTCTCTTTTGGCACTGGGCCTGGTGACTGTTCTTGTAGGCTATCTTAACTAAGAAACATAGACCACCTGCTGCTCTCTAAACCATAATTGCGTTGCTTTCTTCATAGAGGATGACCATGACCAGGAAACAGGATGGCCAGCAGGAGAGCAAAGAGCTGAAGAGGGTACAGGTTTGATACTTCTCTTCTTTTCATTTCTTTTTTTAACTAACCGTTTTGGGCTTTTGTCTTTGATTTATAGAGAGGCAGAGAGTGGGGGGAATGACATGCAGCAAAGGGCCACTAGATTTGGGATTCAAACCAGGACCCGTTATAGCAAGGACTATAGTCCTGCATGTGCAGTAGCACCTGTTCAACTCACTGAGATATAGACTATCTATATAGCTTCACATGTTTGAAATGCTACAAATAAGACACTTTTCTCTTCAGTTGGCCTAAAACGGCTCATTATATTAGTGTACATGAGGGAAATTACTGTAGTTTATCATTGATATTTGCATTTTTATTTTATTTTTTTAAGTGGAAAGAGAAAGAGAGGAGGAGGCAGAAGCAGGGCAAGATATTGATGATGACAGCCCAAGTTGTCAGGGAGATGATCAAGATATTCCTGATTGCTGGACACCTAATATGTTTAGGCAGAAAAAAGAACAATATAATCTAACAAATTTATCCTTTGTGCAGAATCTTGGGGTAATGTATGATGCTTTGGAAGAGCTCGCTGAATTCTCTCTCTCACCACAACTCAGGGACATGACACTACCTAAGGCTGAAGCAAGCCTCAGTCGGCAGATCAGAGTATTGAGGTCAATGGCAGTCCAACCAGGACCAAGGGCAGAGGAGGCTCAGTCTGCAGTGGATTTAAAGGTATTTAAAGGAGTTCCACTGACAAACAATTCGAGGCACACAAGAGAAATAAATCACCAACATTTTTTCCATGCATTGGCTACAAGCATTGAGAACAGAATGGGATGCCTGCCGGGTAAACAGAGAAGCAAAGAAGAATACCAGAGCTTTCTTAACAGTGTTAAAGTCTTGCAGCCCTCCAACTGGCCAGATGGATGTGGGATTCGATATGCCGAAAAGGAGATTCAGGAACTCTGCTCCTTTTTCAATCTTCTTGATGGGAGACAAATTCAGAGAGGGATGCGGGAGTACATTGACATGGTCAGACTCCAAGCTGTTAATGAAATAAAACCACCAGAAGAACTGAAACCCCTCCTTCAAGCAGTGGACACACTCGTCATCTCTACTGCTGAATGTGAGCATGGGTTCAGTCAAATGAACATTTTAACAACAACCAGAAGCTCGCTAGAAGTAAAAAGTTTGTCAGCCTTGCTATTCATCAGGTGTGTTGGCCCTCCATTGACACTGTTCAAACCAGATGTCTATGTAAAGTCTTGGCTTCAAAGCCATTGCCTAGCCAATAATCTACAAGCAAGAGCCCGGACAATTGACAACAAAAAACTTGATTATGAGAATCTTTGGAAACTTCTGTAACAGTGTGAGAACAGAGGTGTGTGTGTGTGTGTGTGTGTGTGTGTGTGTGTGTGTGTGTGTGTGTGTATGTGTGTGTGTGTGTGTTTGTGTCCATAGCAGTGTGAGTACAGAAGTGGTGAATGTTGAGATGTCCCTGTGTGTGCTAGTTGATCTGCATTCACATGAATGAGAGCAGGAGATCCGATCACAGCTCTGTCTGTACACAGTGAGGTACATGAGAATGGCAGCCATCAAAAACGACTCACTTACCAATTTTACAGTCTTTTGTGTCTGGACACCTTAAATTTAAAAAATAATCTCAGTTTATATTTGTTTTACATTTATACATTTGGAAGATGCTTTTATTGAAAGTGACTAATTTGTTCAGTTACTTTATCAGTTACTTCAGGGTTCCTCTAGTCTAGAACTCTTTAGGAAGTGCCTTTCTCACATAGTGTGTGCTATGTATTTGAGTAATTTGTAAGATTCATTATCAGATTTTATAAATTGTTTCAGTGGTTTCATTTATTTGTTTTTACATTTAAATTAAAATGGACTTGACTTGACATGAGACGTTCATTTACAATGTTTTTCTGAGGTTTTAATAGATTAATCACGAAAATATTAAAAGTACTATAACCAAGGTTTGCAGAGTACTGCATGAAACACTTAAAATATCATGAATTATTGACTTTTAAAACAACACTTAGTTACTAGATTGATATCTTATTAGAGAATGACCAATGCCCTTATGCAACAGTACTCGCTTAACCAATGTTCAAGAGAATCTGCAATGCTTTACAAGGGATGTGTAATGTTAGAGCTACAGGGTGTAAAGAGAAGGCAAGTAAAAGCAAAACTAAGAACTAAGTAGATGGCTAGATTGGTCATTATAACTAGTCATTGTTGAATGCATTATATAATTGATGTTTGGTTCACTAATTCAGATCTGATAAATGATAAACTTCCAAGTTATTTAGTATATTTAAGTGATAATGTTACTCTGAACTGGAATCAATTTTAGCAACTCGACGGACATGATCTAAAATGTTAGTGACACATAAAATGTACATGAATTGGAAGAAATTCAGGATTTGCCAATATCCAGCAGGTCACGCTATAAATGGACTAGAATACAGGAAATTGCATCTAAGAAATTCAAAATGTTCTGGGGGAGGACCCCCATACCCCCCGCAAGACTAATCCCCAGATGCAAATTCACCATCCCCCCTGCCACTTTTTAACAACTCGACTACTAGTGGTGTCGACCTGTCAGATGCCCTGATAGGCTATTACAGCATCCTCCACAAGACCAAGAAGTGGTACAAATCTTTCTTCTACCGCTTCATTGACATCGCTATCGTGAACGCCTTTATCCTCTACAAGGAGATGGCCATTGTGAGGCAGGAAACCGTGATGCCACAAAAGGCCTTTCGTGAGGTTATAGTGATGGAGCTGAAAGCAGTGGGCTCTGCCAGCACAGCCCCTCCACAGCCACCCCCTCCTGCTGCCCCAGGTGCCACGCACAAACCACTACATTTTTCACAAGATGGCACTGCAGGTCGAAGGAGGTGTGTCCACTGCCACCAGAAGACCACAGTTAAATGCGCCTCCTGTGATGTGTGCCTCTGTTTTACAATAAACAGGGACTGTTACAATGCATGGCACACCCTGAACGATTTGTAATTATTCTAGTTATTTGTATATATTTATGTAAATAGTTATTCATGTAAATAGTTGAATATACTTATGTAAATAGTTATTTATGTAAATAATTATTTAGTAAATAGTTTTGTATGTAAATAGTTATTTAGCAAATGGTTTTGTATGTACATACTTATTTATGTAAAAAGTTTTATATATTTACATGTATGTAAATAGTTAGTTTTTGTGTGATCGATGTGTGTTTGTGTGTTTTGCACTTTACATATTTGCACTTTGAATATGACTCAGGTTCATCCGTTGATGTAACTAGTTTTTGTGTGTTTTTGCACAGTTCAGTTTCAACATTTATATATAAAAAGTTTGCCATTGCACTTTGTTTGGCCTTTTTCTATCAAAATCTCTTAGGCGGATTAGAAGAAAATATGGGTTTTGTGTGGTTATGCTTATGTCATGCTGTACCTAAATGGCTGACATTGAATTATTCATACCTTGAAAGATACCTCAAAGTGTTAGCTTTCATTTAAGACCAATATTGTGTTTCTAGACAAAGGGGTTCTCAAGTAACAAGCCTTTGAAACCTAGTACGCAGTCTTGGTAATCAAAGTCCCTTTTGGAGTCTACAAATGGACCTACTGTAAGAGAAACGCACAGACATACTTATAGAAAACAAATCATATAAAATCAATTTTTTAGTCTTTTGAATTTTTTGCTGCAGTAAGCTGTGACCTGTAGCTATGGTCTTGTGCTGTCCTAGATGGGGGCACAGCAGTGTGTTTTAGTCAGTTTACAGATGTTTTACTTGGACGGAAAATAAAACCTCCTTTCTAGCCCCTGTAACTCAGTGTCTGTAAGGCTGGGAATAGCCTAACTCTGACACTTGTAAAAAAAACTAGAGAGTGTTACCTTTCCAGTGATATCAAGCCAGAGGCGATTGCTCATTGAGTGCAGGGGAGGCTCAGCCTCCTCTAAAATATCACGGAAAATTGCATGAAATAATGCCTATTATGAGCTACATTAGCAAGCCTAATATTTCAACTAGATCATGCTAAAAACGTGTTCAACTTCATGGCTATATCGTTATAGTTTCGTTTTGCAACAAGGTTTTCCCAGCTAACAATTTCTGGTTAGGAGAACGTTTTTAGAACGTTTTTTTCCTGGTTAGGAAAACGTTGCCTGAAAGTTGCGAAAGTTGCCACAAGGTTCCCCAGGAAAGTTTTCTTGACGAAAATACTACGTTTTTTTCTGGTTGTTTATTTTGGTTAGCAGAACGTTCTCCTACCCTTTAGGGAACTTTACTATATTTGGTTGCATTAACGTTCCCCTAACCTCCCAGCAACAAAGTGTAAAGGGGGAAAAATATGTAGAATTATCGTGACATAGAGGCATGGCTCCGCTATACCCTTGCCGTCTGCGGCGGCAGCCTGTCTGCAAGTTGGGCAAGCGAATGTCTCTGATGATTAAGGCAATGACAATATACCACACACATATTGACTCACTTACCATTAGCTGCTTGTTGAACTGCGACGAATACGGCTCGTTATCACGTACCTGCGTCAGCTAAGTATTTAAATGCGGTTAGGTCTAATACTTTCTTGTCTACGGTGTCTTTTCCTATAATAAACGATTAGTCAGATCAAAACATAAGCAGAGCAGGCGCTAGCCTAACACACTGTTTCAACATTAAAAACTGGCTGTTTTTATTGCATCGTATGCCATTAAAAGTCCTCGGTTCAGAATTATGATGGCTTTTGGTTTATTTTGTTTTAAATTGGGACTGGGAATTGTGGGATAGGCTGAGTGAACAGCACAGTAAGGCTATAACTTGGACGTGTGTTAATATAAAACAATTCTCCCCGGGAACATTGTGCTGTTAGATGCAGTCTCAACGTTTGAGAAAGAATTCATTGGAGTCCTCATCATATTTTCATAACAAATAAAGCTTTAAAAACATGAATGCATTTAAGGTGCCACTCTAATCGATTATGGATTAATCCAACACTATTCGTCAGATTAGTTAGCATGAAATCGTTGTGTGCCTGCCTGGGACTATGGCTAGCTAGCTCTTCCACCCGGTTTACCCTGTACAGTGTTTTTTAAAAGCCTGTTGGATTTAATGGAACAAGTGCATGGAGAACGATGTGAAGAATGTGATCGATACCATACAGCCAGTAGCCTACGTGAGTAACTTTATCTCTGTGTTATCCAAATGTTAAAGTTAGCGAGGTTGAGTCTGCTAAAACACCAACACCCCAGAACTCACGGAGATGGAAGTTTCTCAACCTAGCTTCGCTGGCCCCTTTAGCTGACGGGCTGGCTCTGGTCGGCCGAATATCAATCCAACAGAGGGGGGAAGAATAGAATAGGGCTATATGTCGATTTTGCAACAAATTATTCCGACTTTGCAGGGTGGCTGCTGGCCGTGTTCAATTGGAAACTCATAGAAACTCTGGGGCGATTTTCATCAATCAACCCCACGCACATAACCAGAGAATACCGATATGGTTATACAAATAAGATACCTAAAAACAACTAAGTAGCAACGTTGTGTGAAAAGAGAAATGCAACCAGAATATAACGTTTTTTTCTTTAGTTGTAATAACGTTCGGGAAACTTTGATAACCTGGAGCTAACGTTCTCTCCAGGGTATTAGAAGGTTACTGATAAACTAACCACAGGAGAACCAGCGGCTAACGTTATTTGCTTGCTGGGATTCAACCAGAATATAACGTTTTTTTCTTTAGTTGTAAAAACGTTAGGGGAACGTTATTTGTTTTGACAACCTGGAGATAACGTTCTCTAAACGTTATTAGTAGGTTGCTGAAAAACGAACCATAGGGGAACCAAAAGCTAACGTTAGTGAAAGTTAGCAGAACGTTAATTGTTTGCTGGGTTGCCTGTCATCTATCGTGATTTCGCACGTCTACTGCATTGCTGTGACGACACGATCCATTAAAATCCCCATAGAGGCTCGGCCTCACTGGACTTCAATGGCACTACGGAGTGGGCTGGTCTCAGTGCAGGAAAAGCTAGATTAATATTGGATAAACGCCGCAAAATCGTCATATCCAGGGAAGCCCAGCCTCTCTGGGGGTGAATGCAGGGTGAATGGGACAGTGGGATGGCTCGGATGCCGAGCATCTGTATGATGATTGGAGGAACCGTCATTTTTTTTGATTGACAAGCATATTTCGCGATTGCACAGGAAGTTCCAACAGAGACGGGCTCATGGTTTCAAGTTCAGGGATGCGTGAAAGTTACGGAACCTTACAGGGTTGGCAGGTGAACTCGAGAGGCAAGGCTCAAATTTTAATAATTCTATTGCATGTCGTACACAACATATCCTATCAATAAAACCGTAATGTGGAGTTACAGAGTTCGTGATTTGCATTTGTTTCAGTTGTGTATTTAGGCTAAGTTGTAGGCTAGCCACATAGCTCGCTATAATGTGTTGCTTGGCTAAATTGCTAATGTTTACTTGAATTTTATAAGCTATTTGATAGCATTTCCCACCATGGGAGATTCCAAATAAAACAGCAAGGCATATTGTAGAATAGTCACGTACTATAACTCTAGTAGGCTACCAAATAGCATATTTAACCCCCCAAAGTGAACTGGTAAAATGTAAGCTTAGTTCTAATCTAACCAAGCCAGCTGCATTGCAATGTCTCAGAACCTACGTATCTGACGAATCCAGCGCCGCGCCGGATTAGTTTATAGGCTACTGTTGGGTCTATTCTGTTTTAGGATATATTTCCCCCTCAAATAACAACATAGCAGCAATAATATTAATTTAATAGTTGACCATTTTTATCAGAGCTTCCCCTGTTCCAATGAGCAGCAACCGCCACTGTATCAAGCACACCCCTGAGTGTAAAGGTATATGTGAGCTGTACCACTTTTAATTTGGGTATGCCGTTTTGACCAAAAACAAGGAATTTCACCCCATCCATATTAAGCATACTACTGATCTTTGGGTTCTTGAAAATGGACTGTAACATTTGTAAAGGCTGGCTTACATTGCACGATTTTGGCCTGTTTTAACAGTCGGCGACTAAATTTCCAAAATCGGGCGGAAATCTTGAGAGTTGTGCTAGAATCGCAGCGCGCTCCCGTCATCTAAATCGTTTAGTGTAAGGTGCCAATCTTAGCGGTTTTAAGTCCGTCGGAGGCAGTCTTTCTCTAGTTTTGCCGTTACGACAATATCAAACATGTTTGATATTATCGGAAGTCTTTTCAGTCGTGGCTCATGCAAATACTGACGTGAACATTAAAAACCAATAGTAACCTCTCGCGAACACGAAAACAGGAAGGGGCAAAATAGGCGACAGCTGTAGCCTGTATGATTATTTGTTATTTCATTTCTTATAATTTATTAGTCGGCTATTCTACGAGACAGAACAACTCTATATCTGCTAGTGATGTCACACATCAAACAATGCTGCAGAAACGCGAAAAAAATACTTTGATATGAGTAGGCTATCATGTGATTTCCTGTTAATGATGACGTGTAGCCTATTGCACGATGGAAATAATTTGAAGGAATCTAGCAGCAGTCTTGTAAATAGTGACCCACAGTCTTTGCAAAATCCTAATCTGAGACTGGCCTGTGACTAGACTGTGACTAAAAACTCAATGAATTGTCTTTAGATGTGAGAGGGTCTGATACTGTAGTCTTTCAAAAATCTTTTCCAAATCTTTGCAAAGTCTGGCAATGTAAGGTAGGCTTAATATGGGAATGTAAGAAATTTGTCAGTCACAATTACCTGGTCATAAGTACCAGTTTTCTTGTTCCTTCTGTTATCAAATCTGACCCCAAGTACTTTTTCTACAGGATTAACAAGTGCCCGTTTCTCTTTAAAATACGACTTTCTTTTAGGGCGCTTTCACACCACTAATTCGATTATTTGGTCTGCTTCAGGCAGTGAAATTGTTATTATGTAGCATATAGACTACAGTGAGGTCCGCTTTCACACCAGAAAACGAACCAAAATTGGCCTGATTGATTTTTCCTCAATGTTTATCTTCCAGTAGAAATCGGCGCCAATTTTGACTCACTATTTTGACCTACAGTCTATGGTTTGGACCCCAGTTCGCGTTCTCACCAGAGGGACCGCACCAGAGGTCGACTTTTGGCGCAGAGTCAAGCGGACCGAGACCTCCTCTTTTTGGAGGTCTCGGTCCGCTTGTTTTGGTGCGCACCCGAGTGCAATTAATGCTTTCACACCAACGAAAACGAACCGAACTAAGAGGTTTTGGTACGAATGGACCGTTTGGTGCGCACCAAACGATGTTGGTGTGAAAACACCCTTAGAGACTGAATTAAGGGAGGTGAAAGGATTTTCAATTTCATTAAATGCCTGTGTGATTTTACTGAATGTTTCTTGGTTTTCTGAAGGTAAACAGCAAAGTGAGCCCATCTACAGTATTTTGGCCAACACCTGTTGATATTAAATGTGCTATGACCGATCCACACACATCCATGGTGTTTTTGTTTGATATCGGCAAATCTTTCAAATTTGTAACACATTTGCCCACATTTAAGATACAGTGTTCTCCCAGGCAACAAACCATGAACACATTTCAGGTGTCTTATAAGAACATTTGACCCATCAAAACTGTCATTACAAAGGAAACACAACATTCTGTATTTACCAGTTACACTGCTACCCGTCAATGAAGGAATCTAGCTCTGATTTCTGCAACCCGTGGCGTCTCTTTAACTTTGCCAATGTCTATTTCATAAACTGTCGTCTGGATGAAGGTGTACATCTTGTGCAACATGCTAGAGGTACCAAATACGAAGTGCGTCTTGAACAGTTCATCGAAGGTACCAACTGCACTCACAGCCTGGCAGGCTATGGCTTGCTTGTCCAGAATGATGAAGTAGCCATGAATGCGGCTCCTCTTGCTACCGATGGCAAGGAGATAGGGCTGTCTCTTCTCTTCGTTGCTGTCAAGGTGCTGCTGTATGCTGGTTCCTGCCTGTGGATGACACAATGCAAACAGTGCAACAGTTTTTTTTTTACAGTGCATCTACTTAAACACCTCAAAATGCCAGACATTAATGGACAAGGACTTGGGTTTACCATGACAACAGGTACAATCAAATGTATGATTTGTACAAACCTTCTAGAAGATTACAAGGTGCTTTTCAGCTTGGGAAGCAGACATTTTGCCAGGTTTCTTCCGACCTTGTGCTGAAGGTGGTATCAAGTAGAGGAGGAGAACGATTGCCGACAGGTCACTGTCCCATCCTGGAAAAAAAAATCTATGACTCACAGGAACACTGGTTCAAACAGGATTATTGTAAAATCAAAAACGGCAAACTTCCTAAGTCAAAATTGGCCCTGACTTTGTTTACACTTTAAGACTACATAACCAGTGTAACTATAAAAGGAATCTAATATTGTTTTAAAATGTATATATCCTTACCCACGTCGCCTTGGTCATCTCCATCACTAGTGGCCAATTCTGCAGCATCAATGAGGTCTTGAAGGTCAGATGTACGATGAAGGCCCTTACTTTGTGCTATATAACCTTTTCCTTGAAGGCAGTTGGCCATCTCTCCTTAAACTTATTGGACGTAGTCTCCCCGAACATCATCAGAAAGTCCTGCTCAATCTTAAAAGATAAACATACAGTTGCTGTTAAAGGTGCTAAAATGTCCATCAAATTTTATACGACAATGATGAGATGAATATGCTTGAATGTTTACTCTAAACTTGTTGACCAATGTTCTCAGAAATTAAATGGATAGATATTAAATATTTAAACAAAAAAAAGGTCTCTAAATGGAACCCGCTACCATTTTATGAAATTAGCTTATTCACCATTTTCCTTTTTTTGTTGTTGCTATTGTTGTTTGGCTCACTTTCACTCATGACATGCTATTCAGCAACTAAAGATTCCATTCAATATGCTAAGCTAGTCTAGGGGGTGCTGCCGGACTAAAACAATGTAGCCTACATTGACAAAAATGCTTTTGCTCACTTATTTTAGTCAAGGGGAGACTGAAAAACCCCAATTTGAAATGGTGCTTCCGGTTGACAGCATGTGAAGGATGCTGATTTGAAGCTCCTTACAAAATCTCCTTTCAAATGTGATTATTAACGTCGAAATATATGGTTTAGCTTACCCTGCAAAGAACATTTATAGTTTGTTTCAAGAGGTAGGCCTATGAACTTTAGCTGAAACGAAGGAATTTAAGCCAAAGAAAACTAAACGGAAACGCCAATCAAAGAAAGTGGAACAAACAATGGCTGAGAGCAACCTCGAACAAAGTTTGAAGTCTATGTTGACCGAATTCAAAGAAGACATATTGTGGTGAACGTAAAAATGCAAACATTCGTTTCCTGTTCATTGGTTGGCGATTGATGGGACTGATTGATGTGTGACCCCGCGTTCACACTGTCTACGTCCATCAACGGATCTCATTAGGCTCGTTCACAATGAGCTGCGGCTGACTGAAGGCCCAATCACATTCCACTAGGTTGCGCCTTGATGTGATTACATCCAAAATGTTTTTGTTGTGCTTGCCGCCGACCTTAGCGCAAAATAGGTGGGATTTTGTAAATTGACGTCATACATGCGCCAATTTGTGAATATACGTCACGTCTGCGTCTGGTATTCTCACTGTCTATTAGCACGGTTACATGCTGCCACTCAGACATGCCACCACTACGACATGCTTCCATTTAGACATGCCTCTATTTCGACATGCTGCTATTTAGACATGCTGCCAATCCGACACATTTTAGTACCCCCATTCCGACAATTTACAAATCCTATTTTTTTCCAAGACAATTTAACGGACCCTATGAGCCCGACGGACGCAAAGTGCGTCAAAAAACACACCCATTTTTCTCTGTACATTGCTCCGCGATTATTAGTCATAGCGAGATGAGACCTATATTGCATGAAAGAGCAGAACCGGGGCTTTAACGAGACTAGACAGTGTCTGTACGATCAAGTATGAAAATAAAATAAAATCATGAATTTAAATCAAAGTAGCCTATAGGCCTATCATATTTACAGTCTATATTGCTCCACGCAGCCACTGCTCTCGCTTGGATTACTCCGGGACCAGGCATCGCAGGCAACAGACACGCATATCAAATGAAAGAGGAGAAACAGAGCTTTCCATTGATACCAAACACATCGATCCTTTTGTGTTATAAAAACAGACGAAGTGACAAACAAATAAGAATGTCATATAGCTTCGGCTACCGCTACTTTCGTTTGATTTAGGCTACTCGTGAAACCATGGTAAAAAATATATGGCTTGCATGTCAGATAAAAGAGGAGAGCTAGAGCTATCCACAGATGCCAAATACAACCTTCTAGGTCATAAAACAGACAAAGTGACAGGAAAATAATAACTGTAACATAAATAGCCTATTAATTACCTCATGTCGGAATGGCACGTTGTTTGAAAAAAAAAGTTAAATACCGCCACTGCGACCATGAAAAAAAAATATGTCGGAGTGGTGGGACTTTTTCCCATAAGGAGACATGCCTCCACTACGACAATTGGACGTCAATGTCGGAGTGCTGGTATGTCGGAATGAACGGCGGATACCTATTAGCACGACAACAACTAGGGAACATGTATCTGTCTGTGAAGCAAAAGAAGGCCTTGGCACTTGCCCTGGGGCCCGTTGCACAAAAGCAGAATTAAGACATCCGGGATAAGTTACTGAGCCGCGATCACTGAATCCTAACAAGAGCATACCGGCTGAATTGGTTGCACAAAGACCAATCCAGGATGAGCAGACACGGATTCATCAAGCCAGGTGTACGTTATTCGGTGTATGTGCGCGTTCTCGTTTCTCCCCCAAATAACCGCGGTTGGAATAAAAAAGACGCGAAAAATAGCGTCTTGCACACAAAGTGAACAACCGCTTTTGATATAGACTAACAACGAGGTAAAGTTTTACTTTTTTGGATGGGGGATCATGATTATTTCTGTTACATAGCGGGAGTAGGTGTGGCAGATCAACTGAATGCAAATTTACGTATGCACCCACGTGTGAGAGCTTCCTTGTCTCGCCACCGCAAAGATGCACAAAGTATCTTAATTTGTCTTAAAAGCCGAATTAGTTGAAAACATCTTCGAAAAATGTCCCCTCCACTTCCAATCAACTACTAGCCTACAGCAGCCTATTCATCAAACATCTGTCAAAAAAGAAGCAAACAACGAGTAGGCTATGTTATTAATTATAAGGCCACCATAATTTAAATGACATCCATATGGTAGGCTATTAGGCAGACATTCTGATGTGTTTTGCGAGTAAATGCATGTAGCAAATAATATATAAATGGAATCTACAGCTCTTTAAAAAAAATCACGTGGAGGTCTCATTTGAATGACAGCTAGCTGAACCAATCAGATAATGTAATTACCATTAGAATCAACTTATCTTGGATGTTAGCCTGGTCAGGAGCAGGCTAGCTCCACAGAATAAATCGCCATGGTAACTTATACCATAACATATCCTGCTGCCCCCTATCCCGCTTTTGTGCAACTGGATCACGGATAAATTGAGCCAGGATAACCAAGATATCCCGGGTTAATCCCTTATCCTAGTTTTGTGCAATAGGCCCCTGGTCATCAGAAGGAGAAGAGCTGAAGCAGCAACAAAATGGGTGTGGGTGCATCAGAGAGCAGTTGGGAGAATTCCGGCTAGTGAAGGAGCTCCGTTGCTACGATGACCGGTTTCAGGGGTACTTTCGGCTAATCAGGGAGCTGCTGACGAGAGTTGGTCTTGCTATCTCCAAGATGCGGACAGCTTTCCGAGAGCCCATTTCTCCGATGGAACGTCTGGCAATTTGTCTGAGGTAAGTGGTTTATATGAAAATGAAATATGTCATAAAATATCTAGCATCGCTAAATGTTGTTGCTGCACAGGTTTTCTGTTTACTTGGCTAGCAGCTAGCGGTGGTGATTATGTGTGTCCTTGTGATAGTAATACGCTGATGATCATGTTCTTATAGACTGATGATTATTATCAATGGAATTGCATTTTTCTGTTTAGTTGGCGAGCTGTGGTGATAAGATTTGTGACAGTTTTACTGACTGTGGTATTAACGAGCTACTGATGATCATTTTTATAGACTGCTGATGATTATCAATGGAATTGCATTTTTCTGTTTAGTTTGCGAGCTGTGGTGATAAGATTTGTATACGTTTGACTGACTGTGATAGTACTGATGATCATTTTTATAGACTGATGATGATTATTATCAATGGAATTGCATTTGTGTGCCTGTGTTACATCTTCCAACTTGAATGATGATTTCGTTTCAGATACCTGGCCACCGGGGATTCCTATAGGACCATTGCCAGCAGTTTCCGGGTGGGCTTGTCTACTGTTGTAGGCATTGTACCCGAAGTCTGTCGGGTCATTAGGGATAGCATGGTGGAGGAATTCATGCCTGTTCCAACTACTGCCCACTGGAAGGAGATCACCCAGGGCTTCCAGGAGACCTCTAAGTTGTGTGGGGGCAATAGATGGCAAGCATGTGGTGATCCAGGCACCACATAATTCTGGTTCCCAATACTACAACTACAAGGGAACCTACTCCATTGTGCTGCTGGCGGTTGTGGATGCTAGGTACCTTTTCAGGGTGGTGGATATTGGATCCTTTGGGCGCAGTAGCGACGGAGGCACCCTGTCTGCCTCTGCTTTTGGAGAAGCCTTGCGGGAAGACAAGCTGGGTCTCCCTGAGGATGCCCTCATCCCTGGCGCGGAACACCTGGGGCCCATGCCTCATGTGTTTGTGGGGGGTGAGGCTTTCCCCCTAAGGTAAGTGTTGGAATTGATTTGTATGAATTGCATGTAGAGATCTAACGGCATGATTCACAATGTAATTACAATGACATTGATATTGTAGGATTTTGAACAGCAGTGCGTCAAACTGTATACAGCTCTGGGAAAAATTAAGAGATCACATTTTTGAGTGACATTTGAATGAGTTGATTGTCATATTCAAACTTGCAGTGGTCTCTTATTTTTTTGCAGAGCTGTATATCAGTTATAATTGTGATGTGATGTGTGTACAATGTTAATTGTTGAAATTTCAATCTGTATCAATCTGTAATTTCAATGTGTATCTACATATCCAACTGCTCTTATCAGGAGGAATTTGCTGAGGCCCTATCCTGGAAAGGACCTCACCCAGCAAAAGAGGACCTTCAACAACCGCCTTTCACGTGCCAGGAGAATAGTGGAGAATGCTTTTGGAATTCTTGCTGCACAGTGGCGGATCTATCACCGGGTGATTGGAGTGGGCCCTGAAAATGTGGATGCCATTGTCAAGGCAACTGTTATTCTCCACAACTTTCTTCGCTGGAATTCCCCAGGAGAACCTCCCTGCCCAGACAACATCGTCATCCCTGCTATGCGGAATGCAGGGAGAGTGGGCCCCAACAACTCCAGCCAAGAGGCCATAGCCACACGGGAGACTTTCAACACCTACTTCTGTCTTCCTGAGGTCTAAGGTCTCTGTTGTATTCATTTCAGAAAAAAAGTTTGTAGCTGTAACCATTGGCCAATTAACAAATTATATTTTTCTTCAAAAGGACAACTTAAGAAAACTCTGCCCTATGGAGCGTAGTCAGGAAATCCATCTGGACCTGACTTTTTTTTCCCTCGACAAGCTCCTGAGCCGTGGCGCCAAGCTGAGGAGGAATAACTCCGTTTCATCAGTGGTTTGGCTTAGCACATTCAACACCGAGTCCTCAAACTCATCCCCCTGCTGACCACCCTGTCTCCTCCTTTTTCGCGCAGGAACCCGAGACAGGGGAGTTGCCGGGCGAGCCTGAGGGGTTGTTGCTGGAGCAGCCAGGGTTAATGCTGGAGCAGCCTGGGTTGGTGGTGGTGTAGCCAGGGTTAATGCTGGAGCGGCCTGGGTTGGTGGTGGTGTAACCAGGGTTAATGCTGGAGCAGCCTGGGTTGTTGGTGGTGCAGCCCGGGTTAATTCTGGAGCAACCTGGGTAGCCTGGGTTGTAGGCTGAGCAGGCTCCATTGTCTCCTCTACATCTCCAAAGTCTTTCTCCTCCAAACACAGTGTGAAACACTGATCAAGGGACAGGGGCTGCTGGGGCTGGGGCTGGGACTGGGGCTGGGACTGGGACTGGGAGGTGGAGAAGTTGGACGAGCTTGCCCTCTCCCTTACAGATGGTACGGGTTGAGAATGCTCCTTTCTTTCCCGCACATCGGGAATCCCGAAGCATCGGGACTTTGCAACCGCAAGGGGGCAACATAAGACCGCCCTAATAAAATGAAGGTTCGGCTCATACCGGAAAACACGAAAAAAACCGAAGACACCGCGCTGGTGACGAGCGGAGAAAAGAGACATCACGCTCGACATGTCAGATTGCAGTTTCAGAGTTTTCGAATGTTTTACAGCCTACCTCACAGCTGGCTCTCTCACTCGACGTAGCCTATAACTCAGTCAGTCCAGCAGAGATGCCAGAGCAATGTTTGGGTCAATGGAGAGGGAGAGAAATGCTCCGCATATCCGTCTCATTTAATCCGTCTCATTTAATCATTAAAATGAAGGTGATGACTGGCGAAATTATAATCAAACGACGTTTCAATAAACCATTGTTGAAATTAATGAAAATGGTTTTAGAAGCCTTCAATTCAACCTGAAAGACTCGATAGGCAACCTTAGATTAATTCATTAATTCATTACGGTTACAAGACCGCATTTCCGTGAATAGGCTATTATTGTCAAGGCGAAGACGAAAGAGATGGACAAGATGGACATTTAGGCTACATTTATGCTAGGAATACTTAGAAATGTGTAGGCCTATAGGCTATTTTAAAACGGAGGCATGTTCATTTTAACCGGCGACGCTGGGTAGCTTACCCAGCACTTTATCACATATTTTGTCCCCACCACTTTTGACAACTGAAAATAAAATGTATTTAACAGAAATATCTTTAATAGGCCTACATGCCTATCATGTCACTTTACTTATAACCGTAGGCTACATGCATGGAGAAGATCGCGCATTTTGTAACATTGTAACAATGGATGGTCAGATAGGCCTATGCGATAGGGCAGTGAGGGTGATTCATTGTAACCATCGACTAGTAGGCCTAGCTCCGCAAAAGAAGTTTCTAGCAACTTAGAATATATGGATCTCGTTATGCATGTTTATGTTGATTCAGAGATAGACATAGACTACCGTGGGCTACTGTGCGTCAATATAACAGCATTTTATCATGTGGTGAATTAATGACTAACGTCAGTTTAACATGTCAGAACTTTTGATCGGCGTTTCAAGTGCATGCCGCGAATAAATGAACTCGACTGACTGAATCCTTTATATTTCTTGGCTAAGTGTGAAGATATTGACACTCGAACTGTGGCGTAACTGGTTGAGGCATCTTAATCACACGTCAGCGACCGGGGTTCAAAACTTACTCTACGAACCTCCGGAACCCAAGACAAGAGGCATTATTTTATTAAAAAGTTTTGCGATTTTTTTATGATTGCGATGTCTGCTGAAAAGAAAAGTTAATATGTGAATTCGTGGCTCAGCACACACACACACACACA
Organism: Sardina pilchardus; assembly: GCF_963854185.1. Taxonomy (NCBI): domain Eukaryota; kingdom Metazoa; phylum Chordata; class Actinopteri; order Clupeiformes; family Clupeidae; genus Sardina; species Sardina pilchardus. The sequence continues at coordinate 25,120,113 of NC_085016.1, read as the reverse complement.
CACACACACACACACACACACACACACACACACACACACACACACACACACACACACACACACACACACACACACACACACACACACATTTTTACATTTACATAATAGGGCTCGGGCACACGCCTTGCATTCTAGGAATATCGCCGCCATTTGGTAGCGCACTGAACGTAATATCCATTCATTCAGATGCACAAGACAAGAAGCAGAAATATAGTAGCGATTTATTCTTTTCCTCTTGCGATCGTGGGTTGCACTGTTACACCCCACTACACAGCAACATACGACCAAGAAGGCAAAAACTAAGTAATAGGAACACACTAAAAGGCGGGAGTAAATCCATAGTAATCCATAGTAAACTAAGGAGTGAAGCTGCCAATGTGGCTGTGCCCGCGAAGTTTTGATGTCATGATCCCGAGCCCTAGTGTCAGGAAGTGTCTGTCGAGAGAGAGGGGGAGGGAGGCAATCGTCCTCAATGCCGCATATAGGTAGGCTATAATGTCTAGTGAACTGGTTAGACAAGTGTGGGGGAGGGGGAATGATCGCACAAGACTGTTCATGAAATGGGTAGTCTCACAGACGTTTGTCGATGTTTAAACGTAGCCTACTACATCACTTGCGAAATCGGACGTGGCACATAGAGTTATTAGGCTACTGGATTTAATATAGCAAGTCCATAGACTTTGTTCATCCTATATTAGCCTATATTAAAATGTAATGTGCTGCGGGGAAGCATTGGGGAAGTCAGTTTAAGTTGTCCTGTAACAATTTGCCTCTTATTATAATCAAGAGTATGCAGCCACTACGCACATAATAGCCTAGGTTACGGGCGGATGCGAGCAACCACATGCAAAAGAAGGCCTTAAGTTAACGGACTGAAGGCCTGTTTACATGTCAAACATGCATTAAATCTAAGAAATGAAAAACACAAATATCATGTATTGTGTCAATGACTTCGTGGCCACTATGCGCAACTGCATCGCGCAGTGAGCTGAAAGATAGGAGGACCGACACTTATTAACACAAAGCTTTGTAAAGCACTAACAACCACCCCTCAAAGTTCATTGTCCATAAGTCCAAACTATAAGTATAAAAATCCGACAATCCAAAACGATAACGAGATCTCCCAGAAACGAAAAACAAGTTTGTTGAGTAGCCTAGGCCTTCCAACAATCTCAGCTTTTGCGTTTGTTAGATAAAAGGCATTCTGCCCTGCTGTATTCCAATGAGAAAAAATCATCCCCAAGGTAGGCTAAGGGTCACGGTAATGCAGCATGCAGGAATCTATATACGCACAAAACGAATGAATGCGTTATATCGGCCAAAACGAATGAATGGGTTGGGAGAGTCGTCTGGCTGTGTCAGCAGACTGCAGTCGGTCTCGAGGGGTTAAATAGCGCACATACTTGAATTTTAATCTGAAGAAGACCACACGGTCGAAACGTCATTCCTTTGTGATAAAGAAAATCAAATCAAATCAAAAAAGAAGGATTTCAAGTGTGCAAACCTTTTTCCATTTTTTTATGATTTAGCCTAATCTTGTTCTGCACCTTGACCGGGGATGTGCACAAACTTTTTTACTACACTTGAATTTTAAACCAACTCTTCTCTAGCCTATATCCTATAGCCATACTTTAATAATCAGATGTTATGCTCATTTTTGTAGGCTACACCTCACCGGCAAGCACACACGCAAATGCTGCTTTTGCACATCTACAATATTGGCCAGGCTATATAGAATAGGCTTTTAGGACTGTATTTTGCCTTCGTGCAACTTTAGTTGTGCTCAATCTAAATTATTGTCAGTAAGGATAGGTCATATTACCAAATGGCGAACCTCGAAAATTATTTAGGATATAGAGCCGTGTCCATTACGCATGCAGTTATTTTTTAGGCTATTGTTTTATTTGAGTGTTTTTGTCTACCATGGCAAACATAGTTGAAACGTTCGCTCTAAACTTATGTATTTCCAATCGGCTTTCACAATCAGCTACAGCTGCGCGGCGCGGCGCAGATGATCTCCATGAAAACTTGCAATGTCTTTACAGAACTGCTTTCACTTCCCCGAGTCGCGAACGCAACATGCACAACAACCGATATTTAACACATGTATTTCCAGCTCTCAAAACCGATGAGGTCCAGATCTCAGTGGCCTCATAGCTGCCTACAGCCATGCATAGTAAGCCTAATGATAGCCTAATAGTTATGACATTAATAGCCTATTAATGACCTCATGTCGGAATGGCACGTTGTTTGAAAAAAAAAAGTTAAATAGGCCTAGGCCTACCGCCGAGTGGGGATATGTCGGAATGAACAGCGGATACCAGCTGGGTTGTAAAACATTACTGTATTCGTTGATCTTATCGATGCAGTCCTTGCGGCCACTTCTCCCCCTCGTAGGAAACTTTCTGTTTAGTGTTGACAACACAAAGGCCTACACGTTGTGTGGCAGTGCTTGCTTGCCCTTCGATCCATCCCAGTTGGTGGTTTTGCACCTGTCCCTGAGTTATAGTCTATATGAGTAAGCGCTTATGCTCTAACCGCATAATAAAAGAAGCACCTGCAGCAGTGCTTATGGCAAGGCTATTAACACCTGTCACTGAGCTATGGACAAGCAGTTATGCTCGAAAATTATCATAATAACAGACACACCTAATTGTATGGCTCTATGTTTAAACACATCAAATTAGCAAGCATTTCCGCAGCAACGTTTGCTTTCTTTTTCTGTCGGTCCGCGGTTGCTTGGTCAATTGCGCAGCAAATTATCAGATCACCGGACCTAATTTCACTCCATGTCTCGCGGACCAGCAGCAGTCTCCACGTTTCGCGGCCCATAGTTTGAGAAACGCTGCATTAAAGTGTCATTAGGCTGTAGGCTATATGTTTAGTGATTTCTTTGTGTGTTTTTCATTGTAGTGTGTGTGCATTGAGTAGTTCCTTAAAATACGGAACAAAGAGCGTCCCGTATCTGTTCAATACGGAAGAAGACTAACTATTACTTATATATTTCTTATAACGAAACGCAAAGAAAAAATACGAGGACTGACCATCTCGTTTCTCCGCGTTTCCCCCAATACCATGGCGACAAAGAGAAATAAATATGGTTTGACATTTAAGCTGATTGCTGACAAATTTGCCACACAATTCGGGAGAAGCAGCGGACAGGAGCGCCACCACAAGCAAGCACTTCTAGCCCAAATTAACATGGCAACGTTGCCTATGACTAAAGTGTCTAAGTAGGCTAGTCCTACTAAAGGCTGGCTTACATTGCACGATTTTGGTCTGTTTTAACAGTCGGCGACTACTTTTCCAAAATCGGCGCGCTCCCGTCATCTAAATCGTTTAGTGTAAGGTGCCAATCTTAGCGGTTTTAAGTCCGTCGGAGTCAGTCTTTTTCTAGTTTTGCCATTACGACAATATCAAACATGTTTGATATTATCGTAAGTCTTTTCAGTCGTGGCTCATGCAAATAGTGACGTGAACATTAAAAACCAATAGTGACCTCGGTCGACGAACACGAAAACGGAAGGGGCAAAATAGGCGACAGCTGTAGCCTGTATGATTACTTGTTATTTAATTTCTTATAATTTATTAGTCGGCTATTCTACGTGACAGAACAACTCTATATCTGTTAGTGATGTCACACTATCAAACAATGCTGCAGAAACGCGAAAAAATTACTTTGATATGAGTAGCCTATCATGTGAGTTCCTGTTGATGATGACGTATAGCCTAGTGCACGATGGAAATAATTTGAAGGAATCTAGCAGCAGTCTTGTAAATAGTGACCACAGTCTTTGCAAAATCCTAATCTGAGACTGGCCTGTGACTAGTCTGTGACTAAAAACTCAATGAATTGTCTTTAGATGTGAGAGGGTCTGAGACTGTAGTCTTTCAAAAATCTTTTCCAAATCTTTGCAAAGTCTGGCAATGTAAGGTAGGCTTAATATTACATTTGATTGGTAGCATGTTTGTAGCGCGCCATCAAAACAGCTTAGAATCAATCAAAGAATCAGCTGTGTCGGCGTTAGGCTGTAGGCGATTTTCTATAACCATTTTCATTCATTTCAACAATGGTTCATTGAAACGTCGTTTGAATAATTTCGCCAGTCATCACCTTCATTGTAATGATTAAATGAGATTAAGGAGTCGACTATTGACGGATATGCGGTCTTCATCATTTTGAAATGCGGGATGAAACTTTCTGCCACCTGGTGGTTGTTTGGGTACATTGCCTTAGCCTCGAAAAAAATCGGCTTGACGGCCTGCGGGATCTCTTCGGGAGTCCCGCGGGAGAAGGTGCATTCTCAACCCGTACCCACTCAATTGTTATGTTTTGATATAGAGTGACCTTAAAGTATTTTCAATGAAATAGACTAGGCCTACTTACGATCCACAGCAAAGGCAGCGGCAGCTGCCTCAGCATCCTTGAATGCCTCAACATCGCTTGTCAGCTTTTGTATCATGCTATTTTTTACTTGAAGCTGATTTCTCAGCAGGCTGACATTTTGCGTCAGCCCACTTATTTTCTTCTTGCTATAAAAGTTGTCATTACGGACACACCAATGGCAGTTATGTCTGTCGCGATCTGAGACCTCTCTACTGCCGGGTCTTGGCAACGATACTGTTAAAAGGCAGAGGCAACCTAAAATTAGATTATATAAATCTATTTCTAATACAATATTGATGATGAAATATAACTTACCACCAGCAATTCCAGCTGGTCTCTCAATTTGTCCAGCTCGACATCTCCTATCTAAAGCCTACCTTACATTGCCAGACTTTGCAAAGATTTGGAAAAGATTTTTGAAAAACTACAGTCTCAGACCCTCTCACATCTAAAGACAATTCATTGAGTTTTTAGTCACAGTCTAGTCACAGGCCAGTCTCAGATTAGGATTTTGCAAAGACTGTGGGTCACTATTTACAAGACTGCTGCTAGATTCCTTCAAATTATTTCCATCGTGCAATAGGCTACACGTCATCATTCACAGGAAATCACATGATAGCCTACTCATATCAAAGTAATTTTTTCGCGTTTCTGCAGCATTGTTTGATGTGTGACATCACTAACAGATATAGAGCTGTTCTGTCACGTAGAACAACCGACTAATACATTATAAGAAATGAAATAACAAATAATCATAAAGGCTACAGCTGTCGCCTATTTTGCCCCTTCCTGTTTCATGTTCGCGCAAGGTTACTATTGGTTTTTAATGTTCACGTCACTATTTGCATGAGCCACGACTGAAAAGACTTCCGATAATATCAAACATGTTTGATATTGTCGTAACGGCAAAACTAGAAAAAGACTGCCTCCGACGGACTTAAAACCGCTAAGATTGGCACCTTACACTAAACGATTTAGATGACGGGAGCGCGCTGCGATTTCAGTACAACTCCCAAGATTTCCGCCCGATTTTGGAAATTTAGTCGCCGACTGTTAAAACAGACCAAAATCGTGCAATGTAAGCCAGCCTTTAGGAAGCTTCGTTGGGGACTGCATATTTGCCATGATCTGTATCAAATTGGAATTTAAATATCACCTTCCTAAAAATTAGCCCAATAAAATCTGCTAAAAAAGGCCATTGTATGTCAATTATGTAACATAACAGATATAAATAAATGACACATGCAAATATTTGAACATGTTTTTGTAACATAAGCGATTTAAAATGATGCCCTCATCCCTGGCGCGGAACACCTGGGGCCCATGCCTCATGTGTTTGTGGGGGGTGAGGCTTTCCCCCTAAGGTAAGTGTTGGAATTGATTTGTATGAATTGCATGTAGAGATCTAACGGCATGATTCACAATGTAATTACAATGACATTGATATTGTAGGATTTTGAACAGCAGTGCGTCAAACTGTATACAGCTCTGGGAAAAATTAAGAGATCACATTTTTGAGTGACATTTGAATGAGTTGATTGTCATATTCAAACTTGCAGTGGTCTCTTATTTTTTTGCAGAGCTGTATATCAGTTATAATTGTGATGTGATGTGTGTACAATGTTAATTGTTGAAATTTCAATCTGTATCAATCTGTAATTTCAATGTGTATCTACATATCCAACTGCTCAGGAGGAATCAGGAGGAATTTGCTGAGGCCCTATCCTGGAAAGGACCTCACCCAGCAAAAGAGGACCTTCAACAACCGCCTCTCATGTGCCAGGAGAATAGTGGAGAATGCTTTTGGAATTCTTGCTGCACAGTGGTGGATCTATCACCGGGTGATTGGAGTGGGCCCTGAAAATGTGGATGCCATTGTCAAGGCAACTGTTATTCTCCACAACTTTCTTCGCTGGAATTCCCCAGGAGAACCTCCCTGCCCAGACAACATCGTCATCCCCGCTATGCGGAATGCAGGGAGAGTGGGCCCCAACAACTCCAGCCAAGAGGCCATAGCCACACGGGAGACTTTCAACACCTACTTCTGTCTTCCTGAGGTCTAAGATCTCTGCATCCCACACCTGCTGCTTCCTTTACTACGGAAGAAAACAAAGGCTCTTTTAAGAGCCACTCTTATTCTTTGAAAAGCTGTTTTTCCAAATATCTACATTAAATTAATTGATAACTACACATACTGTAAGTATGTAGTACGTGCAAAAAAGGTAAATGTGTTGATATACCAGTGTATTTTCCTAGGGTTAGAGAAAATCATAGAATGCATAATGCGGTAAGTATTTATGTAGTGTGTGTTCATATTTAGTCTCTCTTTAGATACACATCTCTGCGTTGTGATTGGTTTAGTTGCCATCTGCCAGATTCAGGGCAGTGTTTTCAAAATGTTCAATGGTCCGAGGCTAGACCCAAATGCAGGCAAAACATTTTGCCGTCCAGCAGTTGGCGCTGGTTTTCCAGGCTAGGTATCCCTTCCATTTCTGTTAATTTTAGCACATTCTAACATAAGGAGCAAAGAATCTAGAACAGAGCGAGATGGATCACAGGGATAAGCTCAAGCGTTGCCCCAGACGTTGGCTGCAGTGCTGTTCGCAATCGATCCATCTTGGTCCGCTCTGGAGTCTTTGGTAAGGAGGCAGAACGAGACACCTGTCATACTTGTCATGGGGAGATTCCTTCCAAACGGCCCTATCACGACTTTGAACTGACGTCATTGGGGTGGGTTTCAGCCTGTGCAGTCGCTTAGAAGACAACTGCGCTGGCCCAAACTAGACGCAGTCTCCCGCGATAATTTAAGGACATGTGACATGATGTCACGGTGGTAACTCCCACCGCGTCTGCAAGAAGTCAGACATGATTTCTAACCAGTTTGCATTTCGTCTGTCCCAGTATGCACTCTGTTTAACCCAGCATGCATCACATCAAGTCAGATCTGCGCAGATTTTCGAGAAGTCAAACGCACCTATTCACTTTGCATGGGGCGGACTCGAAATGCATTGTGGGTCCGTCCGTTCCTTCAGCTCCGTTGCCTCCGTCAAGAAAGTTGAGAAAAGGCCCCAGTTGTGGCGCGACTGGCTGGGGCACCTGCACCGCACGCCGGCGACCCGGGTTCGATTCCCGCCCCGTGGTCCTTTCCGGATCCCACCCCTATTCTCTCTCCCACTCGCTTCCTGTCACTCTACACTGTCCTGTCACATTAAAGGCATAAAAAAAGCCCCAAAAAATATACTTTAAAAAAAAGAAAGTTGAGAAATGTTCAACTTTTCAGGCAGCGACGGATCCGTCAGCCAATCAGATCGCGTGTATGCAAATACACATAGGCCTACGGCAGACACAACCTCCGAGATCCGTCGACGGACGTGGACAGTGTGAACGCGGGGTTATGCAAATAGACCTCTGATGTTGCCCATATAAGGAGATCCGGGAGTTAATTGAAGCTAACTGCCTATGGCAAGTTGCATGGTAAGTTAGCTCTGGGGTAGCAAAGATCAAAGTTTGCCGTCTTCACCTACTGAAGATCACAGTAACCACTAGACGGCAGTGGACAAAACTATGTAGTGAAAAACGTCTGCATTTCCAATGTTATCATCCCCGCTAGAGTTTAACAGGTGCGATAGCAGGCTTTTTTGTAGGCGAACTTCAGAGGTCTATGTATGGACGCAAGCAATTAGTTTCCTGCTCAGGTGGTTGGTGATTGATTGATGGGGCGATGAGTGACACCTGTGGAAGAAGAAGTTTTGAAAAAGGGTGTTTGCACCGTGTTCGAGAGAGAGGCGAGAGCAGACAAGGAAAGACTGAAGACGACTGAAACGGGCTGTAGTCATTAAGAATTGTCATCTTTGCTGAAAACAGATAGTGATTGCTGGACAAAAAAAATGTGCTTGGTGGACAAAGGCACTCATATTGCACCAAACCCATTAAAAGTAGTAAAGGGTAGGTTACAAGCTTATGGAAATAGTTATGCAGCATTGCTACGAAAAGAATGATGCATGAAGCACCATGTGTTTTAACGTTACCTGATTGCTCTAATAACAGTTTTGCCATTTTCAGCCGCAGATTTCCCATGCCTGTGGCTCTTGGGTTTATGGCAAAGGCACTGGGGAGCTCGGGAAAGAACGCAATTACCTGGGTTGCCATCTGTAAAAGTAAGCATAAACCACTTGACAAGCTGACACAAATGTAAACCTATATATTAGTAGTGATTGAGCACTGTATGTAATAAGAGATCTTAACCTCCATCACAAAAACTCCACAGCTGCATCCATCTATTTGATTTGGATGAGCTATTGTGTGAGGTTGCCAAACAATGTCGACCCAGTCTTCTTTCCCACACTGGTTGCGGCGCATTTTGAAGTACTCCCTGTGTAAATAACAGTATACAAAAAATGATTTGTTGTATTTCAGTACCCCATGTGAGCCCATGAAAAATTCATGAAAAATATGAATATGAACTTCACTATGAAGAGCTTACCCAAATCGTTTGGCTGCATTTGTGGAGTCCTCCATTGTGACCGGGTGTGTAGATAGCCTACTGTAAAAAAAAAAAAACCCAAAAAACCCCCAGATATAGGCCATATATACAATAAAACGTAGTAGTCATTAGGGGTGGCACGGTTCACAAAATTCACGGTTTGGTTCATATCACGGTTTTGAGGTCATGGTTTTCCTTTTGATCTTCTAGCCACCATTTAGGCTACATTATTAGTATAGTTGTTGTGTCATGTAATCATGCAGAAACAAAGAATTTGACTTGACTTTAACCACATCATAAGACTATTAATCTCTGAGGAGAGGTGACACATTGATTTGAAATTGCTTTTCATTTATTTGTCCAAAAAGTAGAATTGTTATTGTCATCTACAGGAACATCTGTGCCTTTGAAGCACACTATAACATTTGCTGAAATATTGCAGAATATTTTATTTGTACACATAGCATGGCCTACCCGAGTAGGCAAGATAGCTTCTAAGCTACCACATAACATTGACAAGCCCTGTCAATGTGCACATTCTATCCTGTCTCTGCCAAATTTGAACGCTCCGAGGTTTTTTTTTAAGGAAGTATGCCACCCCTAGTAGTCATGGAAATCATGTTGCTCATACATTGTATGTGAATATTTTGACATACCAGGAATTTCCAGTGACATCCTCTGTCGTGGAAGAATGTCACTGCAGCCTCATACTTTCCTACTTTAAACAGCAGGGCCTGTGGTAAATGGTAGTAGCCAAAATTCTATACTAGGCTATAGTTATGTACACCAAAGTAGACCTAAATTAAGTGTTTCCTTTCTGCTAGTGTGGTTCATTGTCAGGTTGTAAAGGTTGACATAGTTTGTTAGACTTTGTTATTCTGATTATCAGGGATGCTTTTCAGCGAGTCTCCCTTTTTCATGATTCACCTCATCTACCACAGGCTACCAGAGGAACCAGAACAGTCTTTGTCATAGGAGTCTACTGGTCAGATATCCAGTACTTCTGTCAGTAATCTGACAATATTTGATCATGTAGCAAAAGAACAGTAGATATAGGCTAGAGAATGTAATTCCAAGGAAATTACGAGTGCATGAAAATGCAAAAATGTACAGATAAATCATGTAGATATGGTTACTAAGGTGTTGCTAGGGTAGACATGGTGGTTTCATAGTTTTTGAAAGTTGATGGTGCGAAGATAGACAGTTTAAAATGTAATTAGCTAACCTGATTACGAGATTAGCTAACCTGGCAAATGATTTTAAGCAGTTATGCAAAAATGCTAACTATGCTAACAATGCAAACCATGCTAACTATGCTAAAGAGGTTGATTAGCTAATTTAGTTGATGATTTCTAGCAGTTATGATAAAAATGTTAACTATGCTAACAATGCTAACAATGCTAACCAGGTTGATTAGCTAACTTAGCTAATGATTTCTAGCAGTTCTGTTAAAAATGCTAACTATGTTAACCATGTTAACTTGCTAGTGAGGGCTTTTATTTTGAAACATTTGTTGCTAGGGTATCCATGATGGCCACTATCAGAAGTAAAGAAGTTACTGTAGTATAATCATGTTGGTTGCTATGGAAACTGTCATAAAAGCTTCATTTTAATGGTTGTTATGTTGGTTGCTAGGTAGGTGGAGGTTTCATGTAGTTGACTGGAGGCATAGTTGATGATGACTGACAGTTGGAATGGTTGAACAGTTAAATAGTTGAGTATTTTCAATGGTTAAATGATTTAATAGTGTATTATTGCAGTGAGGACTTTTATTTTGAAACAGTTGTGGACAGAGGAAGTAGTGAAACAGGATCTGTAGCCTTAATGAGATTGTATGCTTAAAGCCTGAGAGAGAGAGAGCTGCACCTGGACTGGCCACCTGGCATAAGATTCTAATTGCCCTATTATGATGTCATAATGTAATGTTAAGTCTATGGGGAAATTTTAATAGTTTTTATTTAATAGTTCAAAAAGTATAAAAGTTACAAAGTTGAAAAATACATAGCTGAAGTCACCTAAGTAAGACCTACGCAGCGCAGTTTGAATGAAGTTTCTACGTTAAACGGTTGAAGCTGAATTGCACGCACAAAAACGTTAGTGGAAAAATAAAAATAAAAAAAAATCGGATAACAGTAGATTACCACTCTGTTAGCTGCTAAGAAAATAAAGGCTACTTTCACTCAGTTGGGAGGCAGGTGTCTCAGTTGGCACTAGGCCACTTATCTTCAGGCCTATGCGGACGGGATTAGTTTTATGGGGTGACATCAGGTAAAGTAATAATTACCAGGTAATGTAGTCCCGTCCGGTCGCGCCATGTCAGTAAACATAACGGAGTATGTCGGTGACATTTACACTTTTACCTTCCGTAAAACGGTCCGGAGAAATTACCTTAGGTAATATTAATCCCGTGCGAACGCGACCCTCTGTAAAGATGTCTGTAATATTTCGTCACATCCTGATTTGAAAACAATTCCACCATAAGGCCTATTCGGACGGGATTAGTTTTATGGGGTGACATCAGGTAAAGTAATAATTACCAGGTAATGTAGTCCCGTCCGGACGCGCCATGTCAGTAAACATAACGGAGTATGTCGTGACATTTACAGACACTTTTACCTTCCGTAAAACGGTCAGGAGAAATTACCTTAGGTAATATTAATCCCGTGCGAACGCGACCCTCTGTAAAGATGTCTGTAATAGCCTATTTCGTCACATCCTGATTGGAAAACAATTCCACCATAGTCTGAATGAAAACATGACATGCTGTATAGCTCCTAATAGGACGTTAGCTAGTTTGCCTATTAGCTTGATATTGTTAGCCATTTCAAACTACTTATGGCATAACATAAAGCTAACGTTTGCTAGTTTAACCAACTTGTAGTCTTTCAAATCTGAAAATGCCGCACGTACCTGACGCAAAGTATCACGTGCACAGCGACGAAGATGTGACGGCAGAACGTAAACGTAGTTACTCCTCCCATGTCAAGTAAAATGACAGAGATGTCTAGTCCCGTCCGAATTGGACATTTATATTACAGAGGTCATATGATAAACCTGCATTACTGTACGTCCCCCCATAAAACTAATCCCGTCCGAATAGGCCTATAGTCTGAATGAAAACATAACATGCTGTGCAGCTCCTAATAGGACGTTAGCTAGTTTGCCTAATAGCTTGATATTGTTAGCCATTTCAAACTACTTATGGCATAACATAAAGCTAACGTTTGCTAGTTTAACCAACTTGTGTAGTCTTTCAAATCTGAAAATGCCGCACGTACCGGACGCAAAGTATCACGTGCACGGCGACGAAGATGTGACGGCAGAACGTAAACGTAGTTACTCCTCCCATGTCAGGTAAAATGACAGAGATGTCTAGTCCCGTCCGAATTGGACATTTATATTACAGAGGTCATATGATAAACCTGCATTACTCTACGTCCCCCCATAAAACTAATCCCGTCCGAATAGGCCTTTAGCCTACCTCCGCAGTAGATCTACTTCAGCTGGAAGTTTTGACACAACTGTGGACTTGTAGTGTGTAAGCTTTTGTTGAGCTGACGCTGGTGCTGCCATCTGACTTATCCAGAACCTTACAATAATCAGAAGTATTCCACCTATGACCCTATCAGTAACGAAGTTCAATGTAGTCACAGACATGGTAACCAACAACATTTGTAATGTAATGTCTCTAATGTTATGTGGGAATTGCAAGAAAACAAGTGAAAACAATTGCTTACTACGCAAGTGTGTGTCGTGCTGTCAACAAAAGCAGCATGGAGTTAAAACATAATTTAAAGTCACAAACATAGTAAAGGCACAGTGATCACTCAAGACACAGGACCACGCTAATGGAGTTAATGGTGAATTGAGTATATGGCGTTGACATTTAAAGCATTCAATAGCCTAATGAAAGCTTGATCAGTCTGTTAAAGTGTTCTCATAAAAGGAACAGCAGGCCTACAGAATATTCCAAATACACTAGTTTCACAATGACGTGTCACTTCCACGACCTTACACAGTCGATGGTGAGTATTTGACCCATAATATAGTCATTACTCTGATATCTTGCATTTTTCAATCCATCAAGATGAACCAAAATGTATCTTTTTCCATCAATAACAGACCCCACTCGCTACAGATTTTAGAGTATCAAACATACTGTAATACAATTTTGTTGTGATAAGGCCTATTCGGACGGGATTAGTTTTATGGGGGGACGTACAGTAATGCAGGTTTATCATATGACCTCTGTAATATAAATGTCCAATTCGGACGGGACTAGACATCTCTGTCATTTTACTTGACATGGGAGGAGTAACTACGTTTACGTTCTGCCGTCACATCTTCGTCGCTGTGCACGTGATACATTGCGTCAGGTACGTGCGGCATTTTCAGATTTGAAAGACTACAAGTTGGTTAAACTAGCAAACGTTAGCTTTATGTTATGCCATAAGTAGTTTGAAATGGCTAACAATATCAAGCTAATAGGCAAACTAGCTAACGTCCTATTACAGTGGGTACGGGTTGAGAATGCACCTTCTCCCGCGGGACTCCCGAAGAGATCCCGCAGTGCGTCAAGCCGATTTTTTTCGAGGCTAAGGCAATGTACCCAAACAACCACCAGGTGGCAGAAAGTTTCAACTGCATTTAATGATGAAGACCGCATATCCGTCAATAGTCGACTCCTTAATCTCATTGAATCATTAAAATGAAGGTGATGACTGGCGAAATCATTCAAACGACACTTCAATGAACCATTGTTGAAATGAATGAAAATGGTTATAGAAATCGCCTACAGCCAGCGTTATAAGAAATATATAAGTAATAGTTAGTCTTCTTCCTTATTAAACAGATAGTCTACGGGACGCTCGTTCCGTAGGCTATTTTAAGGAACTACTCAATGCAGCGTTTCGTTATAAGAAATATATAAGTAATAGTTAAAGTCTTCTTCTGTATTGAACAGATAGCCTACGGGACGCTCTTTGATCCATATTTTAAGGAACTACTCAATGCACACACACTGGGTAAACTAGCGCGCTACAAACATTAAAATGTCAAATCATATTTATTTCTCTTTGTCGCCATGGTATTGGGGGAAACGCGGAGAGGCGAGATGGTCAGTCCTCGTATTTTTTCTTCGCGTTTCGTTATAAGAAATATATAAGTAATAGTTAAAGTCTTTTTCTTTATTGAACAGATAGCCTATGGGACGCTCTTTGTTCCGTATTTTAAGGAACTACTCAATGCACACACACTGGGTAAACTGGCGCGCTACAAACATTAAAATGTCCAATCATATTTATTTCTCTTTGTCGCCATGATATTGGGGGAAACGCGGAGAGGCGAGATGGTCAGTCCTCGTATTTTTTCTTCGCGTTTCGTTATAAGAAATATATAAGTAAAAGTCTTCTTCTGTATTGAACAGATAGCCTACGGGACGCTCTTTGTTCCGTATTTTAAGGAACTACTCAATGCAAACACACTACAATGCAAAACACACAAAGAAAACACTAAACATATAGCCTACAACTTAATGACACTTTAATGCAGCGTTTCTCAAACTATGGGCCGCGAAACGTGGAGACTGCTGCTGGTCCGCGAGACATGGAGTGAAATTAGGTCCGCTTCATCTGATAATTTGCTGCGCAATTGACCAAGCAACCGCGGACCGACAGAAAAAAAAAGCAAACGTTGCTGCTATCGGGAGGAAATGCTTGCTAATTTGATGTGTTCAAACATAGAGCCATACAATTAGGTGTGTCTGTTATTATGATAATTTTCGAGCATAACTGCTTGTCCATATCAGTGACAGGTGTTAATAGCCTTGCCATAAGCACTGCTGCAGGTGCTTCTTTTATTATGCGGTTAGAGCATAAGCGCTTACTCATATAGACTATAACTCAGGGACAGGTGCAAAACCACCAACTGGGATGGATCGAAGGGCAAGCAAGCACTGCCACACAACGTGAAGGCCTTTGTGTTGTCAACACTACGATGGGGAGAAGTGGCCGCAAGGACTGCATCGATAAGATCAACGAATACAGTAATGTTTTACAACCCAGCTGGTATCCGCTGTTCATTCCGACATATCCCCACTCGGCGGTAGGCCTAGGCCTATTTAACTTTTTTTTTTTTTTTTCAAACAACGTGCCATTCCGACATGAGGTCATTAATAGGCTATTAATGTCATAACTATTAGGCTATCATTAGGCTTACTATGCATGGCTGTAGGCAGCTTTGAGTCCACTGAGATCTGGACCTCATCGGTTTTGAGAGCTGGAAATGCATGTGTTTGCTAAATATCGGTTGTTGTGCATGTTGCGTTCGCGACTCGGGGAAGTGAAAGCAGTTCTGTAAAGACATTGCAAGTTTTCATGCGCAGCTGTAGCTGATTGTGAAAGCCGATTGGAAATACATACGTTTAGAGCGAACGTTTCAACTATGTTTGCCATGGTAGACAAAAATACTCAAATAAAACAATAGCCTAAAAAATAACTGCATGCGTAATGGACACGGCTCTATATCCTAAATAATTTTCGAGGTTCGCCATTTGGTAATATGACCTATTCTTACTGACAATAATTTAGATTGAGCACAACTAAAGTTGCACGAAGGCAAAATACAGTCCTAAAAGCCTATTCTATATAGCCTGGCCAATATTGTAGATGTGCAATAAAAGCAGCATTTGCGTGCGTGCTTGCCGGTGAGGTGTAGCCTACAAAAATGAGCATAACATCTGATTATTAAAGTATGGCTATAGGATGGTTGGTTTAAAATTCAAGTGTAGTAAAAAAGTTTGTGCACATCCCCGGTCAAGGTGCAGAACAAGAGTAGGCTAAATCATAAAAAAATGGAAAAAGGTTCGCACACTTGAAATCCTTCTTTTTTGATTTTATTTTATTTTCTTTATCACAAAGGAATGACGTTTCGACCGTGTGGTCTTCTTCAGATTAAAATTCAAGTACGTGCGTTATTTAACCCCTCGAGACCGACTGCAGTCTGCTGACACAGCCAGACGACTCTCCCAACCCATTCATTCGTTTTGGCCGATATAACCCATTCATTCGTTTTGTGCGTATATAGATTCCTGCATGCTGCATTACCGTGACCCTTAGCCTACCTTGTGGATGATTTTTTCTCATTGGAATACAGCAGGACAGAATGCCTTTTATCTAACAAACGCAAAAGCTGAGATTGTTGGAAGGACTAGGCTACTCAACAAACTTGTTTTTCGTTTCTGGGAGATCTCGTTATCGTTTTGGATTGTCGAATTTTTATACTTATTGTTTGGACTTATGGACAATGAACTTTGAGGGGTGGTTGTTAGTGCTTTACAAAGCTTTGTGTTAATAAGTGTCGGTCCTCCTATCCTTCAGCTCACTGCGCGATGCAGTTGCGCATAGTGGCCACGAAGTCATTAACTGTTTACGACACAATACATGATATTTGTGTTTTTCGTGTTACTCTTGATTATAATAAGAGGCAAATTGTTACAGGACAACTTAAACTGACTTCCCCAATGCTTCCCCGCAGCACATTACATTTTAATATAGGATGAACAAAGTATATGGACTTGCTATATTAAATCCAGTAGCCTAATAATTCTATGTGCCACGTCCGATTTCGCAAGTGATGTAGTAGGCTACGTTTAAACATCGACAAACGTCTGTGAGACTACCCATTTCATGAAGAGCAATTGTCTTGTGCGATCATTCCCCCTCCCCCACACTTGTCTAACCAGTTCACTAGACATTATAGCCTACCTATATGCGGCATTGAGGACGATTGCCTCCCTCCCCCCTCTCTCTCGACAGACACTTCCTGACACTAGGGCTCGGGATCATGACATCAAAACTTCGCAGCCACATTGGCAGCTTCACTCCTTAGTTTACTATGGATTACTATGGATTTACTCCCGCCTTTTAGTGTGTTCCTGTTACTTAGTTTTTGCCTTCTTGGTCGTATGTTGCTGTGTAGTGGGGTGTAACAGTGCAACCCACGATCGCAAGAGGAAAATAATAAATCGCTACTATATTTCTGCTTCTTGTCTTGTGCATCTGAATGAATGGATATTACGTTCAGTGCGCTACCAAATGGCGGCGATATTCCTAGAGTTCAAGGCGTGTGCCCGAGCCCTATTATGTAAATGTAAAAATGTGTGTGTGTGTGTGTGTGTGTGTGTGCGCGCGCGCGCTTAACCACGAATTCACATATTAACTTTTCTTTTCAGCAAACATCGCAATCATAAAAAAAATCGCAAAACTTTTTAATAAAATAATGCCTCTTGTCTTAATGGGTTCCGGAGGTTCGTAGAGTAAGTTTTGAACCCCGGTCGCTGACGTGTGATTAAGATGCCTCATCCAGTTACGCCACCGTTCGAGTATCAATATCTTCGCACTTAGCCAAGAAATATAAAGGATTCAGTCAGTCGAGTTCATTTATTCGCAGCATGCACTTGAAACGCCGATCAAAAGTTCTGACATGTTAAACTGACGTTAGTCATTAATTCACCACATGATAAAATGCTGTTATATTGACGCACAGTAGCCCACGGTAGTCTATGTCTATCTCTGAATCAACATGAACATGCATAACGAGATCCATATATTCTAAGTTGCTAGAAACTTCTTTTGCGGAACTAGGACTACTAGTCGATGGTTACAATGAATCACCCTCACTGCCCTATCGCATATCTGACCATCCATACAATGTTACAAAATGCGCGATCTTCTCCATGCATGTAGCCTACGGTTAAGTAAAGTGACATGATAGGCATGTATGCCTATTAAAGATATTTCTGTTAAATACATTTTATTTTCAGTTGTCAAAAGTGGTGGGGACAAAATCTGTGATAAAGTGCGCTACCCAGCGTCGCCGGTCGTCTTCGCCTTGACAATAATAGCCTATTCACGGAAATGCGGTTTGTAACCGTAATGAATTAATGAATTAATCTAAGGTTGCCTATCGAGTCTTTCAGGTTGAATTGAAGGCTTCTAAAACCATTTTCATTAATTTCAACAATGGTTTATTGAAACGTCGTTTGATTATAATTTCGCCAGTCATCACCTTCATTTTAATGATTAAATGAGACGGATTAAATGAGACGGATATGCGGAGCATTTCTCTCCCTCTCCATTGACCAAAACGTTGCTCTGGCATCTCTGCTGGACTGACTGAGTTATAGGCTACGTCGAGTGAGAGAGCCAGCTGTGAGGTAGGCTGTAAAACATTCGAAAACTCTGAAACTGCAATCTGACATGCCGAGCGTGATGTCTCTTTTCTCCGCTCGTCATCAGCGCGGTGTCCTCGGGTTTTTCCATGAGCCGAACCTTCATATTATTAGGGCGGTCTATGTTGCCCCCTTGCGGTTGCAGTTTTCCCGATGCTTCGGGAGTCCCGATGTGCGGGAAAGAAAGGAGCATTCTCAACCCGTACCATCTGTAGGAGCTACACAGCATGTCATGTTTTCATTCATGGAATTGTTTTCCAATCAGGATGTGACGAAATATTACAGACATCTTTACAGAGGGTCGCGTTCGCACGGGATTAATATTACCTAAGGTAATTTCTCCTGACCGTTTTACGGAAGGTAAAAGTGTCTGTAAATGTCACCGACATACTCCGTTATGTTTACTGACATGGCGCGTCCGGACGGGACTACATTACCTGGTAATTATTACTTTACCTGATGTCACCCCATAAAACTAATCCCGTCCGAATAGGCCTTTACTCTCTTTTGCATCCCTGTAGTTAGGGATCCCTGATCAGTGTGATTGGCTAAGTTGGGCCAGTGAGGTTGGACAAAATAGTTAGTCTGGAAACCAAGCTAGCTATTTACCTCTCCTGTAAGCCATTGGTGTGGTTGAAGGGACAGGAAATCCGCCTGACGGACCACACATGTTGTCTTCTTGTCTGCAGCCTGAATGACCGCTACAACAAGCTCCTCATGTCTCTCATTCCACAGTTGTTGTATCTTCAACATAAATGAATATTTGTTAGTGATGATGCATATTCAAAAAGACGTGTTATTAAAGGCATTTCTAACAGTAACCTTTGTACCTTCTTGTCCCTTCAGATGGTGTCAGTGGAACAGGTGGAACTGTGGTCGTCATCAGGGACAGGAGGTTGGATGGGACTCCCTGGTGCTGCATGGCTCGTGGAGGATTTTGCTGGACAGGGGATGTGGCTGGGCATATTATAAAACCCTGACTTTCTCCTTTTGGTGTTTTTTTTTTGCCCACTGTTCTTGGCTCTGGTCCAGTTTTTTTTGCCCCAAAGCCCACGGACTGCACATCTATGTTGTTGCGCAAACAGTGCTCGATGTACCTCCCCCTGAGTGACCGATAGAGCTCCTGGACAAAAATGGCTGGCCTTAGAGAGCGTTTCCCCAACAGGATGTCATGTTTCACCAGTTTGAACCAGAATTCAACGTGGCAGTTAGATTGCCTCGTGCAATTTTGTGGCAGAAGCAGGCCACTCCATAATGGGAATATGCCCAGATAATTGTAAAGAGGTTGTTGATAAATTCTGGGCAGTATAGGGGTTTGGGTTTTTGTCTTAGCCTTCATTGCGCTCCAACTGAGAGAACTCAGCGTAGATCTCCCCAAAAAAGATGGAAAATGAGGAACTTCTCATGATGGAGATGGTACTTTCAGCATCAATCTGGCCATCTGTGACCGTCTGGGGCTCATCAGGCTGCCACTGTGGTGTTTTCTGGCGAGAGATGAAGGCATTCAACTCTGCCACACTGGCTGCAACCATAGTGTTTGTCCTTAAAGCTGTGAAAACAATGCACATATGGCTGAAAATGGCTTTGGCTACCTGAAGACTCTTGCAGTTTTGCAAAAGTGCAAAACAGAAGGTAGTCAAGCAGGCCTTTGTCTGTTGTGCATTTGCCAAAGCCATTGCGGACAGCCTTAAGAATGTGGGCCGCACACAGATGGAGCCGGGTGAATTGTGGTGATGCATCTGTTGGGTCGGTACACAGCAGCATGGCCCTCTGCAGGTACATTGAGACATTCTCCTTGTTGAATGCAAGCAAGACACTTTGCATTGACGCCCAGCTGTAGTCAGTTTCAACTTGATGGATGCTTCTGGAGGTGTATTTCCCTATGGCGAGCAATGTGCACATTAACCATGATGAGATGGCTGGTATGTGGTGCTCATTGCTCACCATCTCCATGATGGGAAGTGGAGGGGAATTCCGGCCATTCCCAGGTAAAAGTAGAGCGTAATACAGCACCCGTTTATCCTGGAAGGGGATTTTAGAGACTACACCTCCAGTCGCATCAAGGTGAAGCACGGTGTTAGGAGTTTTCTTCAGGTGCGCTTGTCACAGGCAGGGGGCGCTAGTCGCCACTGACTTGTCTACCACCCTGAGGAGCAAACCGTATCCCCACAAAGTCAGGACTCAGGAAATGGGATTAAAACATTTATTTCTTTATTAAATTATTAAAAGAGTCTTTGTGGGAGTTACCCTACCGGTGCAGGGCTGTAGGAGGCTAGTCAGTGTTGAGAAGGCTCGTCGGCATCAAGGCAGCAGCTTCTAGTTGCCTCCAGCAGGGGACTGAGCGGTGGCGGCTGGTCGGCATCAGGGCAGCAGCTGCTCGTTTCCTCCAGCAGGGGGCTAGGCAGTGGGAGGCTAGTCGTTATCAGGGCAGCAGCTTCTTGTGGTGCTCATAAATACAGGTTACTGATTTTCTACACAGGCTACAGGTGACTTTAGCTGGTACTGTAATAGGTGCAGGGCAAACAATGCAAAAATAGTCACAGCACTCGGTTATGCACTTCAGACTTCAGACACTTCATAATGGACACTCCAATCAACAAGGCCCTTCGGCAATCAAACTCACGGTGACCAAGAACACAAACAATATCCAGGCATCAGTCTCCTTAAAGCTGGGCTGGGTTAGTTAGTTGCTGCATTCAGCTAGCTGGTCAGCAGGCGGCGGCTTTCCACAAACGTGCCTGTCGGAGTATCCTGTGTGAATCTCCTGTGTGCCATCTTCTCCCCCGGCTCTCCTCCCCTTACTGTCGGCAACCTAAGGCATATAAAAGGGCTCCCACACATCTAAACACCAATCAGCAGCCTAGCTCCCTAACGTTGAACACCTGAGGTTCATTAGCTTAATGGATTGTTAAGTTGCACTACCACCTCAACACAGGAGGCAGCCATTTTAATCCCAGGCGTTACATTGAAACATTCCCCAAGGGAAACTCATTCTCTAGCATGTGGATTCCTCCCCCACCGAATGTAGACACCCTGTGACACGCTGCCAAGATCTGCAGGCCAGTTTCACTGTACAAATGGATCCCTAGTGGATCTATTTGCAGTGTTTGAATGTAACCGGGTGTATGCCTGTGGCCAGCGTCCGCATCCCTAAGAACCTGCTTGGTCATAGAAAGCTCCACCAAATAGTCGCTGTGCAGTTGGCCCTGTTTTCGCACCTCGGAGGAGATCACCTTCAGGATGTCCCGGGTAGGGCTCTTGGTGATGTTACCAGCGATGATCTCCTCCGTTGGAGTTTTCAGCAGGCGCCTGTAGTAGTCTTTGCTAAGACCTTTGAATAGGCACTTAGCAATCTTACCCCTCTTTAGACAAGTGGCAGGCCTAAACCGGACCTCTGAGGTCCTAGGCCGGACATTACCGCAACGGGTCACCTCAAATGCCACAAATCTGTGGTGTTTTGTAGGGGGTCTTTGTCGCTTGAAAAAATAGACTGCCTTACAGTCAGTGAAATTGCAGGTTGCCGTGATTTGAGGGCAATTTTTTTTTCTGCTGTGGGGAGGCTTGATATGTTGGTATCTGAACACCAGTGGGCAGCAGGGGTTGAATTTGCGGAATTGTTCGTTAACAACATGAGTCCAAGACTTCCTGAATGTATTGCTCCCTTTGTTTGGTTGGATTTTTTGGATTTTTTTCTGGGGGATTTTGATTTTGAACTTTTTAGGCCCTGGGTTAGTTTCCCTCATTGTTTTCTTGGTTTTGCCTTCACCCGGTTGTTTTCTTGGTTTTGCCTGCACCCGTTCACTTTTCTTTTTGGGGGGCCTCTCCCCATGTGGTTCAATATCTCCGCCATCACAAGCGCTCTGTTGGCATGCTGAGGGTTCTATCGGCTCTGAGGGACAGTCATCAGATGTTTGATGGATGTGCCACATGGAGTTGCAGGTAAGTTGGTGACCTCCCTTGCAGCAAGTACATCGGTTTTGATATTCCTCCTGTCTAATGTCCAGACAACATGGAGCCATTTTTTAAAAGTCTGACACTCCTTACCCAGGATCTGCCTTGACAATTCCGCCCATTCTGGAGAGCTCCATGAAGTGTCCTCATGTAGTCCACTGTTTAGGAAAGAGTTAAACAGGACCTCTCTTCCTCCACAGACTTCCCATTGGTTTGTTTTAATTTTTGATCCTTTCTTGCAGCGGCCCATCTTGAGAACTGAACTGCCTTTTGTCCTTTTTCTGCTCTTCTGGCACCTAACCTTTTGCTTTTCTGTTCTGTTTTTCTGTTCTATAGGCACTTAACAGGCCATGGACTCCACCCAGTTCTATTAGGGTAATTATAGTAATGAATTGTGTTCTTGCGTTCTATGCCCAGTTAATTGTTCCTAGTTTCGACTTATTTTGTGTTACATGTGTTTTTAATATAGTTTTTTGTGATTGTAATTATACTAATGTTGTCCCCCCCTCCCCCATTACATATACAATTACATTTTTTTAATACAGCCAGACAAGTAATGAAGTGTTCACACATTGACTTGAACAGCACAATGCTTAAAGTTGTGACTTTTTATTTATATACATTTAAAGGGTTCTCAATCTGTTGTTGTGCTTGTATGTTCAAATTCCATAAGTAATAAATATGTTGCCATAATACATGTTGTATTTATTCTTTTAACTAGTCTTGATTGTTATGCACATAAACAAAGGCATGGAACTGATTGGCAAGCAACTACTTTATTGTCAGTGGGGACTTGAAAAACAGTTTTTTTCAAACAAGTTTAAAGTGTTGAATTCAGAAGAGTTGTTCATTAGTTATCTGTGAAACATCATGTTGCCAACTCATACTGAGGGATAACATTCAACGAGCAGTGCTATACTCAAATGCTACCTTGTATATGAAAGAAGGATGAGGATGAAGAGGATGAATGTGCAGAAATCTGTTTCCACATGACTGAAACATAAGATTGCGGAGGAGATCCTTTCCTCAAGCTATCCGCATCCTCAACAGGAGAACTTGTGAAACCTACATGTGAATAGTACACACACTAACTTGTGAATACCTACCTACACATACTGCAGTTTTACCCAGTTTTCTGTCGATCTAACATTCTTTCTAAATGCCATTTCACTGCATCATATGTGACATGAAAAAACTTGAACCCAACAGAGTTAACTAATACAAAGGGATGCATGTAACCACAGACATGGTGAATAGAGAAGTGCCAGGTAGTGTAAGTCATGTTAGGTTAGCTAGACTGGTGTCCTGTGTCCTAAAGTTAAAAAAATAAATAAATAAAAACCCTTCAGCTGAGTATTCCAAGTAGCCTACACTTGAGTGGCAGACTTGGCTAAGGTAACCCAGAGGAACCTAGCAGAAGGTCTGCTTTGTTAATTTTTTTGGATATGTAAAGTCCCCGAGGTTTAAATAAATAGGCCTGTATTTTCTTTTGCTGTTCATATTAGTTGTATAAGGCCAATCATCTTTGAGTGAACTTTCAGCTTATAGCACTACAAAAACGTAAAGCATTCACACAAAACAACCAAACGTGAACGTTTGTGTGGAGGTAGGCTACAGTGCAACCACAAAAGAATGTTGTCGTTTTGTGATTCCCGAAACGTTAGGGGAATGTTAGGCTTTGTTAGGTTTCTGCATAGAGGGAACGTTATCTTAATGTTAGCTCTTGGTTTGGTTCTAACCTACCTTTAGAACCAAATCTAACGTTCTCTACACGTTTGGTGTTACTAGAGCTCTAGTGGGTGATTCATTTCCTTGAAGACACAGCAATTGAGATGAAGGTAAAACGCAGCAGCAGGTTAAACCACATGACACAACAATGGAGCGTACAGTAAGTCGTCACATGACTTCTTGCGACACCGCCAAGTTTAAAATCACGTTAAACTCCAAAACTAGCGACAGAGCAATTGCCCCAAGGTGGCTATTCTTCAAAAGGATGCAGGTAAATTCCCTAAAATGGCTAATGGCGACAGTATTCACATCTTTCCTGGGGTAAAGGGGTAAGGGGCAGTGTGTGTGTAGCGGAAGTATGCATTTGTGTGTGTGTGTGTGGGGGGGGGGGGGCAGTGTGTTGTATGTATGTGGCATAAAGATGCTGGTAAGGGGCAGTGTGTGTGGGTGTTGGGGGAAGTTTCGCTCTTTGAATATCAGAAGATTGATGTAGGCCTACATTGATGTACTGTATCGGGCTAATTTTTCACATGATCTCATGTAGCCTGTGTCGTGCCTACGTTTTCTAAAGGACAATACACTCCTACCATGGCCTTCTAAATCACTTCTCTCGCCCACTTCCCATGTCACTGCTCCATATTTTCCTTGCAAATACCCTCCATTTAAGAGTAAAATGGTCACTGACTAGACAACAGTTCACAGTTGCCTAGTTTTTCTCACCACATAAATATTTGTATACAATATTAGTTGATCATTATTGCACATTGTGCTAACAGTTTGGGCTACGCGGAGGCTGGTTAAATTATGTAGCCTACTTTAACAGCACAAATTATTTGTATAGAAGTGGACCAAAACAGCTTGACTGGAGACTTCTTGAGTTAGTTCTGAAACTAGGCCATCAGATATTATATTAGCTCATAGGTATACGCCAGAAGATTTTCAGGAGAGGACACAGCTTCATAACTCCAGGGAAAAATGTCGTCACTACAATGCAATGACCACCAGAGGGCAGTCTACACCTACCTTTCACAGAGCCTATACTCAACGGCTCAAAGTATGCAGTGCAATAATGTATCTTTTCCCATGTACCCACAATGTTATATGTAAATCTGTCAAACATCTGTAGTGTATGAATCTATATGTGCCAACCCTTATGTCTACCCACTACACAGTGCCTGGGTATGATGAAAAGCGTTGGAAAATGTGAAGAAGAATTTCCCCAAGGGGACAAATAATAAATAAACTAACTTAGGAAAAAGACTGCAGAGGAAGCAGACAGCAACCTGACTGCTCGCTGGTGTTTTAAGCCCCCAACGTTGTCCTCCAGGTAGTGCCGCCACCGTCGACTTTAAGGCACCTACTTTAAGGCTGCAACATTGGGGTCTTAAAACAAGAAACAACCTGCTCATCAGCGGTCTCATAAATAAATACAATACTAAATATGAGATGAGATCTAATCCACTATTTCATCCATCAAAAACACTTTTGTTATTTTCAGTATTGTTCCCCCCCCCCCATCTTAATTTATGTAAATGATGTGATTGTCAAATAATAATAATACTTTAAAAAGAAAAATGCTCGCCATTTCATCATAGGTCTACCCTTTTTAGGAACTTCGGTGGCCTGCTTCCATCAGTGTTCCACGTCAGTGTGGAAAACTTTAGTAATAAAACTACCCATCACATTAAAACGAGAATCTGTTTTGGTGTAAACATTTATTGGTTTCAAACTGAAATAAAAACAACTTGCACCAGCAAACATTTTACAGCCTTTCAGAGTCCACGCATCTTCAACAAACATAAAAGAAAACAAGGGGAGGGAGGTGGGATTGCGTAAATGTGCAAACAGTTTTTTTTTTCCAGTGAACCTTGAAAATGGGATGATTCTTTTCCTTATAAAAATGTGGGGAAGGTGAAGGAACCCTTTTAAACGCAAGTCTTGGCCGTGCGCGAGAGGAGCAGAGAAGGGAACAGGTGGGAGAGTTTGGGGCACAACGCTTAAAGACTGCAGAAAAATGCAAAAAAAAAACAAAACGAAAAAAGAAAATATGATTTTAAATTAGGTTAAAAATATCAAAACAGAAAAAAATGCTGAAACCAAGAAGTCATATTCACACTCCCATTTGTGCCTGTTACCAGCATGACATTCACCGTGAAGAGAGAGTGACTGAATTATTCAGATACTATAATAAATTATTTACTATTTATGGAGTCTGGCTGTTATTTCCCCCCTCCTCTTACCGAGTGGCAACGCGTGTGTTCCACGTTGTCAGGATAGATCTGCAGAGATGTGGTTTTAGAAGGCACGCAAAATAAAGAACAAAACTTTTTAATAGTGATTGATTCTGCTGCGCGAGATGTTCTCATGGCAAGTTGATGGTTATTTCACGCACCGCTGTGTGTGTGTGTGTGTGTGTGTGTGTGTGTGTGTGTGTGTGTGTGTGTGTGTGTGGAGAGAGAGACCCGTGCCTGTGTGAGGGAAGCAAGCCGATGCGGCGGCCCCCTTCGATACAGGAAAGAGGAATAATAATGTGAATTTAAGAAGAAGAAAAAAAAACAGTAAAAGAGGAGGAAGAGAACGAAAAATTCTAATCTAAAGGGAGGAGTGCGGAGATGAGAGCTGAGACTAGAGAGGGAGGGGGGTTGCACGGCAGAGCAGCTGAGAAAGTCTTTTTGGGTCTGGCACGGAGATTCCACATACAAAACAAAAATAAAAATAATCATAATATCAAGGAAAAGAAACTACATGCGGCTGCCCGTTTTTGTTGTTGTTGTTGTTGTTGTTGTGGTGATGGGTCCGGGTCAAATCTTTTAAAAATGAGGAAAAAGAAGAAACAAAAACAGACGGGATAATATTTTGTCACTTCATTGTGTGTTCTTCGGTGTATTTGTGTGTATAAATATTACCTTGTCTGATGGCAGATCTTTCTCCCCCAGCCTTTTCTTTAGAGAACATTACAAATACAACACATCCCGCCCCCCCCCCCCAACCCTCCCCGAAAAAATAGTCCCTTATAACTTGGGTGAAAATCCCATTGTGTATGCGTGCTGTGTGTGTGTGTGTGTGTGCGTGCGTGTGTTTGTGTGTGTGTGTGTGTGTGAGGCCAACAGTGGGTACAAGATGAGATGTGTGTGTGTGTGTATCTGTGTGTGGGTGTCAACTGAGGCCAAGGCCATGGTGGTGTCAAGAGAGAGGGGGTGTTACGATGTGAGGGTGGGGGATTTATGAGTGTGTGAGAGTGTGTGTGTGTGTGTGTGTGTATATATTTTTCAGTTTATCCCTCCCCCCCCCCCTCCCAACCGATCCTCAGTGGGAGCCGGGTCGCTGCAGGGCGTGTGTGTATGTGTGTGTTCGGTGTTGACGCCTCTCCTGCTAGTTCGTGGCCTGCTGGCGGGCGGGAGGGCGTGCGGGCAGCTGGCGATGATGAGGGGGCGACGACGAGCTGTTGTGCTTGAGCAGGGCATTCTGGGAGGCCGCGCGAGCGCGTGTGTGGGGAGGATGGTGGAGCGGCGCCTCGCCAACAAGAACATAACAGCGTGGTGGTGAGGGCCTGCGGCCGAGAGCAGGACCCCGTCGGGGGTGTCCGCGGAGGAAGGAGGGGTGGTGGGTTGATGGCCGCTCGAGGTCCCGACGTGCGCGGGGTCCACTGGGCGGGGCTAAGGGGGAGGAGGGAGGGGCAGGTGAGGGCAGGTACGGGCTGGGGGGAGGGGCTGGGGCAAAGGGTGGCGGCGGCTCGAGTCAGTTCGCCCAGCAGGAAGCAGGAAGTCCACCTCGCCACACGGCTCCGCCCATCCAGCAAGGCCGTCACCTCCAGAACACGCCCGCTCACTGGACATCAGGGACGACACACACACACACACACACACACGACACACCAAACACCAGCGAGACACACACAAAGAAAAACAGAGAGAAAATAATTAAGTAATTAGGATATTGTTGAAGAACTCCCTCATTAGCAACATTTTCAGACATTCGAATTACGAATAATTGTCCCGTTTTGTTTTCATAATGGCAACTTCCCTAATTAACTTGCACTGATGACAATCACAACTGGTGTTTACTACATCAATCAAAACAAATGAAGACTTTTGAAAAGTGTGAAAGCCCTGTGGCTGGGTTGCAACAGGGCAGCGTTAGCCGTAGCTGCTAGTGCGAGACTGGGCAAGACACACACTCTCTTCTGCTCTCTACTGCGAAGGAGGTGTGTGTGTGGAGGGGGAGGGGTGTGTGTGTGTGAAAAGGGGGCGATGGGGGGGGGGGCACTTACGCTGAGATCAGTGGAGAGAGCCTTCCGCGTCGGCTTCCTGCCTCGTCCTCCGCCATGCCGGATACCCATAGGGCCCTGGGGGACCAGGAGAGGGACAGGGGTCAGCAGAGCAAACGGTGTGTGTGTGTATGCATGCATCTTTCCGTTTGTGTGTGTGTGTGAGCATCTTGATATCTATGAGTGCGTGCATGTATCTTTACACGTGTGTTTGTGTGCGTGTGTGTGTGTGCACGCATCTTGATATCTGTGTGTGTGTGTGTGTAAGAGAGAGAGTGTGAGTTACCTGGTGGGGGTGATGGTGGTTGGGGACCATGTGTGATCCGTGGAGCAGCGGGGGCCGTATGGGGGGGTTATACTGTAGGGGCTGCCCAAGGAGAGGGTACCGTGTATCACCTGCAGGGGGCGCCACACAACACATAGACTTTAGATTAAACAGACACACACACGCACTACACTACACACTTACACACCTACACACACTCAAGGGCAAAAGGAGAGAACACAGGACTGTTTCCCCGACACGGTTGAGAGAATCTGGTTCATACACTCCTCATCCCAACCCTCCCTCTCTCCACACACACACACACACACACACACGTGTGTGTTTCTAGCTCACCTTGGCCAGGGACGAAGGGTCGTGAGAAGTGAGGCATGATGGGCAGGGGGGCGAGGCCGGGACGGACGTTCTTCATGTTGGCCAGGTGGGCCGGGGTGGGGGAGGGGGGCGCCGGGGAGCTGGAGGGACTGCCCAGCTGGGGACTGCCCTGCGGAGGAGGGAACACAAGGACACACACACACACACAGAAACACAGGCGCCCACGCACACACACAGAAAAACACGCACACACAGACACACACACAGACATTCACAGACAGACACACACACACACACACACAGAGAAAATGCTCAAGGTCGTGCCACAACAATGCCAAACACATTCATTTGTCCACATCCTGTTATAGCATGGCACAAGGACAGCCCATTCACTACGAGTGATTTCACTACGCTGACTGCCTGCCATTATTATTTTACTCCACCACTGTGAGAGTAGTTTATTCTCCTGTGGAGGCTTCTCTTTTATTCACCCTACTATTCACACCTTCCGACACGCGTTTCTGTCCATCTGTTATTTTCCTTCTCTGTCTTTTGTGCAAAAAGTCCATTCACACCATCTCTAAATAAAAAAAAACATATTTTTATCCCCCTGCAGAGAACCTTCCGGTGAAATAAAGGTTTAATAGAATCTGTACAGGACCATTCAGTTCCTGTTCTTTTGAAGAGTTTCCTTCTCCTCCTAACGGGGTCATTCTCACTCTCTCTCTCTCACACACACACACACACACAGAGTTCACTAAACTGCACTTCACACCTATGTGCTAATGCTTCTGGACCTTGATCAGTGTGTCTAAACGACTTGGGATTCAGGCTGGGAAAAAGACCACAAGGAGCCATTAAAGTCACCGCCCGTGTGTGTGTGTGTGTGTGTGTGTGTGTGTGTGTGTGTGTGTGTACACATAGGGATGCCTTATATAAGGAAAATGTTCATATTAAAATGTTTTCTTCAGATGAAACTCTTCATCATATAAATGGATCTTATGGAAAATTATAAGGCTTTTGAAAACTGAAAGTGACTTATGTGTATTGCAGTCTTGCAGATATTTAATATTGCCCACTTATTCTTTTTTGTATATTATCCTTGATATAATAGCTTTGATATGAGATGTAAATTGACAGGTTGCTACTGAGCAGCTGCCCTAAGCGGTCAGTGTGTGTGCCCGACTCCTGACCTCACCAATTAAGATCCATTATTAAGATATCACCGCAACGAGACCATGTTCAGAGATGAGTAATGAGAAGAACAAATGGCAGAGGAATATATTCACACACACACACACACACACACATATACACACATATACACACACACACACTCTTTCTCTCTCTCTCTTGCTCGTTCATTACATCTAATTAACATAAAGCTGAATTCTCTTATGCTCTCTCTCGCGCACACTCACACACACACATTAAGTCTCATTAACATACACAATTGAATTAGCTCGCACTCTGTCTATGTACCCGTAAGGTATCCACACACACACACGCAATCAAGAGGCGTGTGGTCAGGAAACTTGAGACTGCGCACACGCACACACACACACACACACACACACACACACACACAAACCCAGCCTATATGTGAGGTGTCGAGCGGCGTATTGTCAGGGAACTTGAGACTGCACACACAAACCCAACGTATCTGTGGTGTTGAGTGGCGCGTTGTCAGGGAGCTTGAGGCAGTGCGCACACACACACACACACACACGCACACACACACACGCACGGCCAGCGTACCTGTGAGGTGTCGAGCGGCGTGTTGTCGGGGAGCTTGAGGCTGCGCTGGTGGTCCAGGCTGTAGTACTTGTTGTGCTTCCACTGCTGAGGGGAGAGGGCTCGCGGCTGGTGCGACTGGGGGACCGTCAGCTGCATCATCACCACGCCTCCGCTCCCTGGGGGCGCGTGCACACCTGCGCACACACACACACACACACACATACACACACACACACACACTTAGTAAAAGAGAGATAGAAGAGTAGAGTGGGGAGTACCACAGGATAACTCCACATCTAATACAAACAGTCGAGGCCTTCTATTTTACAGTTTAAATTATATTCAGTCACACTCAGTTAGGTCAAGTCAAGTCAGGTATATTTATAAAGTACTTTGGTTAACATCTTATAGACTCAAAAGGTCATGACATTGAAGACGAATCAGTAATTCAGTGATTCAGTTAACGCATAGCGTGACAGGAAGTGACAATTACACAGCTGAAATGGCTGATCATCATCAGAGCACACAGTAGTTCTCTCGCAGGGTCCTAAAGCCCTTCACACTGGCGTCATCATCACCAGACGCTGTAGTGTTGAACACACAAAGCCAAAGCCTAGCCATAATCCCTTGTTCTGACTGGGATGCGTTCGCTGCTGTGTGCAATAATGGCCACAAATGTCTCAACTGTGCAGAAAGTGGGCATTTGCATCTAAATGGCGGCGCAGTGTTGGAATGTAAATTGCCACTAGAATGGCTAAGCAGGCCCTGCATTCCGTGGACACTTGTATTTCCTGTGCGCACTCATTCCACTGGGATATGAAACCCTCGGAGGGGGGAAGACAACACCACTCGTCGTCGCTTCTCTTTGTCTCCGATCGTTCCCCCGGCCCTCCTAATTAAGCATATCATTAACCTATGCGCTCTCCGAAAACAATCAACGGGCGGGATACACCACGTGTGATTAAATGCGATATTTGCCCAGGAAAAAAAAAAAAAAAGAAAAAAAAAAGTGCTGTTGACTCATGAATTATTCAGCAGCCGCCGCAAAGAGCAAGGGCACGGAGACATTAAAACTTAATTGGGTGATTTCTTCCCTGCGGCAAACGAACGGCAAATCATGTGCGTTGTGCGACGGGCTGAGCGAGGCGACGACCTTGGCACGACCTCCAGACCCACTCA